>NC_134037.1:140195688-140495688 GCF_965140245.1 Athene noctua | reverse complement strand
CAGTGGTTTATTTTTTATGTATGGATATTCATACTTTATTTGAGATTGGGAGAGTGCCTTGAAAGAGAATTTCCTTGTTGTCCTTGCTTATATTTTGTTTATGTCATGGAGATGTCTTGGATAGCACAAACTGTACTATTTTCAGATGGAACTGAACTGGAAGATAAGGTCCACTTGTGCACATAATCCGCTATAGCTACCGGTGGCCATTTGGTCTATGGGACCAGGCTAAGACTAGTATTAAGTAATTCCCTTTCTGTTTTGAAGTACATAAAGCAAGGATGTTAGGCCCTATGCGCTTTTTGGCTGTACAGAGCTCTTTCTTTTGGGCTGCACTGTTTGCTAAAGCTAAAGCACAGTTCTTGACATTAAGAAAAAATCTTCCAGTGGACATTTAAGGACTACCTGCTGGAAATGTGCGGTTGCTGTTCATTTTTGCAGTCAGCATAACCCCTTTTCTCTGCAGATAATATGCCTTGTCGTTATATAGGCTGTAACATCTTCGAGATGTTTTGATTAGACTTAGAGTTGTAAAATACTAGGTCTAAGATTGACACGCAAATAATTTGGTTTTAAAGACAGAATGTCTTCACAGAGGTTTTTTTAATTTAATTTTGGGTTTTGTTCGCTTCAAATAAATTGCATGTGTGCTGTTATTTTATTCTTCATATAATATACCTTCCTTTTTCTGTCCCTGGGTACAGAGGATAATTATGACAGCTAAAGGTATGAATAGGAACATTACGAGTTATTTTTAATAATTTTGCTGTGTACTTTAGAGTAATATAGTTTTGTTGGTCATTAGCTGCCCTTTTCAGCTTAAAATGAAACATACAGTTTACAGTGTTTAAAGTTTACACATTTACATGTTTACGGTTTACATGTTTAAATTCTGTGCACAGTAGTGACAAGCAACCACACTTGAAAGTTATTCACAGTATTCTGAACTAGATAAGCCTGCTGATGTTGATTGTAAACGAATATAGTCAAATTCAGCCAGAAAGTTTCTGGAAGATGTGTCTTAGGCCAAAATGACTCATAAGGAGAGGGGAACAAACATGAATTATTTCCCTCTTGTCTTTGCATGCATTCATTAAATCTCTGCATCCTAGCCAAAGAAATAATTTTCTTCTGCCAAGAAAATAAGTATCCTTTATTACAACTAAGAATCTGGTTGTCCTCCTCCATCTAACTTTGAGACAACTTCACTACTCTTCGTAAACCTTAACAATGTTTTACTTTTAATATTGGCTCTAGTTATTTCCAGGGCTTCCCCTGGCTTTCTGTCAGAATGTTTGACTGATTGATGTAGGGAAAGGGAGGGGAGAGGGGGAACAGGCACAGTTTAAGGCTGCACCTGCTGTCCCTGGAGTGGGCCAGATTTGGTGCTGAGTTGCATTTAATTCAGTGCCCCAACTGGAGTGAAGCAGAAGTTAAACTTTGAGTTATACTCTGATGTATTCTTCTTTTTGCTGTGATGAATTGAGCTGACAGCCATGGAGAGAATAAATTTTTCTATTTTAAGTCAAAGAACACAGGCAATAGCCTTGTACACTTTAATTTTTTTGGCATTGCCTTGATAGAATTGTGACGTATTGTACACTTTGTAACGTATCTACACGTTGTACATATTTATCCAAAGAGCAGTTTAGTCTCCATCTGCATTCTGTCCTGAGAGCTTATTCTGGGAGGATGTAATGAAACAGGTGAAAAAAACCCTGACAGAACTTGCAGGTTTTGGTAGTAGCTGCTTGCAATCTGTGGGTATATGAGCTGTAGTGCACTACGTGGAGGATTAATTTCATTAGCAACACCCTGTCCAAGCTAGGCAGCCTTTCTGAGAGGCATGGGTTATTTTGTCAGGCAGCACCATACAGACCCAACCGTACCCCTTGTGAAATCTTGTTCTCCTCCTGGTGCTTAACTGTGCTTACCAGCCTCCTTGGGAGCTAACTCCTAAAGCTCTGCAGTGTGCTCTGTGGATGTTTGCTGGCTGGAAACATGGTGTAAAAAGCTGGCAGATAGTTGTTAGTCATCCCTAAATTTTGATGGACAGTCATGTTTGTTGACGTTGAAATAAAATGCTGTATCCCAGTCCCAGCTAATCCACTCACCTGCTCCCTTGCTCTCTCCAAAGACTTTCTGTATAATGAATTACTCTGTTGGTTAGAGAGGTTGTGTCGGCTCAGCAAAGAAGGAGCTCGGTGGCTAAAAGTTGTCTCGAGGGTGCACCCTAGCGTCGAAAAGCGGCAACGCTGATGTGGAGCATTGGGAGTCCTTGGGGCGGGAACTGGAAAATTCTGTTCAGAGCAGCTAAGGAACAATCCAGAGTTACAGGCCTAGAGCACAGAAAAGTTGTGGATGGGTTGAGAAATAAGGAAACATGTTAGATCTCTTTGAGATGATTTAGAGGAGGAAGTCAGAAGTACTTCATTAGGATGTGACTGAGCGGTGAGGAAGGGGTACCACACTTCATGGCGTAGTAGTTTGTCCTGTGGCAGTAATCTGAAATAAACTAAATCTGTATCAGAGATATGTCATATGACATGCGGGATCCATTCCTGTACAAACCCACTATAGCATAACTTGACAAACGTCAGAGCAGTAAATCATTAGCACTTCATTATTATCTTCAGAGGTAAGTGCTCCTGCTGATCTGTGCTAAAGACAGACATCTCTTCACAATAAAATTGCCATTGGCATCAACAGTCATGTTCTAAATGTAAAAACAGACATTTTTTATCCTATCCTAGTGTGTAGTAATAGACTCCAGACTTCACATCTGAGTTCACTAATCCAGACTGTGATCTTACATTATCTTCACAAATCAGAACATACTGTGGAGAGAGACTGAAAGAGACCAGGAGAGGCTGACTTCTGCAGTGGAATATTGAAAGATTGAGGCTCAGTACACCATGGATTATGAAATCCACCTTCCAAAGCAATCTATCTAAGATAGAACTGGTGCTTAAAGTCTTAGTTTACATTTTAAGCATGCTTATAGTAATTAAATTATAATCCAGAATAATATAGGCTATCCTAAATTCATTCTTATCCCACAGAAATCGATATATACTAAGATATTTTTGATTCATACAATTACTGTGTTGGAGATTCATTACTGTTACGTGCCTTTCTGTGTTTTACTCTTTGCTTCTGCCTGCATTTCAACTTAATCAGATTCTATTTACGCAGTGATAAGTATTTAGAGATATGATAGCAGAAGAGGCATAGACAGGGCACATTTGGAAGGAATATTGCAGAGTAGTCCAGTAATAGGCTGTATTTGTGTTAATTATCTAAAGTAGCACAAATGTTTTGATGATAGAAAAGATGAAGGCAGTTTTCTTCAGACAGCAGCATCTTCAGTACTGAGTAATTACATAGTGCTTCAAAGGACAGGCTAGGTTTTTTGCTATAGGAGCTCTCTGAGGTTAGGCAGATTTATTTCTCTTAAGAGTGAAGGGAAAGCCTTCAGGTGCTGAACCCTTCAAAGAAATATTACATGTTTTGAACACATGCTCAAATAAGCTGTGTTTCTGATAGTGTTTTAAAATATATATTGTAGCACTCATAGTGTATTTTATGTAGTATACATCTACTTAAATGGTTCATACATAGTGTGGTCAACTAGTTGGGTAAGTGGTTGGATGCTTGGGCAGTAGTTAATGGTTCGTATGCTAGCTAGAGGATGGTAACAAGTGGAGTACCACAGATGCTTATCTTAGGACCTATCCTTTTAACATCTTTGTCAGTAACCTGGAGGAGATGACAGAGTGGATGCTTGTCAGGTTTTCAGGTGACACAAAATTGGGATGACCACTTGATATTCTTGAGGGCAGAGCTGCCATTCAAAGTGACCTAGGCAGGCTAGTGGAGTGGGCTGACAGAAACCTCATGAAATTCAACAAGAACAACTTCAGAGTCCTGTATCTGGTGGGAATAACCCCTGCAGTGATATAGGCTGGGGGATGACCAGTTGGGAAGCAGCTCCACTGGAAAGGATGTGGGGGTCTTGGTGGGCAGAAGCAAGTGCAGGAGCCAGCAGTGTGCCCTGGCAGCAAGGCAGGTCAACAGTGTCCCGGGCTGCATGGACAGGAGCATGGCCAGTAGAGGGAAGGAAGTAACTGTCCCCCACTACTCACTACTTGTTGGACCACATATGTAGATAGTGTCCAGTATTGGTCTCTCACCCTGCCCCCAAATACAGGACAGACACCAATAAACTGGAGCAAATCCAGTGAAGAGCAGCCAGGATGGTCAGGGTCTGGAGCACTTGCCTTGTTCAGACAGGCTGAGGGAATGGGACTTGTTCCATCAGGAGAAGAGGCAGCTCCAGGGGACCTAACCTGTGCTTCCAAGGAGGTTGCCAAGAAGAGGAGCTAGGCTGCTCAGTGTTGCATAGTGGGGGCATGAGAGAAAGTGGGTGCAAGTTGAAATAAGGGAGGTTTAAACTGCTTGTAAGAGAAAATTATTTTCCCCATGAGGATGGGCAGGCAGTGGAGCAGGAGCTTAGTGAGACTGGGTGGTCTCCTTCGTTGGAGTCTTTCAAGACCTGGCTGTTAAAAAATAATTTAAAAAGGCAAAGTAAGCCCCAAATAAAGTAATACAAAATATTGAGATCACGGAGAAGTATCAGAGTTGAAAACCTGGAATCAGGCTGCTTCTCCATATGGTAGGTCATGATAATGTCAAAACTGTGGAAGTAAGTGTACTAGGTTACTTGAGTAGGGAACAATAAAATAAGTTAATAATTCAGAGAACCTAAATAAATGCTTGTCTTACTTCACTGCATGTCATGCAGAACTTTGGTGAAATGCACAGCCTGTTAGTAAAGATGAGTCACTGTCTGAAATTACAAGTGTCAAATGAGTGCATGCTGGAACAGTTTGATGAACTATGTAACAAAATGTCACAAGAAACAGCTGTTCTGTCCATCCCTTTTGACTGATTCTCTTCCTTTCACTTTGTCTCCAATCCCATTCATTTGGAGATCTGGAACGCAGTTTGGGATCGGGATACTAGAATGTGCTGATATTATCTGTCATTTTTATGCTATCAAATGAGATACGTCTTACCTTTTGACTAATAGATTAGCATGTATTTTTGATAGCATGAGAGTTTAAATGTTGGCTCATCAAAGTAACAGTGGGGGGACTGGGAAAGACGAAGTAATTGCAGACTCTCAGAAAGTAAAGTTTTTACTTTTTTTCTTTTTCTTTTTTAAGCAACACATCTGAAAGAATGTTCTTTGGCATCTCTCTTTTCCTGAAGGCCTTTAGAGGAGATCCCGTGACATTTACAAGAAAAAGAGTCCAATAATTGAGTCACACACAAAAGATGATAATTACAATTAACATTTATACAACACATTTTATGACAAAGGTACTTGTCAAATAATTAGCAGTACTGGTGAAAGGTACAGTACCAACCAGCAATGCTGTGAAAAAAGAGACCAAGTGTACTGCAAGTAAGCTCTTACTCTTAGTGAGCTCAGTACAGCATTATTGTGCTTTTCAGTGTGAAGATAGGATTTTGTTTTTTAAGATTATGCTTTATACACTCTTCCTGCTTTAAATTGGAACAGTAAGGAGTTGAGTCACCTTGGCTTTTGCTTGTCAAAATAATCAGGAATGATAGGTGAACTGGAATTGAGCCCGAATCTCAACAAAAGCATAGTCATATTTGGAAACAAAATGTAAAATCCTGTCTACTGCTCTCCCCCCTTCCTTCCCCCTACCTTTTTCTTTTCCTTCCCATACTCTTGTTTTCACTGTACTTGCTGGTCTGGGAACTATTAAAATAGACCTAGAAAAGCTCTGTTCTGCTCCCAGACTAGCTGTGATACCATCTTGTTGGAATCTCTGGTTTTGAGATCTACCCCAGAGAGACTCAGTTGAAATTGAGGTAAGCAAGAAAACTTTTGAGTGCTTTGTTACTTAAGCATTAATTTGGTGCTGAAGAGGAGGAGTCTTTAGGGGACCCAAGATTTTGACTCTTCCTGAACAGATTTGATCTATTTGACACTTTTCATAACTGCACTTATGTCTTTTTTATTGCCTTTTATGCTGAAGATATAATAACACAAAACTCATGAACTGGATCTTCTTTGTTTAATCTTTTCCTTCTGATAGGTCAAAGGATGTGTAGCATAATTCCAGGTTTGTGTGGATGAGAGAAACCTGAAGAACTTCTGGGTTGGATAATTTCTGCTGTGAAGTGTGACATACAGTTTTTATTTCTGTGAACTGAAACCAGATGTTGTCTCTGTTTAAATGGAGATTGTGGAGCAGCCCTCAATAAGAGGAGAAATCTGATACTTGAACAGCATTACAGAAGCATCCAGTAGTACAGGATAGTGCTTGAAGCCCCAGGAACTCTATTCTGTGCCCATGTTTGGTGTTTCATTGCAGTAGTCAGCATTCAGTGAACAGTAGAAGGATTTAGGAAAAAAGAAAGCAGAAGCTGGCGTGGGTTTCAATTTTTCATGTAACCAAGGTTTCCTAGGAAAGGTCAGTCTGGTAAGAAAATAAGTGGACAAAATCACTGTTCACATAGATGATGCCAATGTGGGGGGCACATTAGAAAAGTGTAAGAGAATATTATATTACTGATTTTTGGAGTCTTGGCATATATTTGCCAGAAATTTACACTCTCACCTGCTTATCAAACCATAATTGCCCCCAATGAAGCGTATACTTGTTAAAACAGAAGCAAATGCATCATGACGTGCGTCTTTGAACTCTGGGCTGAGCTGAGCTGTTTTCTGCAGGAATGATCAGAGGGAAAGGGACCTGGACAGTCTGTCAGGACTTCAAGGAGAAGATTAAATGTCTCTCTGGTGTACCAAACACAGAAGTGTTTGGATATAAAGCACAGGAGGAAGAGGGAAGGTGTAACTGGCAGCAGAGAAGCATGTGGTTGTGAAAGCAAGAATGAGAGTATATTTGCCTCTAAGAGAGGGGATAAATCCATTTTGTTAGGTAGCCAGATAACTAATAGGTTTCACTGAGATTTTTCTGAGCAGAAGTTGGCTTTTGTATATTTTGTTGAAAGGTGTTGTGTGATCTTTAAAAGGAGAATGAATGTGCCATAAGACAAACCAGTAGAGTCCACTTTAATACAAAGACAGCTGTGTGTAATCAAGAGCTAATTTTTCCCATTACATCTCCTGAGAGACTACTCCATCAAATTATTGATTTCTTATTTTTAATTTTGAAGAGAAAAAACTAGAATGTGGTTTCTGGAGCATTTTTAAAAATAGTATTTCAACAAAAAAACGAATGGCACATTTGCTCCATGTATCCAACTTTCTGTCATTTGAAACTTTTGCCATCAGGTGTTTTGGGAGACTTCTGTCCAGCTGTGTGGCCTTATCTTTTCATCTCATCCAAATTGTACCTGTTGCATTTATCTGTTCATAGTGTTTATCTTCAGGATCTGAAGCCTCCCAAAGATCCTTGAGGTAATAGTGTTTGGGGCTTTTTTGGGGTCTATCGATATTGCTGAATTCCAGTTTGCTGTTCCCAGATTTGAGTTAGTGAATCAGAAAAAAGGTTTCCTTATGTCATAATTTAAGAGGGTGTGATCGGGCTGGAAAACACTTCCATTGTCACACTGTTTTTGTTATAGCTGTGTGCTGTCCATACTGATTAGAAGAGCTTGAAATTCTTTTGTTTTGTCTCTAGCTTCTGTTTTGAAGTTCTTCCTGAAGTATGGACTATATGGGGTCTTTTAATTACAGAACTAATCTGTATTCTTTAATATATTACCCTTTAATCTTAAACTTCTTTGTTTCTATGCAGGCCAGGCACTAATGCTGTGATTTATCTCTGCTTATAGAACACTATATGAAAGTAGTCCAGGCAACTGGGGAGAGGGAACAGACTGAACATACTAAAGAGCTTGCTTTACATATTGCAAGCAATGGACATGTTTGGTTTTGGTTGTTGTGGGTTTTTTTCTCTCTGGGGACTGGTTTTGCGGCTTTTGTTTGGGTTTTTGTTGTTGTTAGTTTGGGTTTTTTTGGTGGTTTGTTTTGGTTTGTTTTGGGGGGGGTTTGGTGTTTTTTTTGGTGTTTTGTTTCTTTTTAAAAATTTTTAGGCAGAGATATCACTACTTAATTGAATAGTTTTTATCTCTTTGGGGATGTTTTCTGGATACTGAGATTAAATTCTTCCTTATTCAGTTTTAACCTTTTTTAACCTTTTTCTTCTGCTTCAACCTTTCTTTCCCACCTTCTCAGTTCTGAGTAGGACCAAATTCTGTGTTTAGTCAGCTCATTGTAAACATAGAGTGAAACAGCTTTTAATGGAATAATGGAATTTCTTTTTCATTTACGGTTATGTAACTGGCAAGAGGATCTAGTCCCTTGAAAGGAGGTGCATTGCTTTTTTGCTTTCAATGTGCATTGTGCCCATTGACTCAATTGTATGAGGGGAAAATATAAAATATTTTTAAATTGCCAAAATCGGATACAAGTGGAAAAATTACATTTAGTTTTTTCCAAACCAGATTTTTTGCTGAATAAATGTTTATCATACCTGTTTATAATGTCATGTCAAATTAAACTAGTATTTATTTTGCCTAGATGAAAGCCACATCTAGCCCGGATTAATCTTAAGCAAAATCTTGAAATTGCAAAAGTACTGAATTCAGTAAGCAGTTTTCTGAGTACTGTGAATGTTATTTTTGCATTTTAAGTCCAGCTTTCTTGGATAAAACAGTGAAAATGTCTCTCAGATCAGTTTTCAGTTAATAAGAGTTTTGATATTTCTGGTTTTATTTGCATGGAATTTAAGTGATCAGGAGATAATTTCTTATACTGAGCAGTGGAAAGACCTTGTAACAAACCCCAGAAAAAAATTATTGTAGGGGGAGCCTGATAATTTTTTCTTAATGCTAATTCTCCTTTTCCAGTGGGAGTGAATGATGTCATCCTGTCTCCTCCCACTGTGTAAACTAAGCTTGTGTCAAAGTGTTACTGCCTCTTGTCACAGAGAGAACAGTTCACTTAAATGCAGCTGCAGTTCTTTTGTGTGATACCTGTCAGAATCATTCCCAGTGCGAGATTGGGTTTGTGACCATGATGTCAAGATTGGTCTTTCTCCTTTTCTGTGGATATATTGCACTAAACCTGGGAAATGCTCAGAAATTGCCAAGAGGCAAGTAGCTATGACAACTTTCTGGGTTTTTGTTTGTTTTTCTGTTGCGGGGATTTTTGTTTTATAATGCTTGTGTTTTGCCATGGAAATTTGCTTTCAACATGTTAGGAATGATTAAAGATAATAGAAAAGATGAAAGAAAGCAAAGTCCAGGTAGAAGAGAGTAACTTTAAAGATCTAGAATAAAACAAGCTCAAATATTTTCATGGTATCTTGTGACTCTAGTAAGAAGTACCATGAAACAAAGTAACTGTATTTAGTGATTTTATAATGATTTAGACAGCGTTGTGCAGGTTAGTGGTTTAAGGTCTTAAAGAAAATGTGGCTTAGAAGCACCCTGTGTTGTTGGTGGAAGATTTCAGTTCTGTCTTGAATTGCTTTTATTCTTTCCCTTTATATCCATCCTTAACAATTCAATATGAATTGACTTTTGTACGTCAGTTGGTATGCATTTTGAGGGAGAGAAATATGATTTATGAAAATTTCCACAAGAAGAATATAACCCTCCAAAACTGTGTGAATATTTGTTTAACTATTCCTTTCTCCTGGAGTCTGGAAGTACAGTAGATTTGCAAAGCTGGCAGGGATCTCTTCTCTTCCTTGCTAATGTGACCCATGTAACACTGGCATTTTACTGCTATTTTATTACTGCAGGAAGAACATTCACAGCATAACATGAAAATAATATTTCTATATCTAGATTGTAAAACACTTCGTAGTACCTTGGCATTAATACACCATTTTCACAACTGTTTCTGTACTGCACGTATTGCTCTTCCTTTGTAGAAGTGCTTGCCTGAGTCCACTGTGCTTTGTAATGCATTTTACATCTGCAGTCTCTGCAACCAGTAACATTTAGAAAGGAAGCTGTGATTTAGTTCCTTCTGAGAACATTTATTAAGAAATCAGCACTTTGAGGGCTCTCTAGGAGATTCTGTTCATAGATGTGGAACCTAAATGTATTTTGGGGAGAAGTGATTTTTCACCCCCCACCCCTCCCCAAGAGACATTTTAAAAGATTTTTTTTAAATTTTTTTTTTTTAATTCTTTGCTGGTGATGTTCTTTTGGAAGTGGCTTTCTTTTAAGCTCATCTACTGAAAACAATGGGGAGTTTTCTGCATAGTACTGCATTGTGGGGCAATGGGTAGTCTGTGAGTAACAGATAGATATGCAGTTGTTCAAGTCAAACAGAGTGCAAGACCTTAGTTTTATCAAAAAAGCAATCTGTAAGTAAAGTAATGTAACAGTTTTCATAGGGGAGGATGATATTGAAGAGAGAGGAACCTTGTATGTATTGCCTGCCTTGAGGGAAAGACCTTTTCTAGTGCTTGTCTTATTAATTAATTAAATGGTTTCACTGGACTTTCTGCTCATTACCACAGAATACTGGCTGTTAAGTTAACTGTGGCATTCAAAGCTACTGATACACTGCAGTCAGTGGGAGATTAACTCTGGGATGCATTTTTTCCTGTCCTAAAAGAACATTGCAGAAGTGAAGTTCTGTTTGCCAAATGCATAAAGCTGCAGGTGGAAACTTAATTTCTTTTCAATAAAATGGCTCTTTAAAGATTCCCCCATTGCAGTGTTGCAACATCAGTCCAATTCTTTTGTTTGCAGCCACCTCTCAGGTTATTTGCATTGGACTGCATTTAAAAAACAGGTGTATTAGTACCTAGCTGTTGTTTGGAAATGTTTAAAGGATTGTCTTTTTTTTTCTAAAACACTTTTGTTTGACAGGGAGTACAGAGTGTTTTCATAAGCAGAGAATGTAATTTGCTCTTAAAGTCTTTTTCAAATGAGGATATGTAGTGGTAGTATTCTGTTAAGAAGGCTACTCTGCCCTGCTAAGCAAGCTTAAATTCCAGTGGATTCCTGCACTCTTCAAGTCACAAACTATGCAACTGAGTTTTCAAAGTTGCTACTGCTCAATGGGCAACAGCGGAATCAATTTCATAACTTGAGGGAGAACAGTCTAGCCAAACTTGCTTTGATTAGTGGTGCAGGGACTCCTGCAAACGGGTTCTCAGTGTAAATCTTGCCATTCTTACTACCACTTCAGAATTCTAGTGTTCAAGTCTTCTCTCTAGGAGGTGAAACACCCTGATCCCCTGTCTCATGGACTGGGATTTTCTTTCAGTGTTACAAGGTGGAAAGAACATCTTGCCTCCTGCAGCTACAAAGGAGCAGAGCCAGTATAGCCTTCGGATGTCAGTGACTTCAAGAGCTATTGGAGAGACTGTGTGCAAATATGCTGTTCAGGAGGCTGGAACACATATGACTCCCTTTTCCCTTATATTTTTATAGTTTCACTTGCACAGGTGTGTGATTGACTAGAATGACAAAGAAAATGTTATTGCTGTTCTCAAAAGAGTGTTCTTCATTAACAAATTCTTTAATTATTTTTATTTCAAAAATTAAGGCACTGTTGGAGGGATAATTTGGAAATGCTACTAACACAACTCAAATAGTCAAAATCAGGGAAATATCAGTTAAAATTTCCAGTGGAAACTTTACGCTGCTTCTATGTATCCTGCATTATAATAGTTTTGCCTGTATAGAAAATAGGTCTTTACTTATATCTGGTCCTAGTGTAGTGCTTTAAGCACAAGTGAACACCCTTTCTCTTGCAGTTCTTTGTCACATTTACGGTAGCAAATGACAAGTGATAAGGCAGTTATAAACTGTGCATAATTCAGACTCTTTCTACGTTAAGATTTTATAGATATAAGTAAGGGCAACGTAATTGAAAAGGGAAGGTTGGTGGGTATTGTGTTTTACTGTGGAGGCGATGCTTTTTTCACAATTACGTTTGTGTTTCATGAGTATCCGTCTGAGGGATCAGCTGCTAAGAAAATTCTGTAGTCTCAGTGTCCATGGAGATTATGTGAGGAGTCACAGAACAGCAGGGCAGGAGATGATGGTACAATTAGGGAGAGTCTTTTGTCAAGTGTTTGAGCCACTGTCCCTTCAACCATGTCCAGCTTCTAAAGCTTTCTTCTTCATCGGAAAGAAGAGAGGCATGGACGTTTTCAACTTATTTTTGTCTCTTCCATTATGCCACTATGCCAGTGTCATCCAACATAGAATTCTTCAGTTCAGCACTGTTGTACTTGAAATATTTTAATGATGGGTGGAAACAGTTGCAATGCATAGGTGTCAGAGTTATAACTTCTCGTACTTTCTCTAATTTTTATTGTTTTGTGCAGCTGAAACGTTCCATCCTTGAAGAAGGCAGTATCATCTCTCTAGACAGGGACTGAGTACAAAAAGTCCTGTCTTTAGAGAAGGAGTCGGTAAGCAGTGCATCTTGAACCTGAGAGGGAGGTGAAAAAGCAAAGCTACATAACCAAAAATAAACAAGTTACAGGACATAATCCACAAGATTTTAGTGCCTTGTAAACCATGTTTCACTGGCATCTTTCCAGCTGGACCTGATACAAATGTTGTTGAAGGCAACAGTTATGGAACAAGTTCTTAGTGTTTGGTAAAACAATATTACATGTTTTTGATTTTTGCCAGTTGACTTTCCAGTTACAACACAGATGTGCTGAGAAATTCGGTTTTTCACTATAATATCTGTTTCTGATAGCTTTTGTGTATCTTCATGTTCTGTTTTTCTTTGGTAGAGCTGAAAAGAAATTGGGGTTGATCCATTGATCCCTTCTTATAGAGTTACAGTTGTATAAAGTTTTTAAAAAGAAGAGTCTGAATGTTGTTCTGGTTTGGTTTGGTTTTGTTGGTGGTTTTTGTATTTTTTTTTTCTTCCCTATGTTTCTAACCTCTGTGGTTTTCCTACTATTTGAATTAGTCATCAGGTAGATTGGAATTCAAGCTCATCCTTGTTCTACTTTTCAGGATTTAGGCCTGTCCTGTTCTGCTTTCCAGGAAGGGCTCAGGAAACCTTAATTCACCTTCCTCCTGGTTACTGCCTTCTTAGGGAAAAAGAGTACAGACTTGACATTCCTTATGGGACCATGTGAAAGAGCCTGATTTACAAACTCATGTGGAAAAAAATAGATCCAAAACTTTCTTGTTTCCACGGTTGTCAACTGTGGAGATAAGTTGGAAAAATAATAGTTTCACTCTAAATTGGGGGTTTTTGTTGTTGTTTGGTAAGTATACAGGAATGTTAGAAAATATTGTAGATAACTACTAGCTAAGATTTGTATTTATGGTAATTATAACCGACATCCCTTTGAGAGTGAATACTGTATTTACAATATACTTGCAAACTTATCATTGACATTTGTGAAAGGAATGGGCTAATTTTATTCATAGCTAAATTTGCTGGCTATGCTATGTTATGTAATACTTCTTCCTAACCAGAGGTTAAACTCGGCATGTGTTTTCACTTACTGGTGTCAAGCTGTTAAAACAACGTTGAGTTATTTCAATGTATCACAGTCACAGTACTGCAACAGCCAAACTTTAAACTTTTGTGCCACCCTCCCACCCAGCACCCCTTTGGTAGCTGTAGGATAGTAGGGCAGAAATTGTAAGATAGAGAAAAGTCTCCTGAAAGTTGTTTTTCTTGAACATATAATAAAGCTGACATATCAAAATACCACAAAAGGAGTGAAATGACATGTGGTTTATATGTTACTTTCTCCATGGTTTACAAAACATCTTTTGGGGAACTATTTTTCAAAATGCACAGTGCATTAACCTTTAAAAAACATGTTCTTAATGAAGGAGAGCCAGTTTGGACTAAACTAAACTACTGAACTTTTTTTTTTTTTAAGTGTCTGGAAAGAGAAAAGCTAAATTAATTTGATTTGTGTCAAATACTTGTATCATGTTTAATGGCACATAAATGACAATAAAATCCTATAAGAAATTTCAAAGGGATCCTTTATCTGGTATAATTGAGTGGCTAGAATTTTCAGACAGTAGATATGTCATGGCAAATTTGGCTCATTCTTTGCTGAAAATGGAAACAACCTGTAAGAATGTTGTCATTATAGCAGCTCATTTAATCAAAGTTATCTTATCATGCAGACAGTTGTGTCCTAGGATCGCACAAAAAATGCATCAAAACCCAGTACTGAGTGTCAGACTTCTGAGTTCAAGGAAAATCTGTAATACCAAAATTCCATTCTTATACTGGCACAGGCAGTGATGTGACAGTGTGATGATACATATGGGTGGATTCTGCCAGGATTAAATTCCATAGCATATGAATGCCTTTAAAATGATCTCACTGCTGGGTAGTCTATATAACCTTCCACCTTTTCATTTTAATTTTAATGTTCCCAAGTATCACTGAATATTACTTTTCAGTCCTCCTCCATATAATCTTTTTTATCTATCCATTCCAGCAGGACAGGCTATATAACTCACCTGAAGGGAGGGCTATAGGCTAAATCCTGCTGCTGCTCTTT
The DNA here is from genome assembly GCF_965140245.1 of Athene noctua. Taxonomy (NCBI): domain Eukaryota; kingdom Metazoa; phylum Chordata; class Aves; order Strigiformes; family Strigidae; genus Athene; species Athene noctua. Next base: position 140,481,142 of record NC_134037.1, on the reverse strand, counting down.
GGCCAGACCTACTATATATGGATTGTATATCTATTGACTGGTGGAGCTGTGAATGGTCAGTGGGTGTGAGGCTTCTTTGGAGGGTTTGAACTTACCAGGTGTGTACTACACATTGCGTGCTCAAACAGAAAGCTCTGTCTGCTCCAGGGGGTAAAACCAGCTAGCAGTGACCTGCCATAGTCAGAACTACTCATACAGCTCCTAGTGGATTTCTTTTCCTTGGGGAAATTCAAGTGTGGACTGAAATTGTTGGTAAGCATGATGAATTTGTTGCTGTGTTCTTGACTACTGCCTTTTGCAGGAGATGGTCAAAGACTTACTGACATGGTTTGCGCAGCAATCTCATTAAATCTTGGTGTGAAGAGAGGCAGGTGTTTGTGTTCTGGAAGGGTAGTGGCCTAAAATAGGTGTTATTAGCAAAACAGCCCAGTCTGTAATTTGCTCCCAAGTGGAAGAGTGCACCCAGAAGCAAGTCAAATGCCACCTAAGCTTGCCTGACAGACCTTAATTCAAATGCCCTTAGTTAGAAATTGGGTTTTTTACAGTACAGGCCAACATGTATGTAATACAAATTTGCTTTATGAAATATATATTTATCTTATTTTGTTGTGAGGATAGTGTTCATGAAGGTGATTACTGGCACTATCATGAATCAGACCTTGTGTGATCAAGACCTGGGCCAGCTTTCCTAGCACAGCTGCCACTCAAAACACACAAGCCATGTGCCATTATACTCTGGCTAAATCAACCCTAAGCCTCCCTACTTGAGCAAACCCATGTGCGTTGTGTCAAGGTGAAGAAAATCAGGTCAGGTTTTGAACCACCAAATGAATTTCCACTGTTGATGAAGTTGTGGTTGTAATTATGGTCACCAGAATTTAATGTCTTTGCACGCATTGCTTAACTAATGGGACGTCATCAGAAGGTGCAGATATCCAGGCAAGGTTATGTAGGATGGTCACATTAAGAATATCAGCCCAGAGCCTTCACCACTTCAGAGCTGCTGAAAAAATGCTGGTGAAGAGTTGAGGCACTAGCTATTGTAGATACTAGATCAAAAGGCGGGGAGGTAGGGAATGCTTTTTTTATTGGAAGAAAGCTAGTCTTCTCCCAGTCTGGGAGTATTTGTTGCACTTGCTCAGAGGTTGGTAGACAAAAATCTAACCTCTGTTTTGCACAGTACTTTAGAGTTGCTGCTGAAATCCATTACTCTGTAATGATTTAATATTATTTAGTGTTTTCTGGAAGAAAAAAAAAATGAGACAAGTGAATCCACAGTTTTTCCTTAGGCTAGTTGTAGCCATGGATTTTATGCAAATCCAGTTTACCTTGAACAAATATGTCAAAGCAGCAGGGCTCCGTGTGAATAAAACCTTCAGTAAACATGATGAAGTACCTAAACCTCTGGGTGTGACTTGGTTTTTATTTATTGTGTGTGTGTGTAGTGTGCTAACACTAGAGTGTTACTGTCTGTATTTAATAAGGGATTGTAATTCAGTGCTATCATTCAAGCTAGAGAGTCAGTGACACAATGGATTCTCAAAATGTGATGGAATTTCTTTTGTAGGGTTTTTCTGCATTTTTATATAGTTCTAAGTTTTTGCATTATTCTTGAAATCTGCTCAGGAAAAACATGATTCAATAAAGCAGTAAGAGACTGTAATATTCTCTCCTATCACCAGCAGTTGTGGCCTTAGTTTATGAATCTATAAATGGCTACAGAGTGCTTGATATGAGTTTACATAATTAATACTTTGGGAAACTGGCCAGTTTTAGAGGACTGGCAGTGTATGTGGGATAACATTATTTTTGAACTTGTATAGGGAAAGATCTCTTCTCCTTTTGTCAGCTGCTTGCCTCTGCTCTGCTTTATGTTAATTATTCACTTCAATATTTCTTTCTATGATGTAAAAGTCTGGAATCATTTTAGAATACATAAAATTGTGGTTGCTTCAAAAATACAAATATGTAAACTTGAAATGTCCCAGAAGGTTGTTTTCTGACTTTGAAATGAAAACATTTTCTGGCAGTCTTGATTCCCTCATTACCACAGTTCAGGCCTATACATGAACAAGAAAAATGCAAGACTTCAGACCTTATCACTTATCACTTTTTAAATCTCAGTGTGTTTGTACAACATACACAAGCACAGGCTGAAAATAAAGGAATGGGTGCAGTAGTCTGAAAGTTGGTAAGAAATTGAGCTTTGGCGTACAAATAATAGGAAGAAAGCTGTATTGTCAGACCTGGAAATTTTGGCAGAGTTCCATTGTCTTTGGCTCACAGAAACAGTGAAGTTGTTGGGTTAAATGGCAAGGCACAGTTTTTATTCATAGCACAGTGTGTGCTGAAGAATAGCTCGTTACACAGTTAGGGAAATGGCTGCGCTCAGGTTTGAGAACCATGAATTCCCTTCAGTTTGATGAAGAACTGTCTCAGGTAATAGTGAAGGGGTTGCACATTCAGCTGGAATCAATAAGTCTCCTTCCTTTGTTGTAAAGCTTATTAACAGTTATTTACTATTTTACTGTATTACTAACACAACTATGAAATTGATCCACATTGGTAGCCCATTATTTGCTCCTTTACTGATGAGAACCAGCTTTTAGTTATGCTGTGATAAGCGTAAATACTGCATCTCTTCAGCTTTTCTGCCTGCTTTTTGTTTTAATTATAAGGAAGGCAAAATCTGGCAATTCTAATAAATGTCTCCCTGCTTCTGTTGACTATTCAGTGCTCCTTAATAGGTGATAAATCTGCTGTGACTCAGTTGGTGATGGTTAATTTATGTTGTCTATCAAATCTTTGTATAAACATCATAAATAGTATTTTTGAAAGGATTGCAGCTAATTATGCTTTTGATCTAAAAAACCTGTTCTGAATTTTGGACAGATTTAGTAATTTTTGCTCCAATGGAAGATTTATACTCAGACTAAACTTGCACACAAGTAAGCAAGTCATGAGGGTGATTTCACATGGGCTCTCTAGCACACAGTGGTATATGTGTGCACACACAAAATCATTGTGGGATCTAGTTCATTTTTGGTAAATGCTTTGCATCAAAAATTATTTGTTTTAGTATTTTGGACTTTTATCAATCCCACTGTACTTTCCCAGTTTTAGTAACATGGTCAAATAGCAGTTGATAAAAGCATTAGTATGTTGTTAACGTGCAGTAACAAATTCTTAGAAAGTAAAATTTCTCAAGAAATTAACATGTTTATTGTGTCCCCATTCCAGTTGGAAATACTTAACAGAATTTACAAATAGACCTCATAAGCTATTAGTATATTAACGTGAAGGGAATGTGAGGTGGTCCATAGTATTAAGGCTTAAGAAAAACTACAGATGCTCTACCACACAAAAGAAATAGATACTATTATTTATGCTCTATTTCAGTGTAGAAATCTCAGGCATTGTGAATATTTTTTTCCATGACCTGGCTTTTCTAGATTTTTTTTTTTTTTTTAACCATTAATTTGCTTTGGCAAATGTTTTAACACTACAAGTTGTCAAACAAACTGGCATGGGAATGACCATCTAATTTTAAAACTCTGTGAAGTCATGAAGCAATATTTATGTAATATATATATATATACACTCTTAAATCACTCAACATTCCTTGGGAATTAATATAATCTACTGTACACTGGGTTACAAGATCAGTGATGAGAGACACATAACTTTCTACATACCATAAATTCTCCATGAACAATTGGATACATGCCTGAGTGAAGTACAAGTAAAAATGCAAAGTCAGTCATACAGAAATTACCTAGCTGTACATGCCCCTATCCTGCCCCAAAATTAGTGTAAGCCTTCCTTTAGTGTACCTGATAGCGTTTTCTTTCTCAGAATTTTTCCTTTTCTTTTAGTAAAACAGTGGATGGAGAATTTAAAAAAAAAAAAAAAAAGTAAAGATGGATGTAGAAGGATGGGTTATAAATAGAGATTATTCCCTGCTGCTTTCTTTTGTCTCTGTAGATAAAAGGCAATGTGGTGAAAATCGAGCAGGTGATGCAATGGGTACAGAATTTGGAAATATAGTCAGAGAATGTAAACTATATTGCTTGCCATATCCTGGGTAGGAAGGGAAATAGGTGGAAGAACAGATAAAACACTTTGTTAGTAGCAAAAATAAGTATTTGTTACTTATCTTAGTACTCCCTTAATCATACACATAGCTTTTATTTTACATGTTGTATGCTTACTATAAATTTTATTTTCCATTTTTTTCTCTAACCCATTGATTTAGAAAATTTACTTCAGATTTTATTTTTCTTAAGATGAGTTAACAATGCCTCTGCTTCAGAAGGTGTTCATAGTGCTGAAAAAAAGAATTTTTGGCAAATTCTGGAATTTGATACAGCTTCCTAAATTAATCAAGTGTTTATCTTATTAATGATTTCTATTTTCACGCTCTTTAATCAAAGACTTACTGGAAGTCTGTTGCTTCTTTCTTCAGACATTTGCTTGGACTGTAGCAGCTTTCCTTTGATCTCTGCAAACTCAGGATGTGGAGAAAGACAGAAGATATGAAAGGTCACCTGTGATTTTTCTTAAACTGTTACTTTTTTTTAATAAGAATACAGGTCATCAGTCTTGAGATTCATCTCATCTGATGGTGCAAGACGAGATACATTTTCCAGATGAAAGAACTATATGCAGTTGGAATCAGCCCTTATAGGGCTTGTCTATATCCAGCTAGTGTCATAGACATGTGTGTGAGACTGTTCAGTTTGGAGAACAAAACCATAAGTGAAACCACTTTATTTTGACTGCTCTGTTGGGAACATGGAGCCTTTTTTTTTTTTTTTTTTTTTTTTTTTTTTTTTTTTGTGTCTATAGCTTTCTGAACTGAAAGGGAATAACTGGTTTAAAGCTTTGCTGACAGGCTTGACTGCACTGACAAGACCAATTTACAGTCTTCAAAGCATAACAGCATTTCATATTTGGTTTTGCTAACTGATGAAGCTTGCTTATTCTTTCTGAATTTAGTGTATGATACACAGCAACACCTAAGAATTCTTACATATGCTTCAGATATTTAATCGCTTTATCAGCTGTCTGCCTCTGAAAAGTGGGAAACTTAGTCCAAAGTTAAAACACAAAATATTGCAAGCACCATTGCCAAGTGTACATCCAAAGCTATTAATCCTTGTACTATTTGAAGTCCTGTATGTCTTGGATGTTAGAAGATTATGAGTAGAGAACTCACATGCTTTGTGTGATCATATGATGGCTGCAGCGTTGGGAGTGAAAAGCCATTGTGACTTCAGAGAAGGGATGATCCCGTTCACTTTTCATCTTTTGATGCGAATTATTTTAAAGAGGCCTGTTTAAACTATACACAGTATAATGGGGAATTTAGAAATAGAAATTGGACAGTGCTAAGTTACTAATTACATTCTTACAAGCATACATTTAAGAATTGTGGAATGTCTTGTGCTGTCATGGGCATGGTCCCTACATGTGCATTCTCAATGTAATGGGCAGATTGTACTTTTCTGTTTCTAGATGTTTCTGCTAGAAATAGGTTATGGCATTGCCTTTTGATGAAATACTTGTTTCTGTTCAAGGATATTTTATTTTAGATACCTTTCATTTGATCTTTTGAGAATCTGTGAACTAAACCACAGACTGGACTGTTGTTCTTATGAGATGGGAGTGGGTATCTTTACTTAAATCTTAAGAGAGGAACAAACCATTCAGACTCACTGATGTATCCAGAAGTGCAGCAGTGTCTGTCTCACTTATTGTGCTACCATTCTGTAAAGATGATTTAGGAAGGTACCTTCATGTGTACCTATTTCTGAATGGGTGTCTCAGCCTAGTTTGTCTCCCTTCAATTTGAAAGCAGATCGTTATATACAGCTCATCTTCTTTTATTTGCCCAACCCAAGTTCTTTCCCAAGTGTAAACAAATCACAAAACAGTCACCCTCACTGAAATGAATTTAGGAATTACTGTGGATGTTGCTCAAGAACCAGAAAGACTATCAATGGAGACTTTTGACTTTTAACCACTGACTGCTATTCTTTGAGCCCAGTTTTCCAACTGCATTTCTCCGGCTTGGCTGGAAGGATACCCGTGCAGATTGTGTCAAAGTCGAAGTAAGCGACATTCACCCCTTTCCCCTTGTATGCAAAACCAGTAATAGCATTACAGAAGGCAACAGGGTTAGTCAGGCACAGTCTGGCCTTGGTAAATTGTGCTGGCTGTTCTGAATCACCTTCTTGTTCATCATTTGCATAGATGTGATCATCTGTTCCCGTTCATCAAGGTTGGGCTGAACAGCTTGCAGTTTCCTGGATGCTTTTTCTTGCCGTTACTCGAGCAATTGCACTGAGATATTTTCTGTTCTCGTATAACAAATTAATCTTGCCTCTTCCTGGCAGTTCTCTTATGCTTGTCTGTATAATGAAGAGATCATGTCTTATTGGATTTTCAATATCTACATGTTAAGATAGGAAGTAGGATATTGAAATTCAAGCGTAGCATTGAGGAGGGCAGCCCTTTCGGGGGCTTTATGGTGCAGGAGAAAAACCAGTAGACTTCAAGTGGAAAAATGCTAGTTTCTACAAAAAAACACAGGACTGAAATGGACTTACTGAAATAATTTTGACCCCTTGTGCTTATTCCTGAGGCAGTTTGTTCCAGAGCTTCACTGCCTTTATCAATTTTACAGCTACCTTCCTTGTTACAGTTTATTTCACTGCTGCTCTTCACAGCTATGGAGCAGAACTTATTCATACTGGTTTCCCTCGGGGCTTTGTTTGTTTTATATATTTGGATACTGTCTTCATATCTATCTATGTACTTCTCCTCTAAAGTGGATGAGTCCTATTTATTCAGGCTTTTTTCCTGAGTAACATAGTCTGTACCTGTAGTCATTGGCTTTGCTTTTTTTTTTGCTGGATTTTATCAAGTTGGTCTGCTTTATAGTGATCCATGCACTGGTTTATTAGTGATAAAGAGATCTTTTTAGAAGTGAGGACTAGCGCATAAAAGGACTGGGTGCCAACTCTTCAGATTTGCAATAGAGAAGGCAACAATCTTGAAACAGGTATGTTGGTGATTCTGAGACTAATAGATTAGTTTACAACTTGAGTTCGAAGTACCTGCTGGTTTCACATTTACTCTGTTAGTATAGCTTTAAAACCCTACTAGCTGTCTAAATACTATCATATTTAAGCAGTTTTGTTCTTAAAAAATAACCATGTGCTGAGTTAGAGAAGCAGGTAAAACAAAATTAGCTATGAAAACAGCTAAGCCAATATTACAGAATACTGACCTAAAGACTTGCTCTTTTAGCTGCTTGGAGTATGGCAAATAAGATAATAGTTATCACAGAAGGAAGATTTTAGTATATGACTACCTATTTTGTTCTATGGATACTGAAAAACATGCAAATATCAGTTTAATACTGCTTGGTGTTTTTTTTAACATTATTCAAAGCTGTTGTATTCTAACATAGTAGAAATGATGCTTTCTCATCATCACTTAGTTCATATTCTTCTTTTAAATCTGACACCGTTCTTTCAAAGTATTTCAAAAGATCTCCAGAGGAATAGTTGCACAGCAAATCAATCAAAAAGTGTATGTACTGAAAAAACCAAAATTATGTATTCTGATGTCATACATAGTGATCACCTGTAAGGAACAGACTTCAAAATGACTGCTACAATGTGAGAACCTCACTGCAATATAGGTGCACATCAATCCATGTAGCAGATTATCTGTGTATTCAGTAATGAACGATAACATCAGGGATTGTAAAGTATAGTATCTTCATTCTCTCAGAAGCAAATGTAGTTGTAATTCCAGATACTGTTTTTCATTATGCCTCTGATTTTTGATTCTTCAAAAATGCATTGATGTTTGTAGATGAGAAGCTGATTATGGGAGTGGTGATGCTGAACACTGGCTGTCATTGAATAGGTAATGGCAGTGGTAATGCTAAGCCCTGCCTGCCAATGAACATGTTCTTAAGAATCTTGCTGCAATAAGGTCCACAGTCTTTAATACTGATCGCTTCAATCAGTTTGTAATTTGTGGTCAGACCCAGACTAACAGGATCTGAATTTTTCACCTGCTTAAGTCCATAGTATCCTATTGAGCTTTCCCTGTTGAGAAGCTGTTGTTAAAGAAAGTCGATGTTTTTATTCAGCTGATGAGCTCTAGACTGCCTTATATGCAGCCATGTCCAAAGACCACATTTCCCTTTTGGTGTTTGCATTAGCTGGTGCTCTTTGAAGGCTTAAAACAGAGTTAGACCTAGAAAACTTGGGAGACTTTTCTTGCTCCCCAGTCTTCTACATGCCTTTACTGAATATCTTTATGCAGAGTCTGTCAGGTTCTTTGGCCAAGATACAGTTTTCTTCATAGTCCAGCCTGGGTGGAGTTGACTTGGACCTGTTTCCTTGGACAGGAAAAGGAGCCAGGATTGGAAAGACCAGCTCTTCTGGGCAAGATGCAGTCACTGTCTCATCAGATCTGTCCAGGTGGAGTTGCATCAGCCCAGAAAAAGACGTGCCAGGCCAGTCTGGAAAAAACAACAACAAACAACTAGCTCTGAGAGTAAAGCCAGGGGAACAGTGCCCTGGAGACTGTAATTAGACCAGGTCCAAATCAAGCTTTATCCTAGTGCAAATAAGTGATCTGTAATCTAAATTGAAATAAGAGTTAGAGGTTGATTTATTAACAAGGAGTTTTTTCATGGACAAATAATGTCCTTTTATGTTTTGTGGCTTATGTGCTGTTGATTTGAAAAGTAATATCTATTAAAAATCTTTCAACTTCAAGGAATTTCAGGGGGCATTATGCATTGAAAATAACGAATAGACTTTTATCTATCCCTATTCTTCAAAAATGTTGAATTGTTCCATGTTGAATTGTGTTTAAATTAGTTTTTCAGCACACATATTTGACCTTTAAACACAAGTAAGTTTACTGACTGGGCAAAGAAAAGAGTGGAATTTTCTAAGATTAAAAAAAAAAAATTAAACAATATCTCATGACAGAAGCCAAGGACAGGTGGTTTGAACTCTGTCCAAAGAAGTTTTCAGAAGTTTGACTTGGTTATTCTCAAACAACACTTTTTTTGCTTGTTTTTGATTTTGTTTGCCTTTTTAACAAATAATGGCAAATAAGCTGCAGAATGAAACCTAGAAATAGGGGTTGGACCATTGAAGCAGGATCCTGAGTTTAAATCCAGGCTCTTTTCAGCTTTCTACCCTAAAAATAAGGATAGTTACTGTACTTAATCCAATAAACTAGCTTGTGTAAGGGCTGTTGTAAGTGAGATAGTGAGAAGGATGGAAGTGTAACTTCAAAGAAGTGCTTGAATGACCTGAGAACAGGTAAGAGAGATGGCAGCATACGAGTAATAAATTCCTTTTTGTACATTCATTTATGTAGATACATAGAAGCTAGAATTCCTGATAACTACATCTTTACCTTTGGACTTACTGGTCCTAAAGTAATAGCAAGCTAAGCTCATTAAGTCAGTTCTGAACTGTAGTGAACACTAGAGAGGAATTGGGAAAGAAAGTTTTAAAAACTATACAGTTTTGTAATATAAATGCTCTAACAAGTTTCTCTGAGAAATATCTATTTAGTTTATATCCTTTAAAAACAGCACATCAGATTAGCGTTAGTAAAACTAAATATGCATTGCAACTGAAGGAAGATATCTCAGTAATCCTGAAAGACTGCTGTGAGAAAGGGCACTGGAAGGGATGGGTCTGACTGTGGGCCCTCACAGAACATCTCTTCCTATGGAGGTCTTAGTGAGTTACTGCCTTCAGCTGAACACCAGTATTGAGGTGTTTTCCTACTGAGTATTTCAGATATTTGTACTCCTTTTGTGAAGTTTCATATTATAAATGAAATTTCCAAAATTGCCCAATGATATGAAAGAAGTACAGAGAGAATTATAATTTATGCTATTCTATTTGCTGTGTGCAGTCTGTTAATAATGTTGATGTGCCTAAAATATTGCCATCTTTCAAATATAAGTATTTTGAAGGCATAGACAAGAGGGACATTATTTTAAAATGTCTTGAAAGCATCTTTATTCTGAGTTGGGCAAGTAGTGAAGTTGGAATTCCAACAAATTATTCTTGTAGCACAAGACAACTGATGACAGAATGTCCACCTGGCAACTCCAGGTCATTAAATGCAATTTCTGAAAACAAGTGAATGGACCAAGCATTTGTGTTGGGATTGTACTGGTTTAAAAGATTCTTTCAGCATCAGGAGAAGCTAAAAAATACAGTATGGAGGGTTACATGAAAATGAGATTTTTCTATTCTTTTTTTTTTTTTTTTTTTTTTTTTTTTCCTGGTCTTGAAGTTAGCCTGCTACAGCTTGTTCTAGATTATTTCCTGGAGAGACTTAATTGAAATTCTGTATTTCCTGTTGGCTGACAGAAGGTGGCTTCCTCTTTAACACACAGATCCTCCTCAGAAGCTTACAATTCACTAGACATCAGAAGTTAGATGGAATTTAGAGTGTCTGGATCTTAAGTGATGTCTTCTCTTCTAAATGACTGCAAGTCATGGGACAGGTTGTGCTTACCATGCTATTACATCTACTTTTTCATTTACAGTGGGAGTCGAAAAGAGGTGCTAACTTCAAATCTTCATAAGTGAAATCAATTACTAGTTTCTGGTTATTAATAAGCAATAAGCCTTGATAATAAGGCTTAAAATAACAAGATTTATTCATCCTGTATATGAAGCGCCATAGTCAAAGTAAGAAAAGTCTACTGTTTCTGTAATAAACTGTCATTGTAAGTGAAAAAGTAGCATTTCAAATTAAAAGATTACTTCTGCTTCTCAATTGCTTCCTTGAACAAACAGAATGGCTTTGAAATGAACAGAATCAATAGCCTGGGGGCAGAGAACTCAGGTTAAGGAAAGTGTTATGACTGGAACAAGAATTGTAGTGATTAAACTTTTCTGATTGCTCATCCCTAAAAATGTGCCACTGTATCTCAGTGTAATAAATGTTGATCTGTAGGTAAGAATAACATTGCTTTTGTTCATCTATTTTGGAAGCTGCTTGAGCAAAGAGATCCTGTGAGTGTAAGCTGAAAGCTAGTGAGTTAGGCTACCTTTGTAGATACACATGCATATATGTGTTTTGCGAAGTTAATTGCTGCGCATTGACTGCCTGTTTTTCTGAAGTAATGTTAGACTTGTGTACAGAATGTAGGCATACTAATATTTTGAAAAAATATTTAATTCAGAAAATTCACTTGCAAATGACACAACTATGTGCAATGCTTTTAGCTTACCCTCTCCTAATAAAGTATTCTTTGTCGCCCTTGGGCATAAGGGTATGGCTTATATGTCACCTATTTTCATTGTTCAGAGTATTTATTAATGTGGATTTTGTAGCTGCGAGTGTTGGTGTTTTATGTAATCTGTGATGAGAAAGATGATCTAACACTGTCCGCAGACACCTCACTGGAGGGTACAAAGGAGCAGACAGATTTTCTGCAGAAGCACACAGCTGTATGACAAGAGGCACTGAGCACAAGTTGGAACATGGGAAATTCCAGTTAGGTATTAGGACTTTTTTTTTTTTTTTTTAAACCACAGGGATGATAAATACTGGAACAGGTTACCCAGAGATGTTATGGAATCTATTGTCTTTAGAGGTGTTGAAGACTCAGCTGGATGTGGCCCTGAGCTATCAGATCTGATTAGGGCTGCTCTGAGCAGGGGGTTGGACTAGATGGCTTACAAAAGTCTCTTCCACCCTAAGTTATTCTGTGATTCTATAGTTGTGGCTATCTTAGAAGTATGTCTTGTTTATTCTAGTGCATAGAAACAGAACTATTTTTAAATGTTTCCCATTTTAAGTTATATTTGCTTTTGAGCCAAACAACCAATATTTCTCCATGTTTGGGAGCCAAAGTAAGTATAAAAATATAAAATAGCTAAAATAAAAGTTACACAGTGTTGGATTATCATTGAAGTTTTGGCTGGTGGTACTATGGCACCACATTTGGAAAATGAAAGCACTGCTGTGAACAATTTGAATGTTAGAAGTGAGGTTGTGCTCACAAATAGATGGTGCTAAAAAATTTTCTTAAAGCACGCTTCATTTGTCTAGCACTCTGGGAGGCAGTGCTAGGTCTTGCCTTCATGCCCTCTAAAATCTGTGGAATGGTGAAAAACAAACAGTTTCAATGTAAGGCAAAAGGAATTCTGATGATGAAGCCAAATTTGCTGTAATACAGTACAGCTGTATTCACCCTCTAGTTTTGTAGGGCAGAGTTCAAGTCTTTTCACTCTATGCATAAAAACAAAAAATAGGATTGTATCAGAACACAAAAATAGGATTGTATCGGAACACAAGAGACCATGCACACTTAAGTGCAGTGGTAGAATCATAGAATAAGTGAAAGTTACATCTTGTCCTGCTATTGCTTTTCCTGAGCCTTCAGTGAAGCAGCCAAACAGATAGCTCAAAATGTAATTTGCCAAGATGAACTTATTTCAAAACAAAAAATGGTTACTTTATTTCATTTGTGCTTCATTCTTGAAGTTTGTTGTTTTATCAGCAGTGTGATATTACTTCTTAATGTGTTAATTACTAGTTATTATTAATGTAAATTAATAATAAACTACTACATTATCAGCCAGCTGTTGAAATATCTTCTTAAGTTACAGAAATAAGAATGCTCTTCAGCTGAAGATACATTATTTCACAGGGCCAAGATATGTTTTGGGGTTTGGGTAGAAACAGAAAAGAGTCAGTTAATTCACATTCCAGTCACCTCATCACCCAAATTCTCTCACGTTCCTTGAAACAGAGGAAAATCAAACCAGCTGGCAATCTTAACTAACACCACATCTATTGTTACCAACCATACTGCAATGATATAGTGGGGCATAGGACACAGAATTTTAAAGGCTTTAATTCTTTGTTACTGAAACAAAATTATTTTGTTTGTTCTTTATGGGCAGTGAACTCTCAGGTGGTTTTATTTGCTTTTATAGGTTGGAAATACCACTGTCCCCAACACTGAATTCCTGAACAAAAACTGTTTTAATGCAAGTAGCCCTGTGAACCAGTTCTGTTTATCTCTTTACTTCTCTCCAGTTATTAAACACCAAAGGAATTTTATAAATCTATTCCTAGTAATTACTGCTTTGCCTTTTCAGACTGCTTTGCAATGGTGATTTCTTAGGGGGATGTTAGACCTAAACCAAAGGGCTTTGACTGAACTTTTGCTGTGACAGTAGAAATTGAAAACTGGACTTCTCTGTTTGTCTTGTAGCTAGATATGAACCATCAGTTAGAACTAGCTGGTGTGAATAAGAGATGGTAGCAGTGCTCATGAATTCTCCCCTCTCTTTCTCTGTTACTCCATGATTAATTAAAGTGATAAGAAAAAGACGATACTTCACATAATCCCTGGTGGATCAAAAGCTTGAACAACAAGTGTCCAGCTGAATATTTTGTTTATTATTTTCTGTAGCTGATTTCACGTTTAAAGATGTAAATTTCAGTTAGGTAATTTAGAGTTAATTTTTTCTAATGTTTCAATGTTTATTTGCTCTTGGCTCCTGTTGCCTATATGTGACCACTTAATTTTTCCAACTAGCCAAGCTATGATGCTCCCAGCTGAATTCTTCAGACCATTTGTAGCTATTTTCTTCTTTCTGAAGAGTTATCAGTGTCTGGTTCCCTTATGATGCAGCTGTCTTAAAATTCTTTCCCCTTATAGGCAGAGTCCTTTCCTTAGAGTGATTCTAACACTGCACGTGGTCTGATGCGCTTAATTTAGTGCTTTTAGTTCAGATATGCTGTGCACGGTTTGTCCTGCTGGTTTTGGCCCTCAACTGACTTTTGTTGAAGAGAATACTTGCAGATCAGTGTGGAATTTCTGTTGGCAAGCATGAAAGGAAAGATTGTTTTTCAGAGGTAGCTATGGGTCCCAGAATCTTCCATTTGGAGATGGCCTCAATGTAAAAGAATTACCCTACAAATACAAATACTTAAGACCAGAGTTTCAGTAACACACGCCAAAAGCTGATACAAGTGAATGTGAGTTAGAAAAATTCAACCTTGCCTTGCTCTGTGCCTGCAAGTGGGTTTTTTTTGTAAGGTTGTTTCAGAATCTCTCTGCATTGGAATTAGAGCGTGTCTGGTTTATCATTCAACTCTTTAATCAAGAAGATGGGGCAGAAATGTTCTAAAAGCATAATACGGCAAAGTTGCTTTCTCAAAATTAAATATGTTCTTATCACAGTATCATAGCAGTTAAGTTCCTGTGACTTCTCTTGTCCATTCAATCACGTTTAATGAATGTTTATCTGAGTGGTGGCCAAGATAGCGATATTACTCAGAATGGGAATGTCTGCTTTCCCCATTAGTTCAAAATACTGTGAGATCAATACAATGAATTCTGTTTTGCTAATGTGCTTCTGAGAGCAGTCCCCATGTACCAAGCTAATTGATATGAAGTCCTTTATATGTGTCCTGCTGCAGGCTAGCCCTCTCTTGACTGGCCTGGCAGTGTCTGTACAGCATGTAGTGTTGAGCTCACTCTCCCTAGCTGGCTGCAGAGGCTTGTCTGCACTGCTGTGCCCTCCCTGTATACCTCTCGCCCACTCCAAGGATTCCAAGTGACCACGTGGCCCTTCCTCATAGGCCTTAACATGAGTTGTGTTTTGTTATGTTTTCGTGGAAGGCTTTTTTGTTTGTTTTTAATTCTGACCAGTGTAGCGGAGCTGGGCTTAGAGTCTCCTGCACAAAGCTGCCTTTTCCTTTTAGAATCAGGAAATGCTTGAATTTGTTTATAAGGGTCCCAGTCTCCTTTGAACTCATGTGACCTCTTTGGTTCTGGAACATTTTAACTTTTTTTTGTAATTCTTAAAGAACTATTTCTTAATAATCTACTTGGCTATAAGAAAAGTGGGTTGCTTCACAGACTTTGGTGTTTGTATTTTTATAGCATGATGCTAAGAAGTGTACTGTGTGCAGGGGGCACAAAAGTGGGATGTTGGAAGAGTTCTGAAAAGATGTTGGAGTGCTAATCTGTTGGCAGGCAGGCAGAAGAGCACACTGATCGAGTTTGGGGAGATATGATGTCATTCCCTACAAAGAGCCCATACTGAGAGTGATCTACCATGCATTGGTAGTTCTACCATGACAGAGAGCACTTTCTGTGCTTGTTGGCTTCTTTCTGTCCTCATCGTTCTTTGGTTTTGTCTACTGTGTAGCCTCCCACTCTCTGGAACCCAAGTGCTCTTGCTCAACAGCTGTGGTTCCCAGCAAACTCAGATTCTAACTTCAGTCGGGAACCTTTGCTGTTAAGGTAGCACTAGTGGTAAAAGAGAGTACATGATTCAGTGTAGTGGTCTCTCCCACCTTGGTCAACATGAGAGCAGGTCATGCTACTGTTGAGCACACCTCACTTCAGAGAACACGAATACTGCCACTTGTTTAAGATGAGCTGAGTGATCTTCAGATAGAAAGTAGGTGTTGAAATAAGCTAGAGATCAATAAGATTTAGTAATAGAAGGAATAAACTAACAAAGGGATCCATTGCTTTTTCTTCTTTTTATTTTTATTTTTTTTATTTGTAAAGTAACTACGCTAAATCACAACAGTAGGGAGAAAGAGGAAATAAAGAGAAAAACCTCATGTATAAATTGTTTTTTCTCTAGCATACCAACTTCAACAGATTTCTTGTGAAATTTTCAATTTATTTTCAGGTCTGTTTTGACATCAGATAGAAAAACTTGTCAGTTTTGCTTGGTTGCTTCACTTCTGTCAGTACACTTTCTGGTAACTGGACAGCCTCTGATAATTATTGTTTTACAAGTTAAAATTCATCCCTCAATTTCAGTGATACTGGAAAACACACAGCCCATGAAAAGGGATGTGCTTTAGTCATATGAAGTGTGGCATCCGTGGTGTTGCTTTTAGCACAGTTATTTTCCTTCAGAAAGGTGCAGCTAAATAATAGTGGAAAAGACTATTTGTCTGCCTTGCATTGTGTTGCTCTTTGGGTCAGGCCACACCTTCAAGAGGAAGGGCAGAAGAGCGCTCTTGCTGTGATTGACAGGGCCCCCCTCTCAGCTAGGGAAACTTTGGCTGTGTGGAGAGAAGTAAATAGTAAGCAAGGAGCTTACAGAAGGGGTAGAAGATAGTTATGTTAAGAAGAGCATGGAACAGAACCTCTAAGTAGATCTATGAGGAGAGGAAAAGAAAGATTATATCAATCCTTTATTGGAGAGCGGGGGTTGCATTCTTTGCCTCCCTCCTTAACAGTAAGACCAGTTCTTGGAGAACCCAACTCCCTGAGCTGGAAGTCAGGAATGGAGAGCAGAATGAAGCCCCCATAGTCCAAGGGGAAGAGGTTAGTGACCTGCTACACCACTTGGACACACACAAGTCTACGGGGCCAGAAGGGATCCACCCGAAGGTGCTGAGGGGGCTGGTGGAAGTGCTTACCAAGCCACTCTCAATCAGCCACTTATGAGCTGTCCTGGCTAACCAGGGAGGTCTCAGTTGACTGGAGGTTAGCAAATGTGATGCCCATGTTCAAGAAGGGCCGGAAGGAGGATCCAGGGAACTACAAGCCTGTCAGTATAACCCAAGTGCTGCGGAAGGTTATGGAGCAGATGATTTTGAGTGCCATCACACAGCACGTACAGGACAACCAGGCAATCAGGCCCTGTCAACATGGGTTTACAAAAGGCAGGTCCTGCCTGACAAACCTGATCTCCTTCTATGACAAGGCGACCTGCTTACTAGATGAGGGAAAGACTGTGCATTTTGTTTACCTGGACTTTAGTAAAACCTTTGACACCATTTCCCACAGCATTCTCCTGGAGAAACTGGCTGCTCATGACTTGGACAGGCATACTCTTCACTGGGTAACAAACTGGCTGGATGGCCAGGCCTGAAGAGTAGTGGTGAATGTAGTTAAATCCAGTTGGCAGCTGATCGCAAGTGGTGTTCCCCAGGGCTCAGTATTGGGGCCAGTTCTGCTTAATACCTTTATCAATGGTCTGGATGGAGTGGATTGAGTGCACCCTCAGTAAGTCTGCCAGCGACACCCAGTTGGGTGGAAGTGTTGATCTGCTTGAGGGCAGCAAGGCTCTACAGAGGGATCTGGACAGACTGAAGCGATGGGCTGAGGCCAGTTGTATGAGATTCAACAAGGCCAAATGCTGGGTCCTGCACCTGGGTCACGACAGTCTGAAGCAGCCTGGTAGAAAAGGACCTCAGAGTGTTGGTTGACAGCCAGCTGAGTATGAGCCAGCAGTGTGCCCAGGTGGCCAAGAAGGCCAATGGCATCCTGGCTTGTGTCAGCAATAGCGTGGCCAGCAGGGACAGGGAAGGGATCTGACCCCTGTACTCGGCACTGGTGAGGCCGCACCTCGATGACTGGGTTCAGTTTTGGGCCCCTCACCCCAAAAAGGCCATTGAATGACTCGAGCGTGTCCAGAGAAGGGCAACGGAGCTGGTGCAGGGTCTGGAGCACAGGTCTGATGGGGAGCGGCTGAGGGAACCGGGGGTGTTTAGTCTGGAGGAGGCTGAGGGGAGACCTCATCGCCCTCTACAGCTACATGAAAGGAGGTTCTAGAGAGGTGAGTGTCGGTCTCTTCTCCCAAGTAAGAAGCAATAGAATGAGATGAAATAGCCTCAAGTTGTGCCAGGGGAGGCTTACACTGGATATTAGGAAAAATTTCTTCACTGGAACTGTTGTCAAGCACTGAAACAGGCTGCCCAGGGAAGTGGTTGAGTCACATCAGATGTGTAGATGTGGCAGTTAGAGACATGGTTTAGTGGTGGACTTGGCAGTGTTAGGTTTATGGTTGGAGTCAGTAATCTTAGAGGTCTTTTCCAATCTAAATTATTCTATGATTATATGATCTTTTTCCTAAACACTGCAGGGACTCTCCAGTGTTTGTTGCCATCCAGGCCATCACTGAAAGGATCCTGTACTTAAAATTGAAGTAGAGGAAAAGGACCTACCCTATCAAGACAGGGTGGGGAGGACAAGGATTTTTTTTTTTTTTAATTTTAAGATAATCTCCTTTTCCTTTCTTCTGTTCTACCTTATTGTCTATTTTTAAAAATACATATTCCTGTTTATGTTCTGCTAGAACTGGGTTTTTTAAATTTTGATTTTAAAGCTTTCTTAATGGTTTTGATATGCTAGCTATAAAGAAAAGGTCTAAAGGGTCCTGCCTCAAAGCTGTTGCTGTTTTGGGATCCCATTTAGAATTTCTGTTTATAGATACTTCACTGTGAGTTTTTAGGCTTAAATAAAATCAAGACCTCTTGTCACTGTAATTGATTACTTATGAATAAAACAGTATCTTATCTAATTGGGATCAAACCAGTTGAATTCACTCTTGAAGTCTTCAAATTAATGTAAAGTATAACTAAGAGATACATAGAAACAATTGTGTATAAAAAAAAGGTGAAATTATTATAAATTTAAAATCCAGTTTGAGTTTGATGAAGGATTTTAATACAGAAATCAAATTATCATATTTGAATCAAGTACTGTAAGTCCTGATTACTTCCTAGATTTGAATATTCAGTGGAGACTAGAAGACCATCTTTTCATTTATTCTCAGCTCTCCAAAGTTAGGTTAGAGTTTTGCAGATTACATAATTTTAGCAAATCTAGTTCACTGTCAGTCAGAGGTAGTAATTGGTTTCTGCTATTTGGAGCCTTGTCAATATTCAAAGTTGCACACCCACAGCAGTTTCATATACTGAAAAGAAGTTAGGGTGTTTCTAAGATAAGGAAGCAACCACCACCCCTTCCCCTGCGATGGTATTGTACTGCTGAAAATGTCAGAGTTGAGTTTTCTAGAAGCCTTGCAGTCTTCTGGAAACTGGCAGAGCTGCCTTTGGAAAACTGATGGTTTCCTGACTGAGTGCTTTTATTAGATCAGTCTTTAGATAAAGGAAGGGTCTCACCAGAGGCACATGTTTTCCATCAGTTTTACTTGTATGCTTCTTTCTATAAAGGGAAGAAGCATAAAGTGTTTGACTTAGGTCTTTATGTTCACTGTGCAGACAACTGCAGGTGCTTGACTACTACTAAATCATCTTCACAGATTGGAGATTGTGGCTTCTTGGTAACTCCAGTCATTAGAACTTCTCAAAAAAAAAAAAAAAAAAAAAAAGAGGGTAGGCTGGGACGATACCATAGAAATCACTACGTGCTTGTCTAAAGAAACTTTGCATATCTTCAGTTACACAGAGATGTCTTCACATACACGGATTGAGAGAGAGAGAGAGAAAGGAAGATAGGAAGGGAGGTAGAGCGAGGGAGAAAGGAAGTTCAATATCACTCTACCCTGTTATTTAATGACAGGTCATACATCTCTCATTATTTTTCCCAGGATTTAGCTCCTGCAGTAAAATGATTTTGTGCAAATTTCTGGTTTTTTCCTGAAAAATTAATTTCAGCCCTCGTGATTGGAGAGATGCTGAAAATGTCTTCTGAATTAAAATTCATATTTTGAGAATGAGAATACAAATAATAACCCAAAATGTACTATTCTAGTGCTAGTAGCATAAGTTTGGGAAAAAGTCCTTTTTGTTTGTTTGTTTTTAAAGCATTGGCATTCGTTATGAAAATATGATAGACCTAACAGGGAATATTAAAATACCAAGGAAGGAAAAGCCAATCCTCCCTCACCCCACCAAGAGAAGACAAAACACCTTCTTGTTGCCTAAAAATTGATTATTCTGTTATGAAGTAATTCTCTGTTGTTATAAGTTAAACTTTTGTAGATGGATATACAACATGTTTCTTGCTTTATATGCTGCTCCCCTGGAACACATAACAATGAATGTTTTAAAAAAAGTTTCCTGGTAATTTTGAGTAAAATGTATGTGCTAGTTAGGTGTGATTTTTTTTTTTTTTTCCAGCCCAAAATAGAAAATAAAAAGTATCATTTTTATTTGGATTTAGTTACCATTTACTCTCTAATTTTGCAGTGTGATTAACTTAGCATTAAAATTTCATATTTTTACTAACAAGCAAAAAAAAGCAAAAATCAAACTTGCAAGATTTTTACCTGAGTCCTATAGATAGATAATACTACTGTAACTCTTGCATTTAAAGGGAAAAATACTTGCATTTTTCCAATTATTTCATGCACTTTTCTGCTACTGCAGTTGTAGAAAATGTTATAGCTAATGGTAATACTAAACTAATGGAAAAACAGACATGTTGGAAACCACAGTTTAACATGACTATTAGTTTACTTTTAAAAATAGTTTCCAGGAGACTCCACTTTTAAGCAATTGTCCTGTTGCTTGCAAACAGCTCTATATTGTTATATTGTCATATTGCATTACTGAATATATGATTGCAAGAGAATACATTCTGATTTTTTTTACTCTTTCCTCAGTGAAAAGGCAGAGTCTGAAAGTTCAGATCAATGCAACAGATGACACCGTTTGCATGAGGTATCTTCGACCAAGTCAAAATACCAGACTAGAAGGTTTTGTCCTGGGTTATGGAAGCAACTTCTTTTCTAATCAGTACATTCCTTTACCTTCGGAAGGAAAAACCTATGTAACAGAACTTGGTAAGACATATTTGCTTTGTATGCTACTGTTGTCATGAATTGTGAGAAGAGAATGAGGAGAATATGAGCCTTTGGGTTTCTTGATTTTTGTTTTTATTGGGTTGTTGCTCAGGGTTTCTTTGTGTTTGTTGAAGGTTGTCTTGAAGAATTTCAGATGAAAGTGTAGTTAGAAGATCCTTCAAGGAGAACAAATAGTTCATTTGGAAAAGTTTGCTACTGGTATTTGTTTTGAGCATTTTTGTTGTACTGAGATTATACTACATTGACCACATCATAGATCAGATGGGACGATTTAGCTAAAGTTGCAGTTATAAAGTAGAATACAAGGAAGATGTGCATGTTTTTAAGAAATAATACAAGAAACAGTGAAACAGTTTTGAGAACTTTGTGGTAGATTCCTTTTGCTAGAAATGTTCATAAAAATGATGCCTTTTCTGGCAGGGACCTATTCCAGTTCTACATGTTATAGAATAACCTATAGCTTCTATATCAGAAGTTACAGCTGGAATTTCATGAGCTGTTTTATGGAAGAGATTAAGCCACATCAAGAATGTTGTATTCTGTTGCCTGGAATATGGAGAAGGAAGGGAGTCTCGTTCCTTAGACTTGTGTCCATATGGGCAGGATAGCAAAGTAGTAGAACCATATTATTTAGAATTGTCTGATAAATGATTAAAACATTCACTTATCACTTACCTTTTAAGAAGTCTGTTCAACCTCTGAGGCTTTTCCTGTTGCTTTGAAGAAATGTTTTCTAGCCTGAAATGAATTTGGGTTACCCTCATCATTGTAATCCCAGTGTTCTTGGTGTAAAACAAGGGGGAAGGAAGGATGCACAGAGGTGACAATTGCCATCTTTTTGATGTGGTCAGTTAAGGCAATTCTGCTGCCAGGCTGCTCCAGGCTGAAAACTGCAGAATAAAAAAGGAAAAATGAGATGTTAGACATGGAATAATTAAGATATTAGAGACTTTCATTAGATCACTGTGGCAAAGGTTGACTTTTTCCTTTTTGAGAGTTGGTACTCCTGGGATGTCTCCATAATTCTATCCCCAATCCAGTGTTAGAGTTCAATAACCATCACTTAATCTGTGTCTGATTTATCTGATTTATCCTATGTGTAACTTTTGAACCAGTTCACTAAGAATGGTGTACAGGATTTTCTGTGGAATACTTGAACTGGGCATAAGTAATACCTGCATACATGTATTGCAGGAGTAGTGAGGATTAATATTTTTCAGGTATTCTGAGATCCTTGGAAAGAGGAAAAAGCACTGAATGTAGTGTCATGTGTAGATCATTTGCACTTTCTCTTTAATACCTAATGTTTTGTGAAACTATATGAAAACAGAAAGCTGAACATCACCTGGAACATAGGGGATTTTGATATTTTGTAACTTTAACGTTAATAGCTAATGGCTGGAAAATGTAGAAACCTTTCTTTCATCCTTCAGTGCATCAGAGTGCTAGCTGCATGCATATTCATTAAAGCTTACCATTAAGCAATCAAAATCTTGTTCCAGTGAACAGAGATGAGAAATCCCATGATACATACAGCCTGGAATGAAATGAATGCATTTTCTCTGGTGTATCTGGAGAGAGAGAAAAGCAGAAATGTTGGGGAATACTCTCCTTTTCCTTTAAAAAATATTTTAAAGGAGAATAACTTAAAAATTTTAACTCACTCATGCTAATAGAAGTTGTTGATTGGTTTCCTAATAACAATGAATTTGTGACTGTGACTTCTGAGTGTGCAGTAACTAAAAATGCAATGTGCAACATAATATAAAGATTAGCATTTTGAAAATGTCATCTTAGGATAGGAATAAAAGAAGCTAACAGCAATGTACTTTAAGTTGCAATCATTTATTTAAGGCAATTTACAGCACATTTGTTGGAGCTATTGCTTTTAGTTAAGAGATTAGATTAGATTATATGTTAGATTAGATGATATGTTTTGTGGACTTGTTTATCAGAGTTTGGAAAATCTTTCCTATTTCATTAAGATTAAACACCACCTTAAACTGCAGCTTAGACTGTACTTTCAAAGTGTGTACAGAGCAAAAGCTAAAGCAAGAAACATCAGTTGTGCTTTTGGCTCTACTTTAGGGTGGTCTGTGTGGCAGAAGTAAAGATGCTAGCACCCCTCACAGTTTCAGGGACCAGCTGCTGGTACAAACTGGAGGAACTGCAGGATGGTTCTTAGTTTTAGGGAACAATAGTTAGGTTTAGTTCTGGCAGACAAAGAATGCAGCTCAGCACACACTTTCTGTGGATGTTAGAAAAAATAAGGTATGATAGAGGGACAATAAAAATACTCTGAAGATACTTTCCAAAGATACAAGACCCCTAGACCCTATTGCTGAAAAATTTGGCATTATCTTTGTACTCCTAGTATATCTCACATGTGATGCAATTAGCCTAGTATGCTATCTTCATATTAAAACATGTTTTAAAAATTTCACACTGAAAATTGTCTAGTCCATGTTCTAGACATTCTGATGATTCAAGTGCCACTGTACACTTTGCAGAAGGTCTTCAGCATGTTCCACATATTTGCCCATAATCAGAACAACTTGTTTTATATAAAAATATTCACATTCACCCTGAGAACTCCTTCTTGGTCCTCTCATGCTTTGGCTTATCCGACTTTTACAGAAGCAGATGAACTTTACAGGCTGCCCAGAACAGTGGTTGGTTGTGCCTTTTACTGAACAGGATGTGGAGGAAGCTTTTCCCAAATGTGAAAAGACATTGTGGCCTATTTAGACCAAAACTAATACAATTTGTCCTTGCCTTGCAGACGTTTCTTTAATTTAGCTCTGCATGCCTGGTTTTGTTAATGGAGCAGCAGAATCAATATTCTGTTTGGGATCATTGTCCTCAATTGGAACTGGAGTATGGGGAATGAAGCAATGACTATTTTTTTAACAGATGACATAATATACACAATAATATATATCTGACGTCCATGACTTCCATATTTCCAACCCTGTCATTGTTGATTAAGATTAAATTTATTGTCAAGTTCTCTGTTGGGTCACGCACCTTTTATGACCCTGTTAACAATGAACTCAGCAGATTTATTAATTTATGAAATTATGTGTTTATATGTGTATACATTTTTAAAGATATTGATAAGGATGTGATCTTTCCTAGGATTTCCAGGAGAGGTATATGGCTTTTGTAGAAAGTGTGACATCTGCCTACATTTTATCCATTAAAATATTTAGCACCTCACTGCAGTGATTCTTTAAATATTTGTTTTTCCTTTTTTTTGCAACTAAAATAATAACCAAGCCAGCAATTATGTAATATTATCCATGAATTTGGAACTGCCTGCAGGGGGCATGTGCAAAGGGAAGAGGATTTTGTTGGATTTCCTGAACTTGTAATGAGCTCATGCAGGCAACAAATTTGAGCAGCTTCATGCATTGCTAGACAGATGAACTTGAATCACAGTGAAGGGTGAGTGACAATGACGAGGCCACGTTAAAGTTTGGTTCAAAGAAGTATGCCTCTTTATCAGGATACAACATGTGTTTTTTACTGAGTGTACTTTATGAGCTTACATGAAAGTAAGCAACATTATTATTGGTCATGGAAGCTATTCAGGCTGTCAAAAGATATCAAAATGTAAACTCATCAAGGTGAATAGGACCATCCAAAAGTTCTGAGCTTGACTTAAATGTTTATCTAAATTTGTTCAGTCTGTATGACTTGTAAAGAAAGAGTATTTCCTTGAAAAATTTGTGCTGGATTTTTCTAACTCGGCTTGGAAGATTGCAAGTCAGCCTCCTTGGATTTGTTGGTACTATTGGAGGAACCTAAAAAATTGGGTGGAGACAGGAAAATTTTGTAAAAATAAACAACAATTATCTAACAGAGTGAACAAAATTAATTTGCTTTTCAGTTTCTAAAACCAGTGCAGAGTTGGGCCATGCTTTGACTTTTCCTTTATGAACCAGATTGTACAGTGTGAGAGTATAATGTTATTGGCAATCCTGATTTATAACAACCATAATAGCTTAAGGGTGAATTTTGCATATATATATATATATATATATATATACACACACATACGTATATATAGGGACGAATTCTAGTACCACCTTGAACAAATTTTAGAAAATGTAATTTAGGGCTGTGTGCTAGAGCTAAGCTAGAGTTTAGCTAAAAGATTTTGCTGTGCAGTTTCTTATATCTGATCAATTACCAGAAATGTGCAGATATATTAACCACATGGTTTTCAAGATGCCAAATAATTAACATTAAAACAGTAATTCAGAAGTATGTCGCTTTCTAATACCTTACCAAAAAAACAGATTCTTATTGCTAATGTTAGCTGAGCCTAGTGGACTGAGGGACCTGGAGGTCAGCAGCTGCACCTTCAGCTAGACAGTCATGCTGACCAGCAGCATGTTCATTCACACCCGCCCCTTTGTCCCCCTTTCTATCTCTTCCCATGCTTGTTACATGACAATACTTTTGATCCTTCCTTTTCTCCACCTTTGGCCTTTGCTCTTAACAACATCCCGTAGTAAATCTTTAGCAATCCCTAAATTCAGATTAGGGAATTGTGGTCTGAAGCTAAAATATAATTTGTTTTGATTTCTGAATCCACTGGTCTATAAACTCTAATGCATTTTAACACTTTATTTTAAAATTTGTTGTAAGTTCATTAGTTTTGCTTTCAACTGTATTTCTGTACTGGCTGAACCCTGAACCGAATTAAAACAGTATACTTGAACATAAGCAGAATTTGCTGGCATTTTGCAGTGCATGCTAGCTGTAATCGATTTGATAGCCTAGCTCATGGCGTGTGGAACTAAGTGTTCTCCTGTATTTGATGTGTCAGTGACGCGTTTTTGTTACATTCTGGTTGTCTCCTGAAGCTGTTAAGGTAAATAGTAGAATTTTTTTTCTTTTAATAATTTTATTTCATTAACATTACAGAATCTTAGTTAAACAATTGTTTTTTTCTTTTATGATACCAAAGTGCTGGTTTATTTGTGTCAACTTTGCAGTCTTTGAAATGTTTTTTCTCTTGTAAGTTGTAGATGTACCTGTGTGTACATGTAGTGTGTCTGTCTTTTAGGTTGTTTGAATGAAAAAATGCTGAGAAATTGAAGGAGTTCAGAAAACTATTTAATCTAACTGGTGGTGATTCATTGAGCTGTAGTAGCCTCGATGTTTAAAAGCTAAAACAAGGTGACTGAATGCTTCTGTCTAATATTTTTGAGAAGTGGGAGAAAAGGGTGTAAAAATATGTACTGAACACAAGTGCATCTGTCTGCTGTATGTATCGAATGCTAATAGATACAAATACAATTGCTTTACAAATACTGGTGCCTCAGGTGTGTGACTAGTCCTCCCTCCTGCTTCAAAAATCATTTGGTTAGGCATATGTGCCTGCAGGAGTGTTGTGCTTTGGTCCAAAGTGGCATTGCTTTATCAGCTGTGGATATTTAAACTTCAAAGAGCAATTCTGGCATCTTATTGACATCTCTCAACTGAATTGTCAAAGCAACCCATGTTTGGGGAATTATAACTAAGAATTAGGCATGGATTTGTTGGCTAGCACTCTTCTGGTACATCTGGGCATTTTCCTATAGTACTTTGTGGCTAAAGAATTGAAGGCGGTCACTATTTGGACTTTAATTCTGACCTGCAGCTTCGAGGGGTTTGTAAAGAAATAGTCATGTGCCAGCTGAGAGGAGCCTTTAGCCATGGCATTTGTCATTTCAGCCATAATAAAGGGGGCTAGGCAGTAACAGGTTCAAAGAAGTGGATTTATTATGCTGGTCTTCAAGTAGCAGCCCTTCAAGAACGTCTTCAGCAAGAAAGGGCTACGATTTTCACAGCAGATTTGCAAATGTATTTCAAACTGAACTTGTTAAAGTTTTCACTATTCTGTAGGGATCCTTCATTTACAAGATTCTGAATCCTTACAAGGTTGAGACAGATCTGTATCTTGCATCTGTATCATATGTATCTCAGTTATAGACTGATATATGTTGAAATGATTTCTGGAGGCAGATGCTGGATTCATGGATCTGTGCCCAGATATTTAAACATTAATTATGTAACTATCATTTTCTTATAAACACAGTTCATACAAAATAAGAAATACTCAGCTGTAAACAGGATTGTCTATACTCTGTGATTTGATTTGCTTTTACCTGAGGTCATCATTTTACTTTAGAAATGCACTTCTCACTTTTAAATATATTTCAGTGTAAATGGTTGATATATTCTGTGAATCATAATGACACACAGAACTCCTTATTTTTATGGGTCTGACGGTCACCTTTCTGCTGCTTACCTCTTATTTCAGCAATTTAATTTATCCCTTAAGCATTAAGATGCAGTAGCACAAGATACATTATGGTTTTATTTAGGTTTCAGTTATTTCACAGCATTTTCTTTTTCTCCTCCTATGTTACTCACTTCTCCCTGAGATTCCTGCTTCTTATAGACATAGATCTGCAGAATGGATTAGGCATCATAAAGGAACACAGATGATCATAGTTCTTGCAACTTGATAGAATTTAATAGGTGAGGCAATGTTTTAAGCCCCTGAAAATGAATTGAGGTGTAGTAGCATCAGATGATTTCTGTGTTGTGATGATGACTGATACATACATTTCTCAGCAAGAGGACTGAATCGGTGTGAAAACTCAGTGGTCTTCTAAACTTAATAAAAGAAATGTTGAATTGCAGTCGAAAATTAAGAGAGAACTTCCATTTCTAAATCTGAATCAGGGCTCATTATATGAGATTAAGCAAGCTATTCACCTGTCTTGGTTTCAGTTTCCTCAGATCTAGAATGTATGTCTGTTGAATAGAAGCATTTCGAGGCTTGTATTCTTCAGTCTGTTCATAATGCTATGATACTGTGCATCCCAACTATGGTTGCTGTACTCCTATGTGGGAACCTGGATGGTTCTGTTCAGGAATACCAAATTATATTTCTAAGTTAAGATATATTTTTAGTTAAATTCAGAATTTTAGTGTTGTATCCCACATACTGAATGTAATCCTCTGATAATTTCAAATTCTGATTTTACTTATAATGATCATAATATTGTCTTAAATTCAGTGCTTCTGGACCACCGGACAAGTGGTACTTTTTAAACCTTCCTGTTTTATAGCAGAGCTCTCTCAACATCTAGTCCTAGCCTGTGTTCCTAAATACTTCTTTTTATGGATTGTATTATAAACATAAGAGATGTGAGTTCTCTGGGATTTAGGGATGTTAGGTATTCTTTATTAAGACAACATTTGATAAATCCACAAAAAAGCTTAATGAACAGCACCTAACATGAAATATTCCTGCTGAGAGCACTTTCTTGCAGAATAAAAACACCTGGTAGAACTAATGATTCCTGACAAATACCAGGTTTTGTAGCTCTGAGATGTGCAGGGAGACCTTTGGAGTATTTCTTTATTACCACGTTTTGTTTAACAGATAACCTATTTCTACACTGCTACTCATGTCATTTCAGACTTCAGCCAGAATTAATTTTTCCAGTGATGGACCAGAGCAAAACTAGCTGTTTCAGACCATTTCAATAGCTTTCTCTCATAACCTTTGGACATTTTATTGATGAAATAATAAATTTTTGCAGTTTTGAAGACTGACTTTGCAGTTCACAAGCTTTCAAGTTGATGCTTGAAACCAATTCTGTTGGAAGTTAAGGTTGCTCAATACTGTTTTAACAGTCTCACAAGTAGGTGTGAATGCACAGCAGAAAAATGGAATTAAAGTACAGGGAAAACAAATTATTTTAAAGTGTCACTTATTTCTGGTTTTAGGTCTCGATACAAAAAATGTCCAGAGGATTGCACAGATCCTAGAAGAACTGTGTGCAGCCTTAAACATTAAAAAACATTTTTTGTAAATGATGACATATAAATTATATTTGCACTTTAGGGTTGCTCTTTCTTTTTAACATTCTTTTTTTCACACTGCTTTAAGCAGTTGTTTAAAATGCTCATCTTAGTTATGTTTATATTGGGTGGGGTTGAAACCCATTTAAAAAGCAATAATTAAACAATTAAAGTACACCCATAGTATGGGTTTCCAGTGACTTAGTTGCATAGAATCAGTGAAGTTAAGTTAGTGTGGTTTTCTCTACACTGGCACAGCCTTTTAAGTAGTGCAGCGAGCTTTTGATTTATTCAGTACTGGTTTTCCTTCCTCTCTCCTTACAAAAATTTGGATGTGAGAGAAAATAGAATGATTTCTCAGTGGTTCTGTTTAATTTGTAGACTTCAATGTATCTGTTAAAATGAGATATGCAGGAAATTCAATCTCTCATCCATAAATACAGATTTAGATAAATGTATCTAAACTAGAGTAAGAATTATGCCTGGAGAAATTATTAAAAAAAAACCCCAAACCACATAGTTAAAATAGTTTTGATCAATATATGGTGAGCCAGATTCTACCTATGGGTATCTTTTTGCCTGCTCCTATGTCTTCTTTTCTAGAGTTGCAGTTCAGTCAGAATAGAGCTTGGTTTTAAATAATTACGAAGGGTGGAAATCTCTGACATCTGATGTCAAGAGTTAAGGGAAAATCTGTCTGAAGATGAATTCCCCAAACTAAAATCACCATCTCAACATTGTTTTAATCAAAGCAGTTATTATTTTAAGCTGCAGGGTGAAGTTATCTGCCTTTTACTGCCAGAAACATGAATGTATCTGAACTTGTGGCCTCTTACCATGTGTGCTTGTGTCATCCAAACTGCATCAGATGTCTATGATATGTGTTAAGAGTTTGTGTAAAACTTAGTTTGCTTCATTTCATTATTTCCTATGAAGGCTAGTATTTCCAGAAGTTTTCCAAGCTGACTGACAAGTGACACCCAGCTAGTGATGACTCTGCATCCTTTAGAATGGCTGCAATGCTTGTGTACTTTAAAAGAAACTTAGGCCATTTGGGTATGATTGAATTGAAAAATTGTATTTGGAAGGGCTTTTCTTTTTTTCCCTCTTTTTTTTTTTTTTTTCCTGTGTAATATGATCTCTTCTGTCAGCTTTTTGAAATGAAGCAGTTGAACCTTTTATGGGAAGGGGTGTAAAAAAATTTGAAATGGAGTTTAAGATGGAAAGAGATTATTTCCTGTAAAGATATAAAAAAATATTTTGCAAAGGTTTATTTTTCCTGGAGAAAAATACATCTGGGTTAAAAGTAAAAGAAATATAAATGTCAGAAAGTCTGGAAAATACAACTTGTCTCTCAGATTAATTTATTGAATAAGAAAATGACTTAAACTGTTCCTGTCCTGTTGCATGCAACATTATTTCTAGTGTAACAGTTCCCAGTCAAAGTCACAGCCCTTTGTGGATTTTACACAAATATTAGTCCCTTGCTCCTACATATTAGTAATAACTTTACTTTCATAAAGAGTATTCAAAACTGTCAAAGCACTTAATAGTTAAATCTCATAATAAATCTCTAGGAAAAGTATGTAAACCTAATTATAAAACAACCCAGTAACCAATGTGGAGACTGTCTTAAGAATGTCTTACATTTGTGTTGTTTTCTGCAACCAGACAATCATGCAAATCTTGAATGATTTAGTTTTAGTCTATTGGGATACGTGCTCCGAGATGATCAATGCATTTTCTTTATTCTTTTTGCAGTAGGTAGGCTCTTTACTGGGAAACTACTTACTACAGGAACACTAAGCTGTATAGCCTGATACAGAAAACAGAATGTATTGTAGGAAAAGATCCTCCAGCTTCTCTCAGGAGTAACTATCTCTGGTTGTACTCCTCAGGCTTTGTGCTTTTTACTTTTTTACTTTATCCGCTTTACTTTTCTGTTTTGCCATCACCTCTTCATCTGGATTTTCAATTCCCTTCACTTACCAAGTACCATTTGCATTGAAATGTTACATGTATGCCCTGCCGTGCTCACCTCTTTGTTGTGTCCAAGTCAAAATGAATTTTCAAATCTTTTGTGCATGGGTGTATTATTTTTCCTAATGGCTAGAATATTTCTGAGTGATTGGTAAATAAGCCTTAAAGGAAACGTGCATAAAGATCACAAAGACTGGATAATGTGTCAGACATTCACTGAATATTAGACTTTTTCTAATTAATTATGGGTTAATCTCTTTCTCAAATAAATAGCATATCTGTACTAATAGCTGCTTTCTTCATTTACAGATGCAGAGCCACGGTATTTGGTTTCCGTAAGACCAGCGCGTGTATCAAATAACAAGAAATCCTGTTCAGGTATTTTACTATTACTGCATCTTTTTCTTAAAGTAATTAAAGGAAGACAGAATCTTTTAATGGGTTTCTCTGAAAAGGTATTTGTAAATGTAGATGTCTGTCTGGGATGCACAAATTCCATATGTGGGAAGGTAAAATGTAGGACAGTATTTCCTAATCAGTAATTAGTTACACATGTGGTCTTCAAAACATGAGAAAGTACCTGAAGATTATTCATGTAAAAAGTACTTAGAAATAAGAATTGAAATTTAGAATACTAATTTCAGATGTTTAAAGAGGTGTGCATGCAAAAAAAGTAAAAATTTTGAAATACAATGATCTGGTGTAGTGAAGTTACTCTTCCCAAACTACCAGTAAGGATTCCTTCATCTATGGACATGTTCATGCTCTTTATTTCTCATGGGAAAATGGTAGCGTGCACGTGTGTGGTGTGCAAGGAGTTAAGGAAAGAGGGATGTTTCTAGCTAACACCGTCCATAGCAGAGCAGAAATCTGAAATTGATCCTCATTTGTTCCAAAAACTTTCTATATGACTTTAATCATGTCATTAACACTGTTTCTAATTCCTTACTTAATATGGACATGACTGCTCAGGATCACTGGACTGTTGCAAAGAATGAACTGATAGTGTATATATACTATAAACAGTAGGGCCTGCTGCAATAGGATGGGAGGTAGTGGTTTTAAACTAAAGGAGGGTAGATTCAGACTAGATATAAGGAAGAAATCTTTTATGGTGAGGGTGGTGAGACACTGCAACAGGTTGCCCAGAGAGGTGGTTGATGCCCCCTCCCTGGAAACATTCAAGGCCAGGTTGGACGAGACTTTGAGCAACCTGGTCTAGTTGAAGATGTCCCTGCTCATTGCAGGGGGATTGGACTACATGACCTTTAAAGGTCACTTCCAACCCAAACCATTCTATGATTCTGTGATCTTTATGTGATTTTTTTAAATTCCTGGTAAGTGCTTAGGATTAATTTCTTCTTGCTTTTGACCAGATGTAAAACAGTGTGCCCAGAAAGATTTTGAAAAGTGATTTACCTTTCAGATGCAACATACATCCATCAAAAACCACAAAACAACAACAAAAAAGCCAATGCACTATTTGGACATTATTAATTTTTGTATCTGCAGCCTACAGAAACTGATTTGTGGAACAAGATTTAGATAATTGACTTTTCAGTCCTGCAGACAAACGTGTAAGAACAGCTGTTGGTTTAATGCTAGCTAGATATATGGCAAGTCTTTTTAGTAGTGAGAATAGTTAAACTGGACAAATTACCAAGAATTTTTGTAGAGTCTCAGTTGCTGCAATTTTAAATTTACAAATAAAGATTGGTTACATTTCTAGAAGAGACACTGTAGTTCCACCTGCAGTTAATACAGGGGAGTTATGTGGTTTGTGTTCATATAGATCAACTAGATGATCACAAATGTAATTTCTAGTTTTACAGTGTGTAAATCATTGCAGTTTCTAACTGGGAACTAATGGCATAATAAGAGCCATAATCAAAATCATATGTGTGTCCTCCTGAAAACCAGTATGATTTCAAGTTGTATGAGAGATTCTTTTTTATTTTCCTTAAAACTCACGTATTTTCCATGTTTCCTCAAAAAGCGATCAAGAAAGGGTTTTTTGCTATAAATAGCAGACATGCCAGATAGTTTGGTGAATGTTTGTTTTACATTTTTATATAAAAATAGAGAAAGAGTATAGGAACTGGTCCAGAAAACAAAAAAAAATTATTCATATGTTTGTGCCTGTGGAAGTATCATATGTTCTACAGTATTTTAAGCATGTCATACTTCCTCTTAAGGGTAGAGAGTCGTTTTGTTTCTTCATGGTGTTTTTCTGGCAACATATCCATCACCAATATAAAGTAAAAACCCACGTGGTTAACGTTTCTAAATGCACACTCATACATTGGTTGAAAGTACAAATCAGACTTTCACTGAAGCTTGTTAAGTCAAGAGATATAAGGTTTCAAAAGGCATGAAAAGAAAGCTAGTCTGATGTTTCATAACAGCGAAAAATATAACCCTTAGATTAGTGGCTTATAAACTTTTAGGGAAATGTGGTGATCTGTACATTTTGAGGAGGTACAGATCCTTTAGATTTTTGAATTATGTAATGTGGTATGAAGAATATATTAATATTCTTTAATCGTCTTTCAAACACCAAAGGTTGTCCTTGGGCTTGTAGCAGTCCACTAACTACAGATTCAAAATAGTTGCTTTAGATCATTTCTTCATTTCCAACTATAAGCTTTTAAACTTCATTTAAAGAAAGCTCTCTCTCCACATGAGAGTTGTGCTACTTCATTCAGGGCAAAGCTAAAGTTAAGTATCATGCAAAAGCTGAACATTTTCAGTGTAGTAGGTGGTTAAAAGAGAAAAACACCCCCATATACAGACACTGACTCAGATCTGCCTACAGTTAAAAGAAAAAGAATTTTTGTAGGTTTTATTTTACTCTCGATGAAGAATGCTGTAGAAAGTAAGAATTATCTATGGACATAATTGCAGCGTTACCGAGAATCCTGCCAAGAAGTTACTATTTCTGTCATATGGAAAGAGAGACTTCCTAATGTTCTGAGCTCTATGTAACAGCTTCAATGACACAGTCCAAGAGTCCAAGAGTAACCAGAGCTTTGAAGTTAATCTGCATATTCTTATACTAAGCATACCCAAACCACCCACTGTTCATCTTCAAAAATTAAGTTTAACTGGAACATGGGCTTAAAAAAGAGAAATAGTGAAAATTTATAAGACAAAACCAAAACAAAGTTTAGTAAACCAATCTCCCTTGTACCCACCAAATAACAGCAAGAATTCCTTTAGGTTTACCCTGGATCTGCAAGTCTGGAAGTGGAGTCTTCCAGTTTCTTCCTAGGTTGAAATACATGCTGTGGAAGTCTAGAGGGGACCTAAGAAGTAGTCTTTTTGAGGCTTGTGTGTCTGATGCCTGCTTTCTAAAGCAGTAGCCTAATCTGTGCTCCTGATGCTTGCTGGCTGCATCCTCCCTTCCTTTATGCCAAAATTGTTCTGCACTTCTTTCCTGTGTTCATGCTCAGTTGGCTTGCAGGTGTTTCATTTGCCTCAATGAGAAGTCAACAAACAGATCACAGATGCTGTCTCTGCCTCCTTTTTTAAATTATACATTAGAAATAGTGACTGTGAAAAAGAGAGAGAAATGTTGTACCTTTCCCTTCCAGTTTACAAGAGATGTAGGTCTTCATTTACTAATAAACTGCAGAAACTTCCCCCTACATAATGCAGGAGACAGAAACTAGCTTGTAATTGGAATATATGTTTCTTATGTAGGTCGGAACAAGACTCAAAAGCCTCTGCAGTTGGTAGTTGGCACTCTCACCCCAACCTCTGTGTTCCTGTCTTGGGGCATCCTAGTCAATCCTCAACATGACTGGACAGCAACAAGTAACTGTGCTAGTGACAGGTAACGTAACAGAAAACTATTTTTTATGATGAACATGATTTAATTCCATGTAGTTATCTGATGTGGCTGAAATAAGTTTGACAGTGGAAATTAAAATTTGGAAGTAATAGTTCTGAATGTGAAGATTTTTTATTTACGTAAATTAGTAATTTGCAAGTCTTTACTTGTCTTGAGTGCAAATTTAGTCAGATGTCTACATGCTGAATTAGAAGTCTTACTATTCCACACTAGATCCTTTGTTCTCCTTAAACCCATGACCTTAGCTCTACCTTCATTTGTATCTGAATCAGTTGAAAGAAACTTTGTTAAATCATAGGAAATATCTTGGTTTACAGTTGGTCAAACACAAGTAAAGTATTTTGCCATGCTGTGGTCGGGGAATGATGCCTTGTTTTAATGCTATTTGAATTTTTTTTTCCTCTGTTTCCTTATCGCTACACTTCCTGATATAGATACAGTACAGCTTTCATTAGTTTTCTGTTGTAAGTAAAAAAATATTTTTTATAATATTCTTGTTTTGCTGTAATTATTTAATGAGTGGTACAGTAGGTAGGAAGCTCAGGAAGACTCACCAAGTAGCACTTTCAAGAGAAGTCATAGTGCTGGGTAGCTTCTCAGTTAAGTGCACCATTACATTACATTGCATTTTGAGCACCTCATGACAGATAAGTAAAATTAATCTGCTGCAATTATTGAAATTGTTGATACAGGTGTTTTCCATGCTCTGTCATTTTGGTGTTATCTTTGTATTCTTCCTTTTATGACAGAAGAATTTTTTTTTGTCTTTGTTTACATGTGTGAAGCCCCATTCAACTCATCAATGTTTTGTAAAACCAAGAAGAAACTTTGTGCACCCGTGTTTGGGATGCATCTACATCTGGTTTACAGATTTTAGAGGTTTTAAATGTATCTTTGCATTATTGAGAAAACTTTATTTTCCACTATCTGTCTAACTTCTGTCTAAATTTGTAGCTGCCTAATTTATCTTGAATCTGCTTGTTTTCGTGTTGATAATAAAACTCCTATTGATATCATAAAACTGGATGTCAGACATAGATTATGCTAAAAAAACCCATCCCATGTAGCCAATATGACCTTTTTCTTACCTCCCAAATGTTTTGGACTAACCTTTTTCAAGCTTCAGAAATTTTCCGTAAGCAAATTTGGGTCTTTATCACCAACCAGAATTTAAAACACCTTTTAAAAAGTGTTAATATTTATTAGAAAATTGTTATGGATTATTAGATGTCCACACATTTAATTTCACTAGGGGGTTTTTTTCAGTTGAAATAAAAGTTGGTTTAGGCTTAAATTTTGCTCTCTCAATCAAGAAAGAAGTAAACAGTTTCCTACAGTTAGAAATCAAAGAAACAAGTTAATCATGGAGGAGCCTGCAAAGTGTTCTGCCCACAGAGTGATTTTAGCACCGTTTTTATCATGCAACTTATTTTCTCTGTGTGTCAGCAACCAAAGTTACAGCACCCATTGTGCAGTGGGAAGGAAGAACACTTTAGAAGAAGCCTATATCCTGTATTAATCCACCTGCATATTAAAAGCGTATGGTGCTCACCACAATGCCTTCATCATCTTCAGGTTTTCTCTTCAGTAACTGAATATTCTTGTTTGACATACATTGTCTCAAAGTTTGAACAAACTCTTTAACATAGTATATAATGTTTTCCACTTAGTGCAATGGTGTTGCTGTCTTGCTACGTTTAGAATATATTCTATGTTTGTTACTTTAGTGTGAGATGTGCTTTTACCATGTCTTTGTGTAAAGTAATGGTATACGTCTCCCAAAATTCTGGTTAGTTAAGTGTTGTTTAGTCCAATTAGCTGATTCCTCTCTTTACTTTTAATATGCCCTCCATTTTAGTGAAATGTTGTCAGGCTTTACTAAAGTACCACCTATGTATTTACCTTTAGCCCCTGTAAGAGAACTTGCCTTTAAGAGTTGTATTGTTCATTTTGGTTGAGTATCTCCATGTACTTCAACTCTAAAGATACACTGACAGTCATGAGCAGCTGTTTTAAAAACACTTAAATCACATTACAGTCATATAAAAGTATGGGTATTTACCTATATGCAGATTTCTATTTTGCAATCTAGCATAGCAATAAAGTTACTGAAATTTAAAAAAAAAGAAAAAAAAATTGCTTAAGTGGTGCTCTTAGTTTGTTTACCTTTACTGGACCAAAATTATTGTGATTTGTATAAATGGTGAGAACAGTTCTTCACATGACCATGGTGTACATTTCTATAATTTTAAGTGGAGATTGGATTCAAATATATTTCTAGTTAGTGTCTAGAAGAAAAATTATTAATCTATGATAATAAGTTGAATGATAACTGATCATCTGTGGTAAGAAAAAAATAGCAAGTAACCCATCCTTAGCAAGTTAGCATTGTGTTAAAAGTACAAGGCTTAAAATCAGATAAAGGATTCATCGAATCTGTATCTATTGCAGGGGCAGTCTGCTCCACACTTGATCCTTTTTTCATCTGCCATGTTCTCTGTTCTATGACATGTTGAAATGTACTGTTAATCATCCTCAAGATTGTTGCATAGTGACTAACCTCTAACCTTTGACATTGGCAGTATGTGGCAATTAAGACCTCTTAACTCAGTTCTGTCAGTTAATATCCCACCAAGTTTTAAATTTTTAACTCTGTATGACCTGAAATGGAGTCACTGTTCTCAGCGTCAGATTTTACCATCTCTGGATGGACATTAAGTTTTGTAAAAATGTTGCATAACATAACTTAGTTGGATATGTTACTGACTCAGAAGATGAAAACCACATGGAACAGCATGGATCTGTTGGCCAAGATTTTCTCTAGCGCGACTCTGACCTCAGTGGGATATCCCTCAGAAGATCTGGTTTTGTAAGCAAATGAGTTTTGAATAAGAGGTGCCATGTTCTCAAAGAGCATTAGTATCTTTTATTGCTTTAGTGAAATCACTGCTTGCTTATTGAGGGCACATAGTGCTCTTCTTTACCTACAAAGTGCTTTTAAAAAAACTCCAATGAAGAAAAAGTCCCTGTGCTTTTTTTTGACAAACCATTCTTTGGTTGCTTAACTCTCTAGAAAGAGCATAAACCAATAGTGTGCTACATATTTCCTGCAAGATAACCCCAAACCCTATTTCCTTGTGGAAACAAAGATAATCGCTGCCATTTGTGTGGACCACAGTTCTTTGCAAGGGCAAATTTTAAAGCCTCCTTGAAGCAGCTTTGGTCAGAGCCTTAGCACGAGAATGCAAATCAAAACAAAAAGATCCAAACCAAAAAACTCAAGCGATTAGTTTTATGTAACTGATGAAAACTACATAACACCAGAAAGGTTCCACCAACAATGTGGAGTGAATTCTCTCAACATCTTCTATTTTCTGACACCAGTCTGAGGTAGTTGATGAGAGAGGATGGCGAAGTCATGATAACCTGCTGCACAGTCATGTTCAGTTCCTCTCTTTATAATTCTGAGAGTAGAGAGACTTGTTTCCTGTCTGTCTTGCAATGTTCAAACAACCATTAGTGGACAGAGCTGTCATAATAAACATACTGGAGCTATGCTTACTGTCCATTTCAGTCTGTGAAGGAGAGTATTGTATAGACTTCTTTTTGGCTTTTCCTTTGGCTAGAGCAACTCCACAGATTCCAGAACAGAACAGGGAGTTGAAAAAGGTGCAATTTGACCCTCAGTTCTTTAGGAGGGCAAGTCAGGAAAAGGAACAGAAAAATATTTTTTCTATGCAAGACAAAACCAGGATTTGTAGATAGAATACTATATTTTACTGTATTGAGTGGCTTGTACAGAAAACTAAACATGCTTTCAGATATATGTGAAATAGAAATTTAAAACCTGAAGGTATGGTTTTTTTCATTAAATGTATCTATGTTAAGTACTTTATTAAATTCACATTTGTATTGTTTCATTTTGTTTGTTCATGATTTGAAATTGACCTAATGTCATAATTGCAAGTAGTACAGATTTTGTGTTTTACTCAAGTTGTATCTTATGCTTAAAAAAAGCAAGAAAAATAAAGAGAGGGAAGAAAACTACAATAATACTCTTTAAGTTGCTCAGCAT
The DNA here is from genome assembly GCF_965140245.1 of Athene noctua. Classification (NCBI taxonomy): domain Eukaryota; kingdom Metazoa; phylum Chordata; class Aves; order Strigiformes; family Strigidae; genus Athene; species Athene noctua. The sequence goes on along the minus strand of NC_134037.1, from coordinate 140,442,744 downwards.
GTAGAAGTAGGCTTTTTAAAACCCTAAATTCAGAAAGATATGCGCATGCTTCTACTTTTGTGCCTACTAATCTGTGTCCCTCTGCAGCTGCCAACTTAATCATTTGGCAACTTTGTGACTTTGTATTTCAAATGTCACAGAAAATATATTTTAAACTTAGCAGAATTCCTTAAGAAAAACATGCTGCAGTAAATAAACTTTTTGAGTGTTGGATGCTTTTGAGTTACTGTTATGGGAGTGTATGCTAAAAGCTTGTTTAAACATGGAAGGATTTGTTCGTAGTTGGCCTCTCATTCTTCAGAACCTCTAACTCTTCATTTCAGTGGTTCTAAAAAATTTAAGTGGAAAAAGTGAATGTTAGTGATCTTGTAAAAGTGAAAACTAAATTAGTTCTTTGCAAACAACTGGTAGCCATCAGCAATATAAATCTTTCCATCTTTTTATATATGTCAGTGTTTGTTACTTTAAAGTATACTTGGCAATAAAAAGAAAATAATATAATCAACTTCATGTGCCGATTTGTGAAACACTCAGTATCTGAAAATGGTAGTTTAAGCCATTTCTTTTACTACTTTCTAGCACTAAACAGATGTGCTTCTAACAAAGTCTAACTATAAACAAATAAAGAAATATATGTATATGTTGATAGTAATTTTTAAAAAGTCTGATTACATTCCTATGCACAAAAGTGAATAAGTTTTATAATCTTTTATCTGTGGCAACACAAAGCCGCAGAGGAGGACTGTTCTTATATCTTCAAGGCTTAATTGTTTGTTTAGTGTTATGTGTGACTAAAATAGTCATGATTAAATTGTTTGGAGTTTTGGTTTGGATCTGGTTCCAAATACACCCATGATATTTACACAAACTGACCTAATCTGGAAATCTTATAAAACCATCTGCCTTATAAGATTTCCAGTATCTAATTGTTTGTGCCCAAATATTTGAATGTGCAAGCATTTTCTGGGAATCTGGCTGAAAAGAGATTTGGTTAACAATTGGAAAAATAGCACTGCAATTCTTGGCATGACAGTGTCATTCATACTGATATATGAAATCTTAATGTTTTGCCTGTCCATGCTAGAATTTTGCTTCTCTTAGCAGTGAGTGAGATTTCCTTAATTTCAAAAGCAAAATCCCTGTGGGTGGCTGCTTCATAATGGTCATCATGTTTTGATTTCTTCTGTAATAAAAAGGCTAACTCTAAGGTGAGAAAGAAAAGGTTTCACTGTCTTGCATTGTAGAGTTAAAAAAAAACAACCCAACAACAAAGAACAAAACCAAAACTATGTAAACGGAATGTAGACAGGATAGAAGCATCCTTTTGTATTCAGCTGATAGTTTTTTCCGTAGACTTTGCAGGTATGGTAATCACTTCAGAATACTGTAAAAGAATACTTCAAGCTTATTAATGTAGAGAGAGTTTCAAGAAAGCAAACATTGAACTTAGCATGGTATTGCACGAATGCATATGGAGAGAGGCTATTTTGGCAAATGTAGGCTTTTTATTTCTTTACCTTGTCTTTTTTTTTTTTTTTTTTTTTTTTTTTTTTATTGATGTTATTACAGCAATTAACTCTGAGTGGAACACTAGTCCTTACCTGCTCATGACACCTGTTTAAATTGTTGGAGATTATTATGCTTTCAGTTGCCTAGTAAAAAGGGAGGAGGTAAAATTTCTCTAGTCCTCATTATGGATTGCTTGGAAGTATCTTCTAATGAGTGAAACATTGCCTGTTAGGGAGACAGGGAGAGAGATTAATTTTTCTGGAGTTTATCAGAAGAGCTCTAATGTTTTACAGATTGCTAGCTGGAAAAGTGAAATGAATCCTGAAATCTTATGATTAGTATTTGTTGTAAATAGGAATACAAGTGATATTCAATAAATACTGTTCTGCTAGAGTATACTGTTTTCATATCCCTCACTGAAACAAAGAATCAAAATTAAAAGTAGTTAAATATTTGCAGGTCTTTGTACATGCTGAGAATCTAGATTCTCACCCAGTGTAGCGGATGTGCCACCTCCTTGCAAAAACATCAGACTAGCATTCACAGCTGTGAATCGCATTCCCGGGACTGTCCAATTACACTTCACTTGAATATTGTATTACTTTCATATTAGATATTAGGGCCCTGCGGTCAGTTTTTCGTACCTCACAGAGATAATGGGAAGTGTTTTATGCGAGAAACAGTGTAGTATACCTTTCCCCTTTGTGTGAGTGTGGCTGTACTCCATTTCGGCCTGCCTTCTATAATTTTTTAAGGGAATCTAGAGAGAGGTTTCCTAAATGTTTGCAATCCCAGAGAAACAGTTTTGCAGCTTCTGATACACATAGCAGGTCAGCTGCAGCAAGTTTTGTGTATGTCACTGCCAAGAGGGAATTGATACATGTGAGTGGTGACTGAATTTTCATACACTAATAGAATCATAGAATGCTATGATGAATGCTGTGATGCTACGTTGGAAGGGACCTTTAAAGACCATCTAGTTCCAGCCCCCTGCCATGGGCAGGGACACCTTCCACTAGCCCAGGTTGCTCAAAGCCCCGTCCAGCCTGGCCTGGAACACTGCCAGGGAGGGGGCAGCCACAGCTGCTCTGGGCAACCTCTGCCACTGTCTCATCACCCTCGCAGGAAAGAATTTCTTCCTTATCTGTAATCTAAATCTACCCTCTGTCAGTTTAAAACTGTTACCCCTCATCCTAGCGTTACACTCTCTGATCAGGAGTCCCTCCCCACCTTTCCTGTAGCCCCTTTCAGTACTGGGAGGCCGCTATAAGGTCTCCCTGGAGCCTTCTCTTCTCCAGCTGAACACCCACAACTCCCTCAGCCTGTTTTCGCAGGGGGGTGCTCCAGCCCCCCCAGCATCTTCGTGGCCTCCTCTGGACTTGCTCAAGCAGGTCCATGTCCTTCTGCTGGTGGTGCCCCCAGAGCTGGACACAGAACTGCAGGTGGATCTCATGAGAGTGGAGTAGAGGGGGAGAATCCCCACCCTCTCCCTGCTGGTCACACTGCTCTGGGTGCAGACCAGCACACTGTTGGCTTTCTGGGCTGTGAGCACACATTGCTGGCTCATGGTCAGTCTTCCATACAAACACCCCCAAGTCCTTCTCCTCAGGGCTGCTCTTAATCCACTCCTCACCCAGCCTGTATTTGCGCTTAGGATTGCCCCAAACCCTGTGCAGGACCTTGCCCTTGGCCTCGTTGAACTCCATGAGGTTCGCACGGTCCCACCTCTCCAGCCTGTCCAGGTCCCTCTGGATGGCACATCCCTTCCCTCCAGCATGTCGACCGCACCACACAGCTTGGTGTCGTTTTATTGCTTTCTCGTGTCTTCAATTATATGTGTTGATAGTTTGATACTGTATTTTTTCTGGAAAGGTTTGAAAAAGGGAAAAATTAAAAGGAGAAATTAAACAAAATTTAATCAGTAGAATGTTCTCAGGCAGACACTGAAATTGCACTGTATGAGGCAGCTTGTTGCTCATATTTAACAATGAGTTGTTTTTCTTTGATGACAAAACTTGGCATTTCTTAATTCATACTCTGTAAACAGATGATTGCATTTCCCCCGAAGTGCATGTTGTTTACAATTTGGATATTTTTAATACTCAAATGATTGTGACTTGCAAATTGTGAAATGGAGCTTCATTTTTGTTGCTTTTTATTGAACTGATTGAGGAAATTCTGTCACCACAGTCAGTGATTTTAGTACTAATTGTGGCAAGATTCCACTGAAATAATTACACCCTTGGTGAAATTTTTACAGGCTTGGAAATATGGAGCTGAGAGCACATTTCTTCTATGCTGTATGTTTCTGTTTCTAATGGCAGAGTTTGGCACAACTATAAAAATCTTGCCAGATTTTTCAATAATCTTGAATTTTAGTGAAGGATGGTTTTTGACATGCAAGTGTTCGTGGTATTTTAGTTCATGTTAGGGAGAAGGAATTTGCGGGTGTGGAGACTATTCAAAACTAGAACATTTTTGACAGTAGAAGCAAGTGGGAGCAGCCACTTAAAAGCCTATTCATAATGAACAGGTTTTTGGTGGTGTTTTTCCCGCCTCATTTCTGATGCAGCTGTTCGTTTAGACTGTTCAGTAACTGAATCAGTATACTGTTTTCTTTCCATCGCATACAATTGCTTTATTTCTACCTCATTCAACTAAAACAAGTAGGAAAAGGTAAGGATGAACATGAAAACAAATGAAACTTCCTCTTTCAGGCAAGCTGGGAAGAAGGTGATTACTTCTACTTATGATTCACATTTTGATCATAGAACTTATATCTGTTCTAAATCTCCTACCAAGTGATTCTATGAGGTTCAGCAAGATGCATTTATGTTGCAGGTGGGATTTGTTTATTACTGTTACATCCTTTGCAATTTAGTGACAGATTTCAAGTAAGCTTTCTTGTCTGTTAATGTCTGTGTGACTATGTATGAATGGATTTCAATGATAAAAAAGGAGAAATTTTCCTCATTTTAATTTTGCCAATAATTTCTTGTTAAAAATGTTCTTTGTCAATCCAACTGATATTGCTTGACACATGAAATTAGAGTAGATCACAGCCCACAGAAATAAGGATGCAGACTATTACTTGGTAGTCCAGGAACTGATAAGAGAGACGATATTTACTACTTACCATATTTCTTTCCTTTCCAAGGCTTGGGTTAGACTATGGCTTGTTTTGAACACAAAGTAGTACAACTAATGAAAAGAGTTATGTGAGCTAACATAAGCATTAATTTTGTAACCTTGTGGAATACCTGAATGAGCTGAATTGTAGCAATTGAAACAGGAGAACCTATATTTTTGGTGCCAAGAAAATAAATTTGACAGTTATGAGATAAGATATATAAACAAAGATAATCTTTGTGTATAAAAATATTTTCCATGATTAGTACTTGCCTTGTCTTAGGTTGTGTTTTAATAATGGAGAAGGAATTTCCCTGTACTCAACAGTCATCTTTCACATATAGTTTACTCTCAAATTGCTCTTCTGTAACTGTAGCAAAACCAGCTTTATTCATTGACAGTATTATATTTGATCCATTAAGTCATTTTAATCTGGAGCTTTGATACCTTTTCAGTTGATTAAAGAAATGTTTTGTTTGTCAAAGTCCCTTATTCCTCTCTATATATTTTTCTATATAATACATGGCTTAATTCTCACAACCCAAATTTCTTACTCCGCTTGCTTGTGAAGGATTCTTGGGCATGTACCTAGTGTTCTAGAGTTGTGTTTGGTTTATGGCCTTATTTTACTCTACTGAAGTATGGAAAAATGCAATTGGATGGAATTCATCTTTTTTCAGCTTATATAAATGTAACATGGATATGGGCAATGGATATGCTTTATTTACATTATGCATAAAAATTTTAAGTAATACTTGGATTAAAAAATTACTAAATCTCTCTAAGATTTGTTTTTACAGAAACAGAAAACCCCACCCCATTCTGCTAGTGATTCATCATGTATATTGAAAATGAGACTGTAGCAGGCAGTGGAGTTCTTGTGCTGTAACTCACCATTTGCATTGCATTGTTTTATACTGGTTATCACTGCAGTCACACTTTTTCAGGGTGGTGCTGCTTGACTGAATTGGGCAATTTCTGTAGAAATATTTTTAAATTTCATAATCTGTTAGCAACACGTTGTTGATTTAAACTGCTGAAAGTAATGTCTTGGTTTACTTTCTTCTTTGAAGTATGGGCAATACATGATGCGATCACTAAGTGAGGAATGTGTTGTATAAATGTCAACTATTACTGGTTTTCCCTTGAGAATATTTTTGGACTAATTGTGAGGGGAACACCTTCCCCTGGACGGATATAGAAGATTTTGAGAAATTGATTGAGTCTTCCTGACTAATAGATTCATGTTTCAATTGACTAGTTCTGGCACATATCAGAATCACAGGGACTGCTTACAAAATGAGCTTAGAGTTTGTGGTCAGAACCTTGCACACGTGGTTATTTGTGAATAAGGAGACTTCCTCTTTGTGTAATACTCCTAATGTTGGGATTTGTATGATGGGGAGCATATATCATCTAGGAGATGACTGGGCTAGCATATTTTCAGGGAAGATATGCTGGCTTTTCTGATATTGGATAACCATAAGGGGCCAGAAAGAACAAGAACAATGGTGGGTAGGAGTTATTTTAGTAATTTGTAATGAAGAGGATTGTAGAGAGTACTTTTGTGAAGAAAAAATTTATTTTTCTTTTGTCGAGCAGGTTCTATACAGTTCGCTACAGAGAAAAGGATAAAAACAAGAAATGGGTTTTTCAGCTTTGCCCAGTTACAGAGACGGTGGTGGACAATCTGAAGCCGAACACTCTTTATGAATTTGGAGTTAAAGACAACGTAGATGATAGTGTTTGGAGCAAGACTTTCAATCATAAGACAGTTCTGTCTAGTAAGTATTTGACAATAATTAATCAAATAGCTACTCAGCTTGATGGTATTTTAACCTCTATTGTGGTATTACTTAGACTAACCTACTGATTGGGTTTTCATTATTGAAATGCTATCCCTTATGGGCCTAACATTCTTCTAGGAATTAGTGAAACTAGAAATAGTTTGTGTTTTGAAAAAAACACCACCTACTTTTCTGAAAGGTGTTCTCCTCTTGTTGCAAATAGTATAGGATCTGTCGCAGGTTGGTAGAACTTTAACAGTGATTAGATATACCTAGGTGTTGAGTATGTATGTTTATATTTCTGACCGGAATCCAAGCTTTTTCCTTGGGCATTGAATAATAGGATCATTACTAATTTGAGGCAATGGAAAGTACTATCCTTGTTTGAATCTTCTTTTGTATCTGCTTTTACGTTCAAGCTGTTTAAAAGCAAGACAGGGCCTGTCCTATCCAGCATGCATCACAATGGGCCTTTTATGACTCTGCTAGAAAGTTGAATTTGAAGATAATTTTCAGTCAAGCAATTATATAAATTGTGTTTGAAGCATGGGTTGTAACATATGCTTTTGTTTGGGTTTTCATGGAGGCAGTGTGTGGCATCTCTGGCTGTTCTCTCAGTCATATTTTAAGCTTTTTCTCTGAAGTCCCAAGGTAATGCAGGCAAAGTGACATCAAATTAACCCTTGAAAAAACATGTACCGTTCAAAGAATTATTGTTGTTAATGGAGGAAATAGGTAGCAGCAGAGTCTTCCTCCTTCTGAAGAGAGGAAGAGAGGACTTAAGAGACATTGTCCAATTTAAATTATTTCTCTCAAGCATTTACATAAATTTATTTCTGAACATGATGTTGCTCTGAAGATGATGCAAATTCCTACGCTCAGTATTTCCATCTTGACTTGAAAGAATGGGAATTCTCATAAGAGAATTATTCATGTGAGATTTCTATCTGAAATTGATTGGACCCTAGTTTCAAGTTGCTGGTGAGTTATACAGCTCAATATACTTGCAGATAAGGAAGGGGAACAGTAGGGTGGCTTGTAACACTGCAAAAGTCCTCATACTCCCTAATAAAGAATTTTGCTGGCCTTCATCATAAATTAGAAAGCTGTAACTCTGAAGTATCTGCCCAGTGCCCACAGAGTCATTCTAGCAGTCCAGAAAAATGCCATTATACCAGGAGCTTAAGATGGAGAACAGTGGCAGTCTTTTTCCCATATCTGCCTCACAAAAAGAAACTCTGCTTCACAGCTCTAAAGAAGGCTTACTAAATGGCTGTTTTTCCTACATTTTAAACATTTTAGAATCATCTGTAGAGCAAATGCTGGAACATATTTGAGCAGTGAAAATAGGAGGGAATGAAGAGTGCATAGTGTTTGTAGTTTAATACTGTGTTCAAGACGGAAATGTCCACTGGCATCACCAAATTTGCTCTTTGCATCCAGTATATTACTAAGTACTGTTTCTTACAGACACTATACATTTTTATTAGGCCAGGAGAATAATGCTTGTAACTTATGGAGATGGATGGAGTTTGGTTGAAAGATACTTTCTTGTAAGAGTTCATCTTCTATTTAGATGAGATTTCTTTTTCCTAGAATGTAGACTTTTATATTCAGTGGATGCTTCTGAAGCAACTAAATCCGGGGAACTTGCTATTACATTCTGGTCTGCTGATAAAGTATCTTCTAATCAGAAAGTTGTCAGCATCTTTCAGATTCAAGCCCTTTATATTGCCAGTGCATAGTAGGTAGATACAGAAACTGTTGGCAATAAACAGAGAGTGAACATTTATTATACATTTGTAAAAATCTGTCTGCATAGGAGTTTACCAATCAGCACAAATGGCCACTTTGTTTTAATTTACTGTCTTGTAGCAACCCAAGGTCTTTTCATATATTAAGAAGCATTTCAACCTAGACCAAACATCCTTCACTGTAAATTTTCTTTCCTTGCTGAAAAATATATAAATTACTATAAACTGAAATTCCTGTTGCATCTTGTTGTATTTGTTGAATCCACAGGCCAAATTTTTGTTGCATACTAAACTTGTTGGGAGGGGTTGGGAGAAGAATCTGGTTTTAATTCATGATTTGAGGAAGACATAAAAGGCATGGCAAATGTTCAACATTTATTTAACTAAAATTTATCAAAAGAGATGAAAGTACATTATTTCTGACCATCATAACATGATTTTCTCATGAAGTCAGTGTGAAACTTTTGTCAGTTTTCCTTTGTCTTTCTGCCAGTAGTAGGTCCTCTTCTTGAGAAGTATCAATCACTTTGGAAGATTTTTTTTTCAGGATAGCGTGTCAACTTAAAGACATTTCAATTAATATTTCTTTATAGCTGAATTGTTTTCTATTGCTCATCTGTTTTGGATGGAATTGTGAAGAAATATGACAATTAGCTTGATGCTTGTTTACATGCCTGTTGATGCAAAGGGAGCAGAAAAGTGTAAAGGTGGAAGATGTAGACAAAGTTTGAAGCATTGCGCTAGAATATGAGATGCTGGGAGGGACTGTTTCTCCTCTGTACTTAATAGCTGTATCACAAGAAGCTTCTAATACTAGGAAACTAAGAGGAAAAGCCTAAGAGAAAAATTTCAGAGATTAAATCCATGGGTTACTTTGCTCATATGTTGAGGTAAAGGAAACCCAAAGAGAAGTGATACACCTGCTCTCTATTGCCAGTGCTAAACGTGTTTTTCTTTTAGAGGAGCATGCTTAAAAGAAAGACTATTGGAGATACTAAAATATGTTGCTTTTAGCCAGTCCTAGTACCAGCCTGACAGATGGGATGCAGAAATTCCTCTTTCAAGTTTCTTCCTTGTGTATTAGTGTTGTGGCTATATTAATTTTATTAAAGAATCCTCTTAGGCACCTCTGACTTCTTAGTAAATCCCCAAGACCACTTCAGTTCTCTTACCTGATACATGAAATGAAACAAATTTCATTTCCTCTCTGTCAAAATGTGAAGAGGAATCTTTGCAAATAATTTGAGAAACAGGACCAAACAGAATTGTTACATGGTGTGTTTTTATACCTTATAATTAAGCCTCCTAAATTTCTTAGCTATTGAAAAAGGTGAATAAACTTGGTTTGCTTTGCTTTGGACAAAGAAAGTAATTCTGTGTATTTATTTATTTTTCTGTCAAATCAGATAAAAAAGTAAACGGACAACTCCAGAATATGTACAAGTTGGTACCTAATTCCCAAACACAGGTATGCAAAACAGTCTTATTTTTTATACCAGGTTTGTGTTTTGTATGGCCAAATTTTTGCTCCTCTGCTAGAGTAAAGTGAGAAAGATGTTATGACCACAATTTGCCAATGTAAAAAAATCTGCTAAAGCTAAGACTAGATGACTGTATGAAGAAGTGTTTATATATGTTGATTGATTGGTGAAATGATTAAGAACTGTGGCTAGGATGATTACATATACTATTTACAGTTTAACAAAGATGAAGTTGATGGTTTCCTGTGTGGATTCTAAACATTAAAATTTACTTATCCCCTTGTTATAGTCAGGTTTGTTAACCTGTGGTATTTGTGGTGGTGGGCTCATTTTGTGGTAGGGTAGTGCTATTATTTTACAGACTAATCTTGTGTATACTCAGGTCTTATAAAATCGTAGTCATCCAGTTGAATTCACTGATAGTTCTCGCCTGTGAAGCAAGTGTTTGCAGAACCAGAGGAAACTGTAAAGGGCAATTTGATTTGTTTATCAAGATTGCTAGGCATTTTGTTTAATCCTTGCAGGTTGCAAGGGTTGAATTTTTAACCATTTCATCAAAGCATTCAAAGACTTTTGTCAATAAAAAAATGTCAATATTTATTCATTTCCTCTTCTTCTTTTCTCATCTGTCATTTGCTAACATCTATCAGTCAAGCATGGGTGGGTCTCATATGTGCGTGGATTCACATAAGATACTTGTTGCTCCCAAGAGCTGAAGCAGGAATGAAGGATCATTGACTGAGCCTGTTGGTAGACTAGTTTTAATACACTGAAAAATAGACATTTTATTCATAACTTTTGAACATTAACTTCTCTATTATGAGACTAAACTGGTTTCTTCATATTTCCTTTCCTTAATTTTTCATCAAAGTGCAGTTTTTAGCAGCTAATCTTCTGGGGTTTTTTTTTGTTTTGCTTTGGTTTTAAGGTTCTATCCCTGAGGTAGACTGGGATAGCTTTGCAAGAAAAATTGTAGAAATCCTTGTTACTTCAGACAGTTATGAAATAATAGAGTCCTCTATTCTTAAAGAAGCCAGGAGAGGGGCAGCAGAACTGACATCCTGGACTTCCAAAGGGTTGACTTTGTCTTGTTTAGGCACCTGCTTGACAGGATTCCTTGGAAGACAGTCCTGAAGGGTACAGGGGTCCAGGAAGGCTGGGCACTCTTTAAGAAGGAAGTGTTAATGGCTCAGGAGCAGGCTGTCCCCAGGTGCTGTAAGAGAAGCCAGTGACAGGGAAGAGCACCCTGGCTGAACAGAGAGCTTTGACTGCAACTCAGGGAGAAAAGGAGAGTTTAGAGTCTTTGGAAGAAGGGGCTAGCCACACACAGTGATTACAAAGAGGCTGTGAGGCTATGCAGGGTGGAAATCAGGAGAGCTAAAGCCCAGCTAGAAATTAATCTGACTTCAGCAATCAAAGATAACAAGAAATGTTTCTATGTCAGCAGCAAAAGAAAGACCAGGGAGAGCCTCCATCCCCTGCTAGACGCAGGAGGAAACATTGCAACGAGTGATGAGTAAAAGCCTGAGGTCCTTAGTGCCTTCTTTGCCTCAGTCTTTAAAGACCAGTTGTTTTGAGGGAATCCAGCCTCCTCAGCCAGAGGACAGAGACTGGGAGAACGATCCCCTCACAATCCAGGAGACAGTCAGTGCCCTGCTGCATCACACGGACATACACAAGCCTGTGGGACCAGATGGGATACACCCGAGGGTGCTGAAGGAGCTGGCTGGGTGCTTGCCAAGCCGCTTTCCATCATTTACCAGCAGTCCTGGCTGACCGGGGAGGTCCCGACTGATTGGAGATTGGCCAATGTGACACCCATCTATAAGAAGGGTCAGAAGGATGATCTGGGAAATTACAGGCCTGTCAGCTTGTCTTCAATGCCTGGGAAGCTGATGAAGCAGCTTAACCTAAACACCATCATGCAACACGAGGGACAACCAGATGATCAGACCCAGTCAGCGTGGGTTTATGAAAGGCAGGTCCTGCCTGACAAACCTGATCTCCTTCTATGACAGGGCGACCAGCTTATTGGATGAGGGAAAGGCTGTGGATGTTGTTTACCTTGACTATAGTAAGGCCTTTGACACCGTTTCCCACAGCATTCTCCTGGCAAAACTGGCTGCTTGTGGCTTGGATGGGCACATGTTTTGCTGGGTGAAAAACTGGTTTGATGGCCGGGCCCAAAGGGTGAACAGAGTTAAACCTTGGTGCTTCTCAGCATCCTCCTGCCACATCCAAAGCCTCCTGCTCCACCAGCTGAGCTAACTCCACTCATTCCTCGAGCCTTAAAGACTGTCATGACAGATGGAACCCAAAGTTATGGACTAAATGAACTCAGTAGACATTTTAGAAGAATGGCCCATAGACTGAGGGAATGATATCCGTGAGACCTGGGAAAGGGGTGGTGATTCCTTAGAATCTATTTGGAATTTGAGCATAACGTAAAAGGTATGGAATAAGGTGTGGACACTGTCCTGGTTTCAGCCAGGATAGAGTTAAATCTGGTTGGCAGCCAGTCACGAGTGGTGTCCCCCAGGGCTCAGTTTTGGGGCCACTCCTGTTTCACATCTTTATTGATGATGTGGACGAGGGGATCGAGTGCACCCTCAGTCAGTTTGCAGGTGACACCAAGTTGGGTGGGAGTGTTGATCTGCTTGAGGGTAGGGAGGCTCTGCAGAGAGACCTGGACAGGCTGGAGCCATGGGCTGAGCCCAACTGGGGGAGTTTCAATAAGGCCAAATGCCGGGGGCTGCCCTTGGGCCACAACAACCCCCAGCAGCGCTCCAGGCTTGGGGAGGAGTGGCTGGAGAGCTGCCAGTCAGAGAGGGACCTGGGGGGGTTGATTGACAGCTGGCTGAACAGGAGCCAGCAGTGTGCCCAGGTGGCCAAGAAGGCCAATGGCATCCTGGCTTGTGTCAGCACTAGCGTGGCCAGCAGGGACAGGGAAGGGATCTGACCCCTGTACTCGGCACTGGTGAGGCCGCCCCTCGATTCCTGTGTTCGGTTTTGGGCCCCTCACTACAAAAAGGACATTGAATGACTCGAGCGTGTCCAGAGAAGGGCAAGGGAGCTGGTGCAGGGTCTGGAGCACAGGTCTGATGGGGAGCAGCTGAGGGAACGGGGGGTGTTTAGTCTGAAGAAGAGGAGGCTGAGGGGAGACCTCATCGCCCTCTACAGCGACCTGAAAGGAGGTTGCAGAGAGCTGGGGATGAGTCTCTTTAACCAAGTAACAAGCGATAGGACAAGAGGGAATGGCCTCAAGTTGTGCCAGGGAAGGTTTAGACTAGATGTTAGGAAGCATTTCTTGGCAGAAGGGGTTGTTGGGTGTTGGAATGGGCTGCCCAGGGAGGTGGTGGAGTCCCCATCCCTGGAGGGGTTTAAGAGTTGGGTTGACCCAGCGCTGAGGGATATGGTGGAGTTGAGAACGGTCAGTGTGAAGTTCATGGTTGGACTGGATGATCTTCAAGGTCTTTTCCAACCTAGATGACTCTGTGATACTCTGATTCAGACATTTTAAAGGGTTGACTCATGAGTGATGATTAATATAAGGGCAAAAATCTGTTCTTCACAATTCTTTTCTGTCTCTCATTTTCCAAGTGTTTTCATGGTAGGAAATGGTCGTGTATAGTTTCTCATTGTTCGTTCTTCATATTGTATAATATTGTAAATTGTCTGTAATTATCAGACCTGGAATTCCTTCAGGAATCAAGCCACAGTGCATTATGTATGTTTTCTTGTAGGAATAATTAGGACAGTAATACTTTAATTATAGCATTGTACACAGAGTTAGGGCAGTATAATGCTTAGGTTATTGGAAATATATTCATGTCTCACATTCACAAGAAAAAGTTATATCTGTGTGTGAGAGACTGCAATGTCCTATGACTGTCTCGAAGCTTGCTTGTGTCTGTGCAAACCTCCAAGAGGAGCTGCTGTGGCCTGTGAACTGGTCTGGGGGATGCTGCCCAGGGAAGCGGGAGTGTATTGAAGGATGCACCCCCTACTTCTTGGCTGTTGCATTGTCCGGACTCTTTACATAAGCCTCAGAGGGGCAGACGTGACTGAGCTGGCCCCATCCTGGAGCCGTTTGTGGCTCTATTGTGCAGGCCAGACCCCATGCACTCATTGCTAATGAACTGATAAGAAGCAAATGTTCCTGCCCTTGATGCGGGATGCAAGAAAATCTGTTGGACCAGAGGAAAAAAACCTAAAGGGGAGCAGATATGCTGATCAGCAGGTATGATGAACTTAAAAAGGCATCAGAAAATCTTGCTTTGTGTGCATCCACCATCAAAGCCACATCTGTGTGCATCTACCATCGAAGCCAGATCTGTGTGCACCCACCACTGAAGAAATGAAGGCTGAGGACCAATGGGACACCGCTGGATCCATGGTGGTGATTATTCTTGCAGCTCTATCCTGTATCCTTGCTTCATTTCTGCCTTTTCCTTCCATTCTGTCCTATCACTACCCCTCTTCACTTTTTTAATAATAAAAACCTATTTTGGGTGTACGGCATTTGACCTCGTTTGTGTCTTAATCTCGCTCTCGGAATTGTATTGAAACCTCCCCCGACATTGGATCGGGACACTGTGAGTAATATGGGGCTAGTTGATTGGATATTCAGGAAGGTTCTCATCTCATTATGGTGCTGATGAAATCTACTTTACTGTTCTTCCTATTGGTCCCATAAGCATCTTTAAAGTTACATGTGACAGCCCAAGACCAGGTAATTCATTTTGCGTATGGAGTGCAAGCAGAGTTCCTTTATTCCTCTTAGCAAACCTGTGTGCCAGGACCCTGACTCTGTTATGCTGCTTCTGTGGAAGCAGGGATTCTATTTATGCAAGAGAAGTCCTGAGAAAGTGAGCTAAAACAGTTTTCCAAATATTTGCACAGCTTAAGCATGAAAAGAGGACTGGAGCCAACATCCAGTCTTTTTAGTCAGCTTCACAGGGCATAGCTCCAGAGCAGTACTGCTTTATCACCCTCCACAGAATATCATGAAAACATTCCGTAGATGATTCTAAAAATTTTCTTATCGTTCTTACTTCAGTGGTGCAAAAAGCCATAAAACTAAGGCTGAGAAGCAGGTAGTGGCCAGCTCTTAAGTTTACCTTATTACTTCAGTTTCCTCAGTATTAGGTGGGGTATGTTTCAGTGGTGCAATTGCATCATTGGTGCAAAGCCATAATGTTCTTTACGCCAAGATTTGTTTGTGCCTTATTTTGCTCCAAAGACACAATTGGCTCATATCAGCATGGTCCTAAGTCTTCTCTGTAAGGAGGCATTTTTAGAGGCTGTTTATTAAAGCAACATTACCGATCCATCTAGTCATTCTGCCCTTTCAACGTTGGTCACATGTTAGCTTGTGTTTCTTTTGGCAGGTTCATCCTTTAAATTTGACTAAGCTCCTGGGGCTGTGTGAGCTACAAGTAATGAGAGAGGGGAAGAAAAGGAGAGCTCTAGAGTTGGTCATTCTTTTTCCCTTCATACACAATGGGTGGTGTTACGGCAGAGAAAATGTAGTAGAATGTGATTTCCCTTCTGTCTGATTAGGTTCTTGTATTTTCATAATATCAGTCTGAAAGGTGGGGTTCTCCTCCATTCTTCCAACCAAAAAGCAGGACTCCTAGCTTCTATCATTTGTTAAACTCTAGAAGAAAACACGCCTGCTCTTTTCTAAAACATATTCAGTCCGGGTTGACCGTAATTGCTTCCTTGATGAGTGTCTTACATGTATACCAGTTATTTGTGGCTTTTTGGAGTACTGGAATATAAGAAAGGTAGAAAGAACATGTGTTTTTTGAAGTAATGTTCCTTGACAGAATGTCTGAGGACTGCAGTCCTTTTATTCAATATGCCGTAGCTATATAGTCAGAAATTAAAATGCCTGACTTATGGTCTAACTTACATCTCTAATTTTCCTCTGAAAGTAAGAAATACTGTATTTCCCATGTTCTTCATTCATGGACATGTCACAGTCATTTTAATAACTAATGTTCCTAATACCTATATGCTTTATATTCTCTGTCTGGAAAACACAGTTAATAGTGCCATTCCTACAGATGTTTCTGAAATAGTTTGTCCAAGCAGACATAGAAATATCTAAAGGCATCTCTTTTTGGAGCCTGAGAAGAGAGGATTGACAACATGGTGGTAGCTTTCAAGTGCAGCACTTGCAGATTCATGCATCTGAACAGTGTAATTACAGCAGCTGCAGAACACAGATTTCATGTCAATGATTTCTTCTTCAGTGAGAAACTAAATTCTGAATATATTTTAATGTATTTAGTATTTTCATATTGCTGTCATGAAAGTCATCCATTGTTACTCAACAAAGAAAGGATGCTCTTACCAATATAAGGACCTTTTATTAGTAAAAGGACTGCTAATTATAATTAGAATTTCCACACTGGAATTACTTGAGTGCTCACTACAACTTGAGAGCTGTTTATTTGATTGTAGGGCTCCTGATGAGAAATACAATAAAATGAACACCATCTTCTGATAGATGCATTTCATCCCACTTGTTTGTCACATGAATAGCAAGGTTATTTCAAAAGCTGATCATCTGCAGCACAATTTTTTCACTAGATGGCAAAATAGAACTTAAACCTTGTTAATAATAAAGAAAAATAGTAAGGAATAAAAAAAGAAAGATTATTTTGTATTCTTCATTAATGACAATGATTGGAACCTCCACTTAATTTCCAACCATGTTCTTGCCAATGCAAAGCTGTAATTAGGTAGCAGAAAGTGATGGCTTTTACAGAATACGCAGTCTCCATCCATTTCCCTGAGGGAAAGGGCCATCTCACCGAGATTTGCCTTCTCCCAGTTTCTTAGACTTTGATAGGTCTTTGATGGGTACCCAACGATTGTTTTTAAAGCTTTTTTTAAATATTTAGATGGAGAAAAAATAGTTATCCTTAGGTAAATAATTAAAGCTTTGCCATCAAATGTTTTATTTTCGTGGTGAGTGTTCTTTCACATGAAGTAGACCAGATTTCATGAACTGCAAAATGAACATGAACTGATTCTGACTTTAGTGGTGTACATTTAACACAGAGAGGTAATTGTTTGAGTATTAGATATAACTGAAAAAAAAAAATTCCACTTTTAATGTATTTAGCATTTGTATATTGCTGGCATTACAGTCTACCTCCTCTCATCACCTGAGTGTATTTTCAAGCTTTCGGAAATTATTTCTAGTACCCATGTGTGGTAGTGAATACTGATTTATAATCTTTGGGATTAACTGTTTTCTTCCCTTCAATAAATATGGAGTTTATTCATATGTTCCTTATTTTTGTGGTATGAAAATGCTGGAAAAGATTCACACTTAGGCAAAAAGTACTATGGGTCAAAGACAAGAAAACATCAGAAAAGTCCAAGTATTTAGCATAAAAATGTGAGAACAACATGGGTGGCTGGGCAATTATACTTTGGAAACAAGTTAATCAAATAAAATGACTCTGCCTTAACCTACCTCAAGCAGACTGTGCACCCAATAGTGGTGATTCCCAGTCCTGGAGTAGTTTGTGTTCTAACTATACTATTTCTGAGAATATAATTATATCCTCTGACCAAATTTGTAATTGCATATGTTTCAGATGTTTTGGTGTAGTTAAATTTCAGTTTTTCTTAGATTTCTGGACTATTCCCAGTGAATGCTCAAGAGATTCTTAAAAGAACAAAGGATTGGGAGGATTGTGAATTCCTAAGCTGCCACATACCTTGTTTTCATGAAGCAAAACATCTCAAGCTGAAAAAAGGAGGTCAAAATGCAATATTACTATACTAGCCCATGATAACTGAATCAGTAGTGTAACCTTCAGTGGCTAGGGCCAGAGCCATACCCAGTGTTAACTTGGGGCAGGTGTGGTATTGGATTAGAGCCCTCTGTTACTAAGAAAGTCCAATTGCTATTATGGCAGTTATCACAATGCTTTTTTCTCCCCCCCCCTTCTTCTCTCAGCTTACACTGCGTGATAATAAGAAATTGGTCCCTGTCACAATAATCAAACAAGGTAAATTTTTTTTTTTTAAATTATTCTTATGCAAGAGTAACTTTAAAATTAAAAAAAAAATTCTGACTTGGATGTGAATGTCATGAAAGTTTCCTTTTAGAATTGGTGGAACCTTAGAAACTATCATATCCTTTGATTACAAATATGATTAATCTGTTACCTGTTTGTGTTAATAAAATGAGCTATTACACTGCATTATAAACAATGACTTAGTTGAGTCATTGAATGGATACCAATCAGTTCTGATTTCTGCTAGTATCCATTCTTTTACTCTTCCAACTGGATTGTCAAAGTATGTTAATCTCCCAGTTGTGCATAACTTGGTAGTCAGCCATGAAGGGCAGCAGTGTGAGTAAGATTCATTGTACCAAACCTTTTGGTGGGTATCTTCAGCTAAGTCATTAACTTATACTCCCTTCTTCTCCTTTCCCTGCTTGGAGAGAGATGTCTACAGTAGACTTAAACATATTGCCCTTTAGAAATGCCTGTTACTCTCCAGTAGTGAGAGTTAGTATAGTAGTGTAATGTTTGAAAATTAACTACTTAAAGACAGCTGATAGAAAATGAGCTGTAGATTAGAATTTGTTAACAAAAATTGTACTGTGAATAATTTTAAGTAACAAAATCAAGCAAATTGTCTTTGGAGGTAGTTCACAGTTCAGGGACAGGAAAACACTGGAGGGTGGTGTGAAAGCAAAATATGGTAATTACCATTAAAATCTGACTGTATTGGCATTTATTTCACATGCATCCATTTTTGAAGACTTGTGAACAGCAGGGTAATAAGGTGGCCTGGAAATGGCCTTATATTATCATAAGCATAGAATGTAATTTTCCACCAAGGATATAGAACTGATATGCTAGGTGAAAGAGGTGCACAGTTAAGAGATGATGGAACACAGTTTGCAATGTCTTCAATGGAATGTAAATACAGTAAAAATTAGAACGGTGTCATCATCTCCAGTTATTAAGTTGGAAGATTTTCAGAATGCTGAGGTGTGTCTCAGGTGTGTTTTTTTTTCTTGTTTGGGGGGTTTAAAAAATATTTTCTAATATCTCTTTGTTGTCTCCACAGTTATTCAAAATCGGACACAGTCAAAAACTTCAGATAGTTCTTCTCTACCAGGAGCAATATTAGGTGACTAGAAGATATTTTAAATATTTTTCCTCATCTTCAGCTGAAAATTAGAACTATGTAAATACTCCTAGTTTTCTTGATCTTGATAGTTCTTTCCCTGCATATCAAAGGGTGTTTTGCAGCTGGTTCAGGCTGTATTCATTATATTTTATGGTAGCACAGATGGTTCAAGGGTGATGTAGGCTAAGGGAAATAGAATCATTTTATTGTCATAGTATTTAAAAGAAAATATTGTCACTGTTTAAGCCAAGAACTTCTTTCATACTTCAAGTTAAGTTCTGTGGCAAAGATCTTATTGAGATGAGGGTGGGGTTTTTTTGGTTTTTTTAAGGTGGTATGATAATGTACCCTCTACAGACACAAACCTGTACTGATATTGAAATATATTATATATGAAGTATGTGATAATGAAGCATATTGTAACCTTCCTTGCCATTAGAGCTTGACATTAGATCTTGGGACATAACTGTTTCCCTCAAGCCATTCAGTTTCATGCTTTCTGTTCTTGTTTGACTATAAGAATACACAATATTGGCTTAGAACATAAAAACAGGGAAGTAGTCTAGTATATAGTGCTTAGTGTGGTGAACTACTGGTCTGCCTGAAATAGATAAGAAAGGCTCACTGGATCATGCAACTTGTGACCGATTTATTTCTGGATTCAGAAAGGTGTTTAGTCCTTTATATATATGGAAATACTTTATATAACGTTGGCTTAAGTTTGCTTTGTGTGAGTTTTAAAGTATTGATGTGAATCAGATACTCACTAACCACATTTGGTGTTGGGCCTTCTTGGCCCACCAGACAGAATGTCCCAGCATCTGTGATACCACAGTACTCCAGGGTTGTATGCTGCAGTATTGGATTGTTTTCAGTTTTGATTAATTGTGAAATGGTGGTAATAACAGTGAGTAGTGTAAAGGAGAATAGTACCAAATGGGAGTCATAATTACTGAACAGAACTATTTTCCCAAAACTAAACTCCCAGTGGTTTGGTAGTAGTTGTTCACGTATCTCAGAGGGCAAATTATATTTTTCACCTCTTCTGGAATTAATGGCACACATCTTTCTCTGTAGTGCACCTTATTGTTCCAGGTCTCAATGAAACTCAGCAGAAACTTCCTCCTCTCCTGACAATAGATGACCTACATCAAGCATCCAAGAAAAAATTGGGTAAGCAGAAATGAACTAAGCTTGTATTGTTTGTGAGTGGTATCAGAATCGTAGCGATGAGACATCATGTATGCAAGCAGAAATGTCCTTTTTACTCTCCCTTTTCCCATCTTTTTTTTCCCGATCTAATTAATTATTAGATTGGATTTACAAGGATTCATAGAAATTCACTTATTTTAAAATATCTGAACATGTTTTTAAGGTATTTCACAGCCATTTAAAAGAATGTGCAGTAGCTTTGATCATAGAGGAAAGGAGGGAAAACAGTCATGTTTATGAACTTGAGGGGTTTTATTTTGTTTTATAATGTAACTTATTTTTTTAATCAGTTATATCTTTCAATATATGCATTTAAAAATGGAAGTTCGTTTGTCCATTTGAAAGACTAGATTTTCAGTGAATTTTAATTATGTGAGGTCTGTCTCGAGAATATGTGAGAAATTATTTCATGAAGAGATTCTGATTTATTATCTGTAATTAAATTAATTAATAAATGGCAGCCAGAAATTAGAACATTGCAGTACAGGTTTCATGTGTATCTTGTGAATATGCCTGAAACCTGAAGGAAAAAGATTAATCAAGGCTTTTGTTTAAGATCTGTAAATTGGAGTATCATCTGTGAATAGCACAGCTGTGGTAAATACAGCTATCTTTAAAAACCTTAATAATGTCCACAGTGCATTTTTCACAGATCCCTTGAGAAGAGTTCTGGAGCTGATGACCTTTGGCTTGGCTAGTCTTAATACTTTATTTGAATTTTGAACAACTGGATCAGATTTTTTTCCTTTCTTATTTCTGCTTTGTTTAATTTACTCTGTTGTTCCAGTGCTGACCGTGGCACATTCTCAGACTAGCTTGCTCTGCAATGAGAAAACAAAAATGTAAGCTAAGTTGAAAAACTTAATTGCAGTACTTACATTACAAAGCATTACTGGTTTTCAATCATGATGATAAAATTAATCGGTTAACTTGATTACTAATAGGTTCTTTCAACAGCAAGTATAGAAAACAAGGTGTTTATCATTACTAGCTTGGTTTTAATATGCATATGATCTGCAGGTAACAAAGGTAGCATCAAATCTCAGTAGACAGTATTTTGACAAAACTGGTTTTAAGACCTCCAATATTAGTTTTGGACTACAGTATCTAGATTTATTTTTTTTTTTCATTTTCTACCAGTATAATTGTATGTTTCTGCACGAAAACAATGTTATGTTTTCAGATTGGTTATAAGCTTTAGTTGTGTGCACAGTAAAAATGCCAGAATGTGACTCTGAGCAAAAGATTGGGAAAAATACAAAGGCAGCTTCACTGTCCTAGAGATGTTCAACTTCCTCAGCTGACTGAGTGTAGAACTTGAACTTCTAAATTTAAATGCCCTGATATGCCTAAAATAGATAGCTGGTGTGATGCCAGTTTGGAGCCACTCTTTATGGTAGATTACACAAACACCTTTGTGAAAATAACCAGGGCAGACAAGCGATGTTTTGTTCTGTTCTGTTTACTATGTGTTCCTTACCAGAGAACATGAAGCATGTGGGTGTACACGCAAGGGACTACTGGATTTCAACGGAGTGTAAAACAGGGAAGAGTCATTGCTTGGAAAGCAAAAATACTCCGAGAAATAATTTGAATGAGTAAAATAATTGACAAAAAGATATACTGTGCAAATCTATAAAGATATCCTTCACTGATGCCTGGGAATGATGTCTACAATAAAACGCACAAAGCTTATGCTGTGTGTGAAGTTATGAGTAATTATGATTTTTTGATATACTGCAATAATTCTAATTCTGTATTATTTAGAAAAGTCAAAATAATGCATCACAGAATATCATATTTATTGAATTTTCAAATTATTTTGTTTACTTAGTCAAAAACTTGCTTTTTTCTTTTACGAGTAGTAGTCCCAAAAAACCCCACAAAATATATTGCCTTGGTCCTCAGTGGAAAAAAACCAACAGATGTATTATTCAAGTCAAAATGAATTAATTTTCCTGATATCCACTGCTGGAATATTTTTATATCTGTTGGAATAGAAGGCTATTGTCATACCACTGTAATAGTTAGTTGTAATGTAAAGAAAAATAAGGACATGACTAGTGTGACAATTCCATTGTATTTGAAGATTTATTAGACTATTCTTGTATAATGCTTAGAAATATATTACGTCTTTGAATTTTGAAAACATATTTGCTGTTGAGCTCATATGCTAGACAGATGTAAAACATTGAAGACTATCTTGCACTGTGAAAGTAATGATTCATAAGGCATTAAATTCCTTAAATTTTAAATTTTATTTTGAAGGAATCTTTTAATGAACAAAACAATACAAAAAATGCATGCGTTTAACATAACTAGATAGATGCTTGTACTGATTGTGCAGTGGAAATTAATTGATTCCTAAAGGTATTCAGCTTTCCACATTTATCCTTTGGCAAATTGAAGTGGGACAGAAATAAATCTGTAGTAGAACAGAGCAGATACAGCTTTTCTCATCTCTAATATCTTTGTCCCTTTAGCTAAGAATGAAACTCGAATATGGCCTGCTGAATCCAAAACACCAGAAGTTCAAGAAATATCCCCACAGTCCCTTCCAGGTAATGAAAAATTTAAGTTCAGTTTTGAAGACGTTAATCTTGACCAGAGTCTCTGTGGACTTACTGGTCCTATTAAAGTAAATGGGAGCTGTTCACAAATGTGGGAAAGGAATATAAAATTTGATGCTAGACTCATATTCAATGTTATATGTCTAACTTCCATAGCTGGAACACTGAAGTTTTTTATCATCTACTTGTGGCTGAAAAACTATGACTTATTTAAAAGGGCATACTCAGATGTTAATTTCTTAAACTGTTCAAAAGCTTTAAGTGAAATTTTAAAATTCGTGAGATTTACTGCCCCCATTTGCTTAGGGAAGAAATTAGTGTAACATAGACCACTTTATTAAGTTGTATGACAAGGATAGCCCTATATTTTTAACATTTGCAGTCTGAGAGCAAAAGATTGGAGAGAAATAAATTGTTCAGAAACAAATCATTTAAGAGTGACTTTCTACCCACTTTATCAACCCACATTTTGGAATTGTTTAAGTAGGCATATGCCTTTATCCATTTTCTGTAGTCTGCCTTTTATCCCATAACTAGGACTGAAGTCTTGATTCTTTTGACATTAGAGACAATAGTTGGCTTCTCCTTTCTTTGCTGAAAGGGAGAAAGGAGGCTTGAACAGTGACAAGACTTCAAAATGAAAATAGAGGTTGAGGAAACAATGCAGTGAAGATTTGCTTTTCTTCAGTTCAGTGTGTTGGTTTAAGCCCTGCCGGGACCGGAGAGCACGTTGCCGTTGCCCCTCCCCCATCCGCAGCCGGTCGGGCTGGAAGTTAAACACAGACCCCGGCTAAAATAAGAAGAAATTTAATACAACAGTGTGATAAACAATCTGAATAGCAGCACTGGTAATGATAACAGCAATAAACAGCAATAACAGTGAACAGGACAAACGATATACAGAGAAATACCACAAATGATCACGGAACAGCTTCCCGCCACCAAGCCCACCAAAAAGAAAGAAAAAAAGGTTTCGGCCTGGACCTGATGTCAGCATGGTATGCATAACCCGGCTGGAGATCCCTTCCCCCTCTCTCTCTGCTGGGGAAACTTAATCCTATCCTAGCTGAACCAGGACATTCAGTCATATTATGTGATCTTGCTGACATTACTCAATTCCATCTATAAAGTATTTCCTGGCTGGCTGAAATGGTGTAGAGCATTACTCTTTTGACATCCCACGATTAGCATAGATACTGCCCTTAAATATGACTGTGTTTATTTTATTCCTTAAGTATATCAAATATACCATACTTTACGCCATCAGACCAACTCAGTCTTTAAAACAAGCAAACCAACCCCTCTCAAAGAACATGTAGGGAATAAAAGAGCTGTAGGATGAAATAATGCAATAAAATCATGTAATGATTGACAGCCGTCTTTTCGATTAAACAGTCCATCATTTTTTTCTCTGAAAATGTTTGCAGAATTTTATTTTCCACTCAACAGATAAGTCTATTTGCCAAATTCTAGTTCTGTCAGCTCCTTTCTGCAAAGCCTTCATACATACACTCTTTTCTATTAATTGTAAATACTAAGAGGAAAACAAAGATGCTCCTCCACAGAAAGTTATTGTCAAAGAGGGCTCTGAACTTTACAAGTTTAGCATATGTGTAATAAACAGCCTGCTTTTAATGGGAAAGGCATGGATACTTTTTAAAAAAACTGTAAAGATTTTGTTTGTTTGTTTGTTTATATTTTGATGTCTCTTGTGGACTTAAATTTTACTGTTATTTTACTGTTATTTACATTGTCTGAGTAACTACAGAACAAGCAATTTTATAGAACGTTGCCATTTTGTGGAAAATGAGAATTGAATGCATAAATTTGTGTAATTGGTTCTCCTGCAAATTCCTAGTCCTCTGGCTTGCATTCATCCAATAAAACTAGCATTCCTTGTGCTGGAATTTATTGGTTACCCAGGTAAACAGTGTAAAATCTGTCAACAGAATTGAAATATCACCTGTGAAGGAGGAAATAATTCCATTCCCTTTCCTGTCCTTTGTGTTCTGCAATTATGTTTATTTTGGTCTGTAATTATTGTGTTCTGTAATTGCATAATACCTGGCATGCAGTAATTCTAACCATAAACATCTTCATCTCTTAGACATAGCGTAGAATTACATGTTTATGAAGTTGGATAGTGTGTTTCATTATACATGATAATAATTGCCAAGTACTGTCTTTTTAGTGACAAATGATATATAACCATTTGTTACAACTAAACACAATGATAGTAATTTGCCTTGCATGTTCATGTTAACCATCTACTTTGCAGCTACCATTGAAGCAGCACATTAAGCCTAGTTTACCCGGTGCTCTGGAAAAGCATTTTCTCTAATTTAGCTTTTAAAGCCTAAACTTTTTGCTTCGTGTACCTTTTTTTACAAAAATGTCTGCTGTTGTTTCACATCATCCCTACAATATTCTGTGTGGAACAGAGGGGAGCTTGGTTTCTTTTATTCCAATTCTAGTCATGCTTTTTCTTGTTCAGCTTGCTCAGTTAACTTAGCTGACAAGAGACATGCTTCATATGAGTGTAAACCATCTGACCTCCAAAAAATCCCAAAGCATAATGAGTTTTAAATTTCTGTATTTGCTTTTGGTGTTTTTGAGGGTCTTCTTTATTTCATCATTACATTTCCCCAATAAGAAATGTAAACTTTTGAAGTACTTCTAAGATACAGGTTAGTTGTTGTTCCTGGGTTTCTTATGGATTAATTTTCTCCCACAAGCTTTATAGAGATAATTTGCTTTAATTTCTTTGTAGAATGAAATCCTCCTTCCACTGATGACAGTAACAGCGCTGTAACTGACTTAGTAGAAGCTGAGTTGGGTCCTAATAAGGCAGTGTCTGTGGAGGTTCCAGCTTTTGTGGCACTGAAAAACACCATGCTCCAAAACAGAAAATAGTGTAATGGTTGTATTATAACTGTAGTAGCATCTATGTAACTTTAGAATCTGAAAAACACCGTGTTCTCTTCAGGAAATGAAATAAGTTTCTAAACCTACATGATCAGTTCTTGCTTGAAGCATGATCAGCAGATTGAGGAAAAAGCATGGAGAGCATGCTGGAAAAGCAAAAGAAACTCTCTTTTATTGTATCTCAAAGAAAAAAAAAAAAAGTGATCTTTTATTAACCTGAATAAATACTAAAAATTAGTGCTATACTGGTGCTGATCACCAATATTAAAGATGTCCTCTAAATACCAACATGTGCTAAATGCTGTGCAGTTTGCTCTGTGGAAGAAATTAATGCTCTTATCATGTTCAAGGCTGAGACTGTACCATTCTGTGTTCTATATCAATAATCTTTGTCATTTTGTCATCTGAGATTACCAGTTGTGTTTACTGTATGACTGATTAAACACTATGGGACCTCCAGCAAGATGGAGAGGAACGACATGATCTTGAGTTACATACCATAGGAATTAAATGTTATGTGAAACAGCTGGAAGAGTATAATTATGCATTATGCATTATTTTATTGTAATATGGTCAGCAATTCAGTTTAGATGCACTCAATGGCTGTTTAATAAACTGCCCATGCTTTACTCTGGAGGTTTAGAATTAGAAGAATGAATGAAAGTCAAAAGCCTATTATATTATTACCAGAAAAATGAAAAAGTCAAGGTATTATAGACGGAACTTTTTTCTTTTCCTGATAATTTTATATTAGAAGGATTAAAACCATCCAGAATAGCAGGGAAAATATTTTAAGTGCACTTCGTGGTGTAACAGATCTTGTTTATAGTGTATATCATAATGAAATTGGGAGCCTTTAACAGAAGTACAGTGTGAGCTTTGCTTTTTCTGACTTACATTTTTCTTTGCTTTTGTAAAACTGCAACAAAAAAAATCCAGAACATCATATAGACTTCACATCTGAAAACAAAAGAAAATATTAATCAGTCAAGCTGCTGCAGAAATTACTCTAATCAGGTGGCATAAAATGGTGGTAAGAAAAGCAGTGGGCTTTGGGCAGTAGATAAATAAATTTCAGAGGGATTCTAAAATAAAACTTCTTTCTTCTAGCTCAGGCTGAGAAAAAACATGGACCTGAAGAATTTAAATCAACGCCTAAACCCGAAACTCAAAACATACTGGGTAACTAATTTTGCTGCTTTTTATCTTTGTACATTAAATGCTTTTTTCACTTCCAGCAGAATTTTTCTACTACTGGCTGTATCCTCTTTCTATTGACTCCAGTGGAAGTCCTAATTAAAATTTCTGGTTCCCTTTGTGTTTGCAGCAGCTCACACCTGAAATATAAAGCAGGATGCATCTAGTTCTGGCTGCATCATGGCTGTTACACAAATGATTACTGCTAGCAGATTTGACTGAGTGATTCAATTTTGTTTTTCAAAGTAATGCTTTCTGTCTATGTGATCTGCATGATTGACATCACATAAAATTTCCATTATTAAAATTAACCTCTGTGATAGAATTGAAATAATTACTTCCTTGATTTTCTTCTGATGACAGATTCATTTTGATAGCGTCAGTGGTGATGCAAAAGGAAAATTTTGTATTGCATATGACATGATGTAATTGTACTTCTCCTGAAGGAAAAGAGAGCTCTACTGATTTTTTCATAGACATGTCAAGGAATGACAGATTTCTGATCTAACTATTGCTAGTTTGGTGATTTGGAGCAGCATCTACTTCCTTCTTGCATTCAGAATTCTAAATTTTCCAATGTTGCTTTTGTTGCCTGTATTTTAATCTCCAAATCATACAAAATTATGAACACAAATCTAAACTTGAGGTTATATTTTTATATATATATATATATATATATATATTTAAAACTTTGATTAGATTTGTCTAAAGCACAGATGGCATACTTACAGGATGATGTATGATAAAGAAAAGTTCATCAGCATTTGGAGGACTGAAATACAGATCTCCAATGAAGAGGACTGCTCAAGCTTTTCAATAAATGTATTTTTACATAATCCTATTGACTCACATTAATGTCATACTCTCTCTTTTGTCTTTTTTTTTTTTTTTATTTACAGTTGCAAGCAGATTTCCAGAATTTACTGAAGCTAAATGATCAATCTAATTTTTATTCTAACTTTTAATCAGGATTTTTTTTTAGCATAATCTATCTTGCTTGGTTTTTGCCATGCTTTTAAAGTTTAAAATATTGAATTTAATCAAGATGTGTCACTGCTTAATTTCAAACTAGGTGCTCATAGTTACTGATGGATGTTAATCATCAAATTCTTGTGACTGATGAATCTTTATATTATGATAAGGGAAAAAGCGATTTCATTCATATTCCACACACCTTTTTAAGTGACAAAGTTATTTGTGGTTTTTTTCTAGGTTGGAACTGCTTTTTTTTTTTTTCTTTTTTATTAAATTCCATTGGTTTCAGGAGTGATTTATAAGCCAAAATATAGATCCATACTGTGTCTTGTAATATTCTTAAGTAAAGCCTTGATTATTTCTTTTATCATAGCTTCTAATGAAATACAGCCACTTCCTTCTGGATCCAGAATCTCTGATGCTCCAAAAAGTCCGTTGACAGAACTTGGTAATTACTTTCTCTGTAAATTTGAGTAAACTTCAACAGAAAATTGTCTAATTCTTTTGTTGTTCTGTGACTGGTAGGTTTTAATGCTTCAGCTGCAATAATAACATTCCGTATCTAAAATACGGTAGCCATTAGCTTTTTCTTCACAAAATTTGCAAATTTCTTCTATGTTCTAAGTCTGGTTTTGCTTTATTGTTGTGACAGGATGCTCCAGATGAATGTTTCATTTTAAAAAGCAAATAAACACAAACTCATTCAGCTATACAGCCTAACTTTTTGATGGTGGCAATTTATACTTTGCTAAAATCTGTACTCTTTTAATTTTCTTGGAAGTACCCCATAAGCTTCTGAGACTGACTCTGTTTCACAGTTGGAGTACTGTTTTGTGGGTTTTCGTGTAGTTTGCCAAATATTTGTAAATTTGGTTAAAATAGTGCCATAATTGCTAGATATTGTGGTTTAAAGAAGTGTTGTAAATGCTTGCTTATTTCTGGATTCATTAGTTGTTTGGTGATGAACTTCAGGACAATTTAGAAAGACGTGATATTTGAGAAAGTATGGCATGGCTCACATTTTGAAAATAGTTTTACCTGTGTTAGGGTCAAAATGTTATCGTCAAAATACTCTTACAGGCAGAGAAGAAACACACCTTTTCTTGCTTTTTTTTAAAAAAAGTTATATTTTATATTTATACACACATTTGCATGTATGTATCGACATATGTATTTACATAAATGAATACACATACCATATACAGATATATGTATATAGAGCTAAGAATTTATTGTTAGTGTAATGGAAATCTTGTCTATCTAATTCAAGAACCATCATTAGTCTAGGTTTTACTCTTACAGTAAGACAAAGAATATTAAGGCAGACCATGCCTCTGCATGCCTTGATCACCTGCTGTCGTAAAATCAGCAGAGAAAGAAAAATTTAATTTCTGAAGTTCAAGTGTGTGTGACCTATATTCTGTCCTAGTTCCCCTGAGGCCTTTTTTTTCTTTATTTTTCTATCTGGATTGTACCAGAGGGAGACATCTACTTTGTTTTATAAACTTTCTGTGTGGTCAGTATATTTTGAATTCAAACCTTTCTGAAAAGATAGCTTTGTTAACATATCTTTAATGTTCTGATGCCGTTGAGAGATCTTTCATAGTTCTTAGTGGATGCAAACGAATCAATGGAAGATTTTGCCAAAAGCTGTGAATCATATGGCTTTTGTTGGTATTATTTTTTTCTCTATAAATACAGAATAGAATGCTTCCAGTTGGAAGGGACCTACAATGATCACCTGGTCCAACTGCTGCATCCAACTGTATCAGGATAGTAACCTGGGATCGTATTTGTTAATGTGATAAGCTGGATTGAAAGTAAATGGGAAGCAGATTCAATGTATGAAATAGAAGTCTGTTCACTCTTTGGTTTATATTCATATTGACTATAATAGAAACGAACCCTACACGTACTTGTTTGAACACTTAATCTCAAGTATTCAGAGAAGTATAATTTTAAAATGTTGGTATAACCGCTTTTCAAAAAACCTCATCTTGATAAAGACCAGTTAAAAATACAGATGGAAATTTTCTCTTTCAGATATATTATAACCTAAATGGGCATAAGTAACTGGTGCAGATAAATTTACTGTAAAGAATGGTACTTTACACACAGTTGAATAGGAACTGTTTCTTAGAAGCAGGACAGTAGTGCAAAACCAATACATGGTAGATACTCATGATGGCCTTTAGGTAAGACTGCTCAATTCCACCTTGATGCCCTGTTTTCATTAAAGCACACTTCAGGTTATCTGTACTTGAAAGTGAAATAACCATAAAGTCTTTGTAATAGTCTTCATTATAGCATAACAGATAAAGGATACTGTTGACTACTTCAATGATTATTTCTCTGACTTCATTGTGCTATTCTTTTTTTATCTTTTCCCATTACACCTCTTTTTAAAATAAGTCTGCTTAATGTAATAGTAACCAGTTTATACAGACCTGCAAGTACTGTGAAGATCAAATATATTGGGTTTGAATTATAGCTGCTTTGATGTGAAGAAAAATATCTTAAGTAATATGGATTCATATTCATCCTAATTAGATAATGCATACCAAAGTTATATGGGGTAAAAAATAATAGAAAGAAGAGACCTTCAAACCAAACAAAAACTTGCTATTTACAGTTGAAATTAGATTTTGTACCACTTGCAAGGAGAGCGTCTGTCTCGGCATCATAAAATTTTTTTCATGTTTGCTCTTAGCTACTCAGAGTCCAGCCTTGAAATCTGTATCTCTACCTTCTGCAGAAACCAGAGAGATGGAAATGGGTAATCAGCAGATTAGTTCCATGATTTTTTCCCATTATCTTAGCATCATGTAGATCTACAAGTAGTAATGTTAAGATCTGCTTTAGAATCTCAGCTACCAACACTTACAGAGAGCTGCTTATTCACCATTCTTGTGTCTGTGTAACCAGCTGAAAAACCACGTTTGTTACTGGCTTAAAAGCTGCTTAAAGACAGTGTCATCATATCTTATCATTACCTTAGTTCTTTTCCTGCAATTGCAGATCTTAGCCCAGAAAATTTAATAAGATAAAATTCCTTGCTGATGAGAATTCTTTCGGGCATGTGGAATTCAAATCTTGAGGCCAGAAGACTGTGTTGCAAGCCATCATCTCCTTTATCATGGCCCAATTGTCTCATGTCTTGCTTTCAGGCCATCTGCCATCTTGCTTAGCTTTGCATTAGCATCATCTGGAATTGCGCAGCCTTCACTAAGCTATTTGATGTTAATCCATGAAGTCACAGGTCTCAACATTTTAAGCTCAGATTCTTTTTTCAGCTTTTGAGGAAACACAGCCTGTTTCTTCAGGATCCAAAACATGTGGTACCACAGAAGTGCAACCAACCAGATCTGGTAATGATTTCTCGTAAGATTAATCCTCTTGACAGTTAGGAATTTTCAGACGAGACATAGTGCCTCTCATTAAATAGTTTGTTCAGTTTGACATAAATGATGAATAACTGCAGTTATGAAAGTGCTGTATCAAATAGCAGTTTCTTTATGACATTTTATATGAAACACTAGTAGTTTGGAGATTTTTCCATATTTGGCTACAGCATGTAATTGTTAGCTTTAAAATTAAATCAGACTTACAGTAAATACTAAATTTAAACAGGCTTGTTCACACCTGAGTTTTATAAGTGGAATATCCTGATTTACTGAAATATTTGGATTCCTAAGAAATGAATGGAAGCTGCAGAAATTTCAACATCTTTTAAAAATGTAGCTCTTCTTTTAGCCTTTCTGTATAACCATAGACATAATTCTAAGTGCCCAGATTTCAAAACTGACACTATAAAAACATGTCATTGAACATTCAGACACCAGCTAGTTGGTCCTTAGAAAATTTCTATCACGTGTTTCTCTTATTTTATAGATGAGTTTGTAAGAGCTAGTTATCTGCTTGGGGCCACTGACAGTTATCTAAAAGAAGAGGAAAAAAAAATAGTAAGATAAGAGCTAGTTGGAAAGATTTCACTTCATTAGCATGCTAGTAGTGTAATGCCTGATGCATATGTTTTTTTAAGAAATAAATTTCTGAAGGAAATCCATTACTAAAGGGGTTACTGATTGCAAATGTCAGCTGTTCATGTGTCTGACAAAAGACAGTTTCTATGCTTCATTTGGTACAGTTCCTGCTTTGTCATCCTTTTTCCTTCTTCAATTTCAGTACCAGGATATCCTCCTCCTTGATCCTTGGAATTCTAGATAAAAATTCCATTCAGTCCCAGTTTGCTAATCTTTATTCATTATTTGTTCTCTTTTTTTTTTTTGAGTGGCCTTGTATTTCTCCTTTTTAACTCTATAGTTCAACATATTTTTGTGTGATTCTGCTAACAGTTTGGTCATTAGTTGCATTATATATCTGTGCATTAATGCATGGGTTCGGATATTGTTTTCAAGTCATACTTAATTGGTAACTTCATACTTAATTATTACTTCAGATTCTACCTTTCTGCAGAACATAATGTGTTAAATATTACCTGGGAGTTTCTTCAACTCATAAAAGAATAGATGCTGTGGCATGATGGTTCTTATCACTTCAATACAATACAGCATGATTTTTGTTTTTATTTTCCAGCTTCACATGACTTTCTTCAAGTTACTTCTACTCCCCAAACTTTTACAGCTTCAGAAATACCAGACACTGGTAAATTATAGTAATATTATTTCAGAAACATACCCTTTTGTTTGGTTGGTTAGTGCTGAAGAGTTTTGTGTTTGGTTTTTTGTTTTTTTTTATTGCTTCCATGTTGATGATTTTGGACAGTTTTTCCATACTTCTTGCATAGGATGTTGCCCTATGTGTTAGTTTTTCAAATCCTGTAACAGCATCCTTGTTCGTGGGATCAGGCACAGCACAGGCTTAAAGCAAGACTTCAGCTAGCTTACAGAGCCTGAATAATGCAGTACCGATGAAATGGGTGTGTCAGGAAAAGATTTAAATCTTGCAAGTCTTAAGACTATTACAGTCAAGTAAGGTATGATATCTTTTAGTGATAAAATTGTTTTCTTTCTCTCTCTCTCTCTCTTTGTTTTTCAATTTCAATATAGATTTTGCTGGGATTTTTCCTATGTATTGTCTTAAAATAAGAAAATAAACATATCTCAGGCCAGACATTTCTAAATAAGCTATACTTTGAGTTACAGCTTTGGAGATAGGTGGTTGTTTTTCCCCTAGCCTTTGATATGTGAGCATGCTATTAAGCATTGCTCGATCATGAACAAGTATGCACTTAAGAGGTGAGGGCAATGGGTAAAGGGTAGGAGGAGGTGGAAGGGAAAGGAAAGCAGTTCATTACCCAGGGCTTTACTTTCAGCAATGGAGCTGTAGTTTATTAAGTTCTCTACTGTATAACCCACTGATTCTTGGCATCCCAATATAGTTTTCAAGAGTTCAGTTTTGCTTACTGTTCTATAAAGCATCCTACTCCCAGGCAATGTTTTTAAATCAAGTTAGTTCATTCTGTTATATGGGATACCTGGAACCAAATCTGACTGAAAAAAATTGGCTGAAATTGAGAAACTGCATAGAGCTAAGTGATTTAATGAAGTGATACTGAGAGACTTTAATCACCTGAAATCACAATTTTTCCTAAATTTGCTGAAGAATTCTTAACTTCATGGAAAGATGTGGTATAAGTTGTAAAGCTGTTTCTTCAGATGCTATTTAAGTCATGTATGTGTAAAACTATATCAGCATTTTTTTTTAACTCTTTGTGAACATTTGCACACATGGGAAAACTGGAATAACATATTCAGCTAAGTAGTCAGTGAGGATACTTGAAATACTTAGAAAGAAGGTAGTTAATTTGGTATACAATTAAATAAATAGAAATGAAAAAATAATACTCCACAGATCAGTGGAAGGTAAAATTTCTCTCTCCAAAATCTTAATTTATTTATATGAAGTTATTTCTGAGGTGTATTTACTTTTTTTTCTTTCTTTTTTTTTTTTTTTTTTTTCTGCAGCTAGCGATACTACTGAGTTGGAAATACCCATGCCCACAATTGCTACAGAACCTCAGTTGTTAGAAACGGCACTGGGTAAAATTGAAAAAATTACTTGATTTAGTTGTGAAGATTTTCTTTTTGTTCTTAGCCTTGCTGCTGTGTTTAGAAGCTTTGCATTGCTTTAGTTGTCACCATCCCAGTAATTCATACCACTTATTGTTGCCATTACATAGATTCTCATCTGCACTCATTCATCTTTGTAGATGGAGGATCAGGGCATAGAGGTGGGTTCCTTTTGGTTGATTTGGTTTGGTTTTCTCATTGAGGTTTCTAGCTGTGGATCTGCCTTTCTAAGTTTTGGGTTTTTTTCCCTGTGCTGAGAGGACTTATCTGTGAGAGGGAATTAAGTGCTTAACATATATTTCTGTGTATGTTTCTGTGAAAAGGTTGTTTTGACTATCTTTCTACTGGCTAGCCCACTGACTGTTTTCTGGATCAAAAGGTGTTTTCTTACTACCTGCAATTTTTAATATACTAAGATTATGAAGTAGCCATAAGAATTCTCATTAGTATGAATAATTAGGTCACGTGGTTTCCACAATGACTTCCACACCCGCCTAACAGTTTGTGAAACACAGTAACATCTAGCTGATTTGCAAGCAAATTTCCCTGTCCTTCCATTTTAACAACGCAACGTTTGTCTGCTGAGTCCTGTGCTATCCATAGTAGCTCTGAGGCAATCAAGCTTTTTAACACAAGATAATATTTTTTGATTTAGGTGAAAGGAAGCCTTTTCCTTCAAGATCCACAACATCTGGCATGCCAGAAATGCCCCCAATATCAGCTGGTAATCATATCTGTATTAACTGTAGTTTTCCGGACATCTAGGCAGTCTCTCAAAAGACAGAGCAACACTTTGCTAAATGGAGGATTTATTTTGACTTGCTTCATATAAAAGAGTACATGGAGAGAGACAGACCCGTTGTATCTGCTGCAACATTTGAGAAATTTGGAATGAAGTGTTGGAATTATAAAATTAATTTTTCTTATGTTTGTAAACAATTAGCCAGATTGTCTTCTGGGGTTGTCACCCTTTTTTTTTTTTTTTTTTTTAGTGAAGGATTATATATATATGGAGGCCTCTTATTTGGAATAGTTAACTAAGTGCTAACTTGTTAGATTTGGTCCTTTTGTACATTTAATGCAAAAGCTTCTCCATACGTAGAAAAAGATTTGTCTGCTGTTCTTAAGAATACCCCATAAGTTCTTAACCATGAGAGGATGCCAGTTACTGATTTGGTTAGTGAGTCATTGAATGTTGATAGAAAAGGTTCATGTAGAAGGGACCTGAACAGAAGGGTTTCAATTCCTAAAGGTTGGGAATATCAAAAAATTCCAGGAAAGTCACTAAGCACCATTTTCTTATTACCACCAATTTCTTCATCTCTGTGCATGTTTGAAAACTGTCACCAACAGTCTTGCCTCCCTTACATCTGGAGTCAAGTCCACAGTTAGCAAAGATGAGCAGTGCAAGTGAGTACAGATAGACAAGATTTGACACTGGTTTATGTATTACGTTGTGCATTTCCTTTGTGCAACATTAGGATAAGACAGTACGAGGAAGTTATTTGTTCTTCAGGGTACAATGGGATGATGGACAATACAAGTGTAAGTGGTTGAAAGATGTGCTAGAATTCTGCAGAAAAATAGTATTTGATCACTTGTTTGCAGACATCTCTCTACAGTCACTTTGCTTTACTTGTGTCAGTGAATGACATTTGTGATGCACAGAATGAAGAATTTCATTGTTTCTAGGGAAAAGTGAAGTTCAGATCTTGAATTCTGAATCCGAAGTTGAGTCTTTTGGTTCCTATACTCTTTCTGCAACAACTGTTGGCATCTTTCGAGGAAATGTAAGGAGTGCTTTGGTGAAGTGGTCACTTAGCCATTTTTATGCTGGTGGAGAGCCATTTAGGTACTGAGTTTCTAAGAATATTGCGTAGGTTGCAACCAATGCAAGACGGTTGCCTGCTGATTTGGTCACTGAGTGTTGAGATATTGCCAGGAGAAGGGATGTTTTGCCCTACATACAGACCTTTGGGCTGTTGTGAACCAGTGCTGCTTGTACTGCTGTGTGGATATCTCAAGATCATTTCCATGTCTGACCGTAGCAAGCCAGAGACCGGACCTGGAATCTACCTTGTCTACTTCACCGAGAACCACGAGGACTGTGATGGGTAAATAGCCAGTGATTCCCTTCCTCTGTTGCTAACTTTGGCAATGCTTTTCTCTGCAGCAGTGAGCCTGTTCAGGTGCTTTGATGTCCTGAAAAGTGGGTTCGTGATGTGGTTGGTCCCTTGTGGCTCCTTATTAGAAATTACCCCATTTGTAAGCTTTCTGCTGCCTTTTTTGGGGTTCTGCTTCTAGTTTTACTGTGTTACCTTGGGCTACCTCTGCCAGTTGAAAGATAGCCTTGTGCTGCTATGGGGAGTAATGCTGTGACTTGTAAGCCCGCCCCGAGCAGGGCCACGTCTCTGTCTTGATAGCACCCACGCGACAACAGCCTGTCTGAGGACCTGAAGGTGTTTTTTGTGTTTGATCTTAGCTACTCGAAGACCAAGGCTGAAGTCCACCACTCCTTCCTCTCTGGCAACCAAGCAAACGGTGATGGGTAATTAGCAAAACCCCTCCTTGATCATTTTCCCCTTTCTCTCTTGCTCCCCGTCACGCCTTCCACCCAAAGCCACCTGGCATCCTTGTCATCTTCCACGGAGGGTATGAAGACTTGTTGGTGCAGCTTGTTGGCTTGCCAAAGCACTCACCACAGTTGTTCTGCAGTTCTTTTCTTTGATCTCTTGCTTTTTCCATGGCTGACGAGCATTTTCTGCAGGGACCGAGCGGCAGCTTGCTCAGAGAACGTATTCTCGCACCTTGCCTTCGGCCGCCATTCCCCTGCTTCTCTGTGTTTTGGTAGCAGGTCTTCCTTTCTCCGACACAGTCAAATGTGACGACGTTCTTAAGAGGCAGATGCCGGCTGGACTGGCACAAGAGGACAGCACTGCAGTTCAGCTGCCCACCAGGGTTTTCTGGTCCAAGGGTGCAGCCGTTGGTTGCTTCACCACTGACTTTCGGGGTGGCCGGTTGTCACCTGCCCACACGGTTACCTTGCCATCACCTGGAAGCGGGAGTGCTCTGCTCTGCTGCTGCTTTTGAGGTCACGCTGGGGTTTTAAGAATGATGCCTCTTTTCAGCTTTTGGTGAACCACGGCATGTTTCTTCAACATTCAAAACACCAGCAGCCTTTGGTGCCTGGCCATGCTGCCGAGCTAATTTGGTGACGACATTTCTTGCAGATCTGGTAACGATGCAAGATGGGAAATGTCCCAAGAGTTATTGTTGTGCATTTAGCCGAACTGTTCTTTCTCTTGAGCCTATGTTGATGTGAAGCATAAGTGCAGAGATGAAACGACCGTACGTGAAAAGCCATATTTTCTTAAGGCACTGGATATGG
Source organism: Athene noctua (assembly GCF_965140245.1). Classification (NCBI taxonomy): domain Eukaryota; kingdom Metazoa; phylum Chordata; class Aves; order Strigiformes; family Strigidae; genus Athene; species Athene noctua. The sequence goes on along the minus strand of NC_134037.1, from coordinate 140,405,551 downwards.
CACTTGGTGGCAACGGTTGGAGATGCTCATAGAGATAGCTTCTCTCACACTGGCAGGTGTACAAGACCAGTTCTGTGAGCTGGCGGTATGTTTTGGCCTGTGAGGCAACAAAGCAGTACCTGAGCAGGCTGGTAAGCCTTCAGACCTGAAGGCGAGTGTGAGTTAAAAGTTTATGGAACCATATTAACATATCCTTCCCATTGAGATGCAGTTGGTTCCCAGATGTGTTAGCTGTGTTTCTTGATGTCTCCGTCTAAGTCACGGAAACTGATTCTGAACTGGTTTTGTGGCACTAGAGTAATCTTGTATTTTTGTCAGCTGAGTGTCATGTACTTCAGGGTGTTTTCCAGTGATGCAATTCTTGCCTATGTTGATCCTTTCAGGATCCTTCTACCCTCTCTCTTGCAAGAAATTGCTTTCTGTGTATCAGAAATTCTAGATATCTCCTCTGTTACCTCTATTTTTAAACAGTGTTTTCAAACTGAGTTGTACATCACATCTTGTCCTGCAAGGCATACGCAAGTCTGTCTTTGCCCTTCACCTCTTTAGTTATTTTTTTATGTTCTTTTTTCTTATTTTTGTGTCATATTGTCCTATGTCTTTCTTGCAACAAGCTGCTTCATCATTTGCGTCACCAGTGTATCTTCACATATTCGCATTAGAAAATCCATTCCATGTGCATTTGAGATTTTCTCCTGTCTGAAGTCCCTAGTTCCTTAGTATTGGGTTGAAACCTCTTCAGCCTGTAGGTTTAGATGATGACAAAAAGAATTTTTTGTTTTGTTTTGTTTTCCAGCTCCACTGGACTCTCATCATATTACTTTCCCGTCCCAAACATCTGCATCTGCAGAAATATCAGAAATAGAGACTGGTAAATTGTGTTTATGATACTTTCATAGCTTAGGATTTGGTTTTGCCTCAAGGATGTTACTGTTACAGGCTGTTTGTTCTGATTGCTTGGTCTTATCTGAAATGGAATTTTGTCTGCAGTGATTGGTAATTAGGCTCTAACTACATGATGATATCCTATGGCATAGGATCAAATATAGAAACCCACCAGGAATCAATATTTTTTTGGGTGGTTTTAATCTGTCATATATAAGGACCACAACTAGACGGAGTCATTATCAGTTATGAAGATATATTCTTGATTGGGACATTTTACCCTGGGCAATTTTTTTGTTAGTCATACCACACACAGTTGTTTTCAGTTTTCTCCATTAATATGCATTTTTTTCAAGTTACGTTACATTTCGTTACATTGGTACATTTCTTACTGGTGTTATAGCTCTCCAAGATTACATTTGTATTCATAGAAAAGGTATGAAAGTGTGAGAGATGAGAAGAAAAATTACCCTAAACTTGACAGTCAATATTTGAACAGTATAGTTTTGTAATTTCTGCCTCACTTTCTGGCTTTTCAGTATGTCACAAAAGTTAATTTATGTTCTGTCAGTTATATAAAGTATAATATATGACAAATTACATGATGTGTACTATATTAAAACCAGTAACTCAAAATACTGGCATCTGTTAAACTGAAACAAGCAAAGCGTTGGCAGTAGAAATACCTGATTGTAGAAATCTGTGTTAGCATATAAGTATGTAGGGGTCTTTCTACAGATGCAGATGAAATCAAAAGCACAGGTTTTTTGATGTTACATATGCACAGATCACGTGACTCCTGTTGATAAGTCAGCTTTTAGGGGGCCTACAGTTTCTGTCAAGGTATATCTGTTAGGCATATGTGACTTTTTCAAAACTTTGAGGTTTTGGTCATTTCAAGCTGGAAATCTTGTAAAGCATTGTCAAGCAATCTTACGTTTTCAGATTCCCCCTCACCCCCCCTCCCTCTTTCTGCACCAATATGAATCTCTCTCTCAGGGTTATTTACATTTTTCTGCAGTTACAAGTTCAGCTGACCTGGAAAAATCTATGCCTTCAGTTTCCAGAACACCTCATGTGCTAACAACTACTATGGGTAATAGTAATGCATAAGCTTTTCAGTTAAACCACTTTTGGTGTTTTGATAGCAATTTTGGAAATCCTCTTCAGCCCAGATATTTTGGTATCTGCCATACTTGTCTTCTGCATGAGTCATGATCAACAGTGTAGACAAAGTACCCCTTTTCACATGAGCCAAGACAGCTTGTGCTTCCTGCTGCAAAACTTACCTGATAGTGTTTCTGATCTTACATTTGTCTCTCAAAAAGCTACTAGGGCTATTTTGAGATATACTTAAATGAAGTAAGCTTGGTTTAACAATAATAATAACAATAACAATGATAATGCCTAAAGCTTAATAAGAAAATTACTTGTTTTTTTCTTTCAAGCTCGTTATACTCAGAGAGATGGATACACACATTTATATAATCTATATTGTTTATGCCAGCACAGTAAGCGTCTTTCTTACTATTTCAGTTCAGTGATTTCTTTAAACTTTATTTTATACTTGTTTTAGATGTGTGTATATGTACACAGATTTTATGACATAAAAAATCACTAAGAAAATCTTGACAGAAAACAAAGTGCTGAAGAGAATTAAGATAGTCTTTTACAGAAATATATTTGCAGTGTTTTTAGTTTTGGTGATTATATTTTTTCTGCCTTTTTTTGAATGTTTTATGCTTACAACCATAGTGTTAGAAGTTCTTTTATCTTTATATTTTCTGGATTGCTTTAAAGTACATGGACCATGCTATCTAAAGTAATGGTAAGTTAGGTTGTCTGACACTTTGGTTTCAGTTGTCATTTAACCACTAGCTTCAGCTCCCACTCTAAACCAGAACTGCTCCATTGTCAAGGTAAGTCATGCTTATTGTGGGTGGACCTCTGCATTGCAGATTAGGTATGTTATAACCTGTAACATTTTTTCTTTGTTCTTATAAAACAAAAAAGCTCTGTGTAGAACTGATAATCATAGATACTGTGACCTGTTTTTTTTATAGCTTTCAGTGGTATTCAGCCTGTTCTTTCAAGCCCTGTGACACCTAGTAAACCTGAAATAGCAGATGCTGGACCAGGTACAACAATATCTACTTAGTTCTTAATTCAGTAGCTCAAACCATGCTTTAAAACTCACTGAAATGAGTACACTGGTAATCTTCACTTTCAGTGCATGTTTGGATTAGACCCTAACAGATCAAATTTGAATTTAGATTTTTGTTAATCATTAAAATTTGTGCTTTCTCACACTTAAAATGCATATGGCAGCTCATAGTCACATGATTGTCCTTCAGTATTTTGAAAAATATGCCACATAGATAATTGAAAAAACAGCATTTATTGTATAGTAGTGTTGATGGAAATACTGTAGTGCAGCCATAGGCTGCATTCTACTGCTGTAGCGTTTTCAAAAATACTAAGGAGAGTGTATCCTTAAGGGCACAAAATTGGTTAGCAGTCACAGACACTCAGTGCTTTTGGACAGAAGCCGTAATTGGATCAGTTGTCAGCTTTCTACTCAAAATTTTATATGGTTTTAATGTCTGATTGTTCAACATGTCTTGTTCATTAAATTCATGCATTTTTCACCACACCATCTTCCTTAAGTAATGGACCAAAACTCAAAATGTTCAAAAGCTCAACTTAAAATCTTCTTTGGAAGTGCTTGAGATTCAGACCAGTTACAATGAAGGTAGGAGTAAATGAACATCCAGAATTTCTATATATCACAAATGTGATGTTTTACAGTCACTAAAACTGTGCAGTTCAAAAACCTCAATTTCTCTCTTAATGCATACCATACGTACACATACTATAAGTGTCCAATCATTAGTGAAATATGTGTTGTTCTTGTAAAAACAAATTTGGTTTTGCTTATGAAGGAAGAGTTTCTTCCATTAGCTCTTTGCTTTCTTATGACTGTCACCATTTTTTCCAACAGCAACAAGTGAATCCATTCTGGAATCTTTCACACCTAAAACTTTGCGTCCTTTTCATTGGCCAAGAGTAACATTAGGTAAAGTTGTTGTTTTCACCCAGTGAAAAACTGTGTTGAGCACTTCATCCCATATTAACGCATTTCTTCCAGCATATCATTTCACACGCATAATCGTTATTCTTTTTCCTGGTTATAGAGTCTTGTTCTTCCATTGTCATTAGGCTGATTCTTCTTGCTATATCTCTACATGAGAACATAGTTCAGGATGGTTTTACTGTCCTCAGAGAAGTAAAACTTGCCACTTGCATGAAAAACTCAATCATCCTTTTGTTAGAGTCTTCTGTCTATCTCTCTCACTCTCATGCATACGCATGTCTGATACATAGAGCTTTCATAGTGAAAATTTTAATTGTTCTGGAGACAGAGAATCTATTTCTGATCAAGGCACAACATCTCAGTATCATCTCCATTACACACTTTAAACTCATTCCACACTTTAAACTGATTTCATCAGATGGCTTTTGCATTCCATACTAAGTTGTCTTTTCTTCAATATAAATTTGTGGCATGTGTTGTTTGTTGTGGGAAACCACTGTTAAACAATTTTTGATTGCAAACTGAGCTCTTTCTTTCAGCTCCAAAAGAAATACCACTTATTCCTTCTAAACTGAAACCATCTGCTACCCCAGAAGTACAGCATGTGAAACCTGGTAATTGTGCACACCATTTTTATAAGTCGGTAGGCAGAGACATATGTTTACTAAAAATATCTAAGCAAAACTTCCCAAAAAGGACAGGAGCTATGCAATACATGAGCATCTTGACTAACTCATCATTTTAAACTCGGTCATTTGATGTTGACTAACAAAAGGAATGAGAATTAAGCTCATCAGTTTTACACATTTGGGTCCAGTGATAAAAATACAAACAAGTTCTCTAGTTTTGTAACCTTTTTAAAGGGCTGGAAGGGAAAAAAAGTCTGGGTGGCACAGGGTTTTTCTATATCACTTGTATAAACAATATATATAGTTGTTATTTCTACAATTTATTTTGCCAGTTCCCATGTCCCACTTTCATACTATGGCAAAGATGTAATCTTTGCTGTTCACAATAAAACTATTGTGTTGATTGAAAATAAAGTACTACTCTTGTGATCAATAAGTCCTCCTGCAGGCAACTCAATGGAAAGGGTTGCCATTTTAGTGGAAAGAGGAGAGCTTTCTCAAAGTAGAAAGGGAAACTTTCATATACACATGAGATTCATTCTTTAACCATGGGAACATTATCATCGTGTCGTGTCTTTTATCTTCTTGCATTTTGATGAAAAAATAATCTCTGTACTCATTTTCTTTTGATTTGGGATTAAAGGAGATGAATTTGGATCCTTTAGTGATTCAGATGCTGGATGAATAAATATTGTGGTGTGCATTACTAGAGTCCTAAAATGTTTCTGGTTTTATACCTTATAAAATAGACAGGTGAATAAAATGCAGGAGTTGCCCTTGATGTCTTGTATGTGTCTTGCAATCAGCTGCAGCCTTTGATTTAAGATTTTCAACAAGATTTTGGCATTTAGAATTTTCCTCTTTAGTATAGATTCTCTGGTATTTGTAATGGATTTCAGTCTTTTCTTAGTCAAAGACCTCATCTGTTCTTTCTCATTATTCTCCCATAACATAAAAGAAATGTAGTTATTGATTGTATCAAACAATGGATTAGGAATGTTCTGAGAAGGAGCCTTAGAAGCAGACTCTCAGACATAGCCACAAGCATACAGTGTATTTTCATAGGAAACAAAACTAAAAGGAGTGTAGGGTGTTTTGTGTGAAAGTAGGACTTAGTTGCATGCTTATCTAGTCTATTTTAAAACGAACAAACCAACCTCCCAAACCATGGAATGGTAATGCTTTTGGCTTACTGCAGATACATCTACTGATCTGTTCAATTACACTTTCATTTTTCTTTTCTAGCCCCTAAACCACCACTTTTGGAGCCTAAAACTTCTCAGACTGTTGAACAACCAAAAGTAACACTAGGTAATACATGTTCCTGTAGTTGTTGGTCACTCTTCTTTGCAGTCCAAGCCACGGTTCATATTCTGTTACTTCATCTCATAACCTTTACTATATTTAATCCATTTCTCTGAGAGGAGAAAAGTTAGGAAATAAGTATTCAGAAACACGTTTTTCTAAACTTGGGAGAAAAAGGAACGACCTTTTTTTCATACTAGTAAAATTTTGGGGATCAAAATTGTCTTTCATTTTGTTGGGAGTTTTTCTACACCAACACACTTTACCTTCAGAAAATCATTAGAAAGCCATTAGAAATAATATTGAAAGGCCAAGTGCAAGGTTAGTATTGCGGACATTAATCCTAGAACTCTCAGTGAAGGATTCCTGTGGCACTAGGTGGATATGTTAATTCTATTGTTCTTTCATGAATCCTGAATGTCATTTTGACTTGAAAAACACTGCTCAGTCATTTAATATGTCTTATTCTACTTCGTTATTTCTATAAATGCCATTTGCTTTTCCACTCTATTGCTATGAAACCTTTTATTAGAAAGCAGTCTCATAGCACTGCTTTATAACAATGAACAAAATTACTGACTGTACTACCTGAAGCTTACCTTAAGCTTTATCTGGTCGCAGATTAACCATCCTATTTAGCCAATTACAGTTTCAGCCCATGTGTGTTCAGGAGAAAAAATGTTTCTAGGACTGATTGCTCTTAATTTTTACCATTTAGGTGAAACTACTTCCTTTTTATTAACAGAATTCAGTTGCTACAGTTAGGAAGCAATTTCCTTTTTTGTTACTGATCCTGTATTTTTCCAGGTCCCTATCAGTAGTTTATTTACAGTGTTGACAATTGAGGACGTTTTTGCATATTTTGTCCACCTGTCTTTTGATGGCTTAAAATCGACCTGGAGTTCAAAAGGACAAACAGCATTATTATTTTACCTCTTAAGTATCTTCAAAAATGAAATTAATGAAAGGAACATTTTGATGTGATTGTAAACTACAATTACATACTCTAAATTTACTTACTGATTATTATAGTGAAGAACAAACTGGGGTAGTGAAGTCTTAGGAAGATTTTTGAGAAGCATTTTCAGCAAATCTGATTTCACCATCTGCTTTTGTCCTCAGTAGCCATTCATTTCTTCATTTCAGGCTTGAAGAATGTGATTTTTATGGGATACAGTGCAAAGATAATCTTATAATCCAGTATATTTCTTTCAGCTCCTAAAGAAGCAAAACTCACACCTTCTGCATCTAAACCTAGACCATCTACCAGACCCAAAAAGCCACGAACTAAACCTGGTAACTAACTTTCATAGCAAACATTTGTTATAATGTCTCACTTAAGTAGTATACTTTAATTTAAATTTATTCTGTGTGAAGCTCAGCACTTAATCATCAGAAAGATGGGGACTGAGGGGAGCTGTAGTCTTTGAGAAATATTATTTTTGTACTGAACCAAAAAACTTTGAAGAAGGCAAGAAAACTTCTAACTTTTACATCCCAAACCACCAAGTTGCATGGCCTGTCCTTGAAACAAATTGTCTTCCTGCTTTTCATCTCAAAATAAGTTTTCCAACTTAGTTCTGCATAGGGTCCACAAAATGCAAATTCTCCTGTTTTGCTGATGGTTACAGCACCTTACCTAGAGCCATAGCATTCCTACTGATTCAGTGATCCTTAGTGCATATGTAGACTTACTGAAAGTGTGGAAATAAGAGTGAAATTCTACTCTGGAATTTAGGACAGGCATATTTTATGATGACAAATGAAATTGCACCTTCACATCAGGGTTGAATTTGGTCTGTGATGTGTGTCAGAGGATGAAAGACACCTGGTATTTTCTGGAGCTGAAGAATAAGTGAATACAGTTACAAAAATATTACCAGTGTTCCATGGTTTATAATGAACTTAGAAAGCTTAAAATTGCATAATTGTACACTGTAAGAATTTATTAATTAATTCTGGAAGAGATCAGGCAATATTATTAAATTCTTTCCAGATTCTCTGTGAATTATTCTTTCACTCATAAAAAGAATTACTCTCTTCAGACCAAGTAATCCCTTGTGTAGCTTGTTAACTAAATGGTATTTATGACTTGGAACTGTCTCAAAATAGTGTGCGTAATTAGTTTTTCATGGTGATTACAGCTCCTACAACATTTTTAGTGTAGGAAATCCAGTGTTGTATTACTAGAATAATTACATTTGTCTTTGCTCTAGATGTCTATATCTGAATCCTGCATGGTCTTTTGAAATGACAGAAGAAAAAGACCAGCTCATTTGGAAACTGTTGCATAAAATTTTTTTACACCCTTGGACTGCCAAGATCAACACTGTATATTGATGTTTCCGCAATAAATGCCTATAGAACAAGTTTCTATATAACTACAAAGAAGGTGGCACGATTCTGTATTTGTACACGTGCCTCTTGCTTGTTCTCTTCCTGTTAGTGATTTCACTGATTAATCAGATGGAATACTATGAAACACTTTTTAATCATAATTAAGTTTGTAATGATCTTCCTGTGAGTAGTTATTTGTGAATTTGGCATTTTTTCTGAGGGGACAAATTATTATATTCTTGTTTAGAAATTATTATTTGAGGTATAAAATATTCAGTGCATGGGGATAACCTGGTTTTTTGGATAGGTGGCAAAAGGGTCAAAGAGCAGGATCTCCTCTGTATTCTAGCTTAAATTAAAAACTTGTGTTGTAACACTGGTTGTCACCTTTCCTTAACAGTGGATCAAAATAATGAAAAATATGTGCCGAATTCACACTTGATCACTGACTTACTAATGACCTACATTGGGTCAAGCAGAATTCCTGAAAGTTAATTTTGGCTCTCATTCTCAATAAGACTTTTGTACTGGTTTTGGTAAAGTATTTGTCTTTTTGCAGTGGAGTAAAAAAAAAATATTAAAAAAACCAAAAACCAACAACATAGAAACAATGCTCAGTTTTTCCAACAAACCAACTGTACATTCTAGTGAAAGTTTGCAGCTTTGGGGTTTTTTTTGGTATTTGAGTAATTAAATCTGTTGCTTGTGTGAAAAAATAGTTCTTGTTGCCAGTGTGGTCATGCCCAACCATTGTGCTCGCTTGTGTTATTGTTAGTGTCAATCTCTCTATCTAAACATTTCTCCAAGTTCTCCATTTTTCAGTAAAGGAAATTATAATGTATTTTCTACCATGCTTCCAACTGCACTGCAACATTTTCTTTCCAGAAATGTGCAAGGACAGCTCTTTATAATGAACCCTTGTTAAGTCCCTGTAGATGCATTATAAATTTGCACTCTCTTGTGCCTTTAGTACAAGATGCTAGTTCTTTATATGTGTCCATGCATTTCTACTTGTGTGATATGAGAATTTTGCGAGAACTGCATAACTGTTTTAACAACAAAAAAGCAGAACTTATCTGTGTAGAGCAGGATCTCAATTGCCTACTATTTATAAATTTCCATAGTCTTAATACAGTACTGAAGTTAAGATAGAGTAATATTAGATAGAATGGTGCATACATGTTGTTGTTCCTTTTACAGTCTTCTCTTCCTTACCCAGGACTGTGAGGGTCCTGGAAGGGCTTCCAAACCTGCATCTTCTGAAGTGTAGTCATAGCAGAGAACCATGCCTTCTCAGCCTATGAAAACTGCTTGATAACTTGATGCATTTATTTCTGACAATTTTCTGTCCTTTAAAGTCTCAGGTTACCTGGCTGCTCAGTGCTTACAACCCAATAATCTGATAAACTCTTCAATAATAAGTGTAACTTTTATGTCAAAGTTCTCTTATATTGTCTGGGAGTTTTATTCAGATGCTCTGCTTTGAGAAAGGTCAGAGGAAGTGAAAGGCATTTTATTTCCTCCCAATCTTATTCTTCTCTCATCATCACCCTGAGAAATCCATGTTCCAGAACAAGCTTTTCTGTTTATCTAGAAAAGTTTACATGAAATAGGAGTTATGTATCTATTAATTAACTTTTTTTAAATGGGATCAGAAGAAATCTTTACCAGAGACTTTCAGAATCTCTTTAGGATTGGGAGAAGGATGGCATTGTTGAATTTCATGTTTGAAAAAACAAAGAAATTAAAACGTTTAAACAGATCTGCATGATTCATCAGAAAAACATGGTGCAATGAATATATGGCCATAGGTTAATTCTGGAAGATTGTGCGAAGTACCTAACTTGTAGGTTAGTATGCTTCTTACTAGATTTCTTTGCTTTGATGTAGGACAAAGTGTGGTGCTTAGGTGTGGATATGTTATGCAGTACTCAGTGCTGCAAGGTGTAGAAAAGTAGCCTCCAGTTGTTAAATAGGTAATAATTCCCTGCTGATCTTTGTCATGACAGAGCAGTACTTCCACTTGTGACAATTCAGAGAAGAACTCGGCAAACAAAGGGATCCTACTAGTGGATGATTTTTCCATAGTTGCTTCTGTATATTCTCATTCTTCACCTTTTGACCCCAGCTAGTACCAGAGCCCTGTGGTTGGGAGCAAAAACTGTGATTGCACTGGCTGGGTTGGATTTTTTTTTTTTTTTTTTTAAAAAGAATGGTGCTGTCACTTCACATGAGCCACTTGATGCATTATCATTTTCAGTGACATGGCTTTAAAGAGCATTGTCCTGAGGAGAGATTTACCTACCTAGTGAACGTTAGTTTAGAGAACCCATTCCCAGAGAACATAAGGAAACTTCATAACTTCTGTCAGAATTTTCTTTCAACTTTTCAGTTCCCAGTAGAGCTTTTTCTTCCAAAACTAAAGTCTTTTTGCATCCAGAATAGCCTGTGACAATGCTGGGCAATTGCTGTGTCCTTTCACAGGATCACAGAATGGTTGAGGTTGCAGGAGACCTCTGGATTTCACCTGGTCCAACCACCTGCTCAGTCAGGGCTAGCTAGAGCAGGTTGCCCAGGACCATGTCCAGACAAGTTTTTTTAATATCTCCAGGAATTGAGACTCCACAACTTATCTGGGCAACCAGTTTACTTAACTGCTCAAATTATTTGTCCTTAAGACATTCTGGAGTATTTTGCTTTCTTAAATTACTTGCAGTAATATCAAATACATCAATCATTAACTATAAAAAATGCCAGTAAATAAATGAGACAAGATTTAAAATTCTGAATATGTTAGTTCCTTTATTCAGACTGAATAAATTAGTAAAGCAATAAAATAAATTTATATCTAAACTGACAGAGTTTTGGAAGTTTTAGGTCTCAGATTTTATTGTATTTAAAAGTTTTAAGGTAATTTCCTCAAAATTAGTGTAACTGTGATTCTTAAAATGTTTGTGAACTTTGACATGACAATTTGTCGGTAAGTCTGAAAATAAAGTTTGAAACACATTGTACAATATTCATCAATCCTTTTGTCTTTCCTAATTAAAATCTGTATCATGTTAAAAGGAGAGAAAGCATGAGGAGGTGTAGGTAATAAAAAATAGACTGAGAAGAGTCAAAGCAGAGTAAATGTGAAGTTTTAAGTTTTGGATAAGCACAATGGTTATTTAATTATTTTAGATATATTTAGGAATGAAAATGGACTCCAATTGTAAAGTCGTGCTAATATTAAACAGTAGTACCAACTCTGTCTTCAAAGTTCTTTATAATTTTCAGACTCTTTGGAAGTTCTTTCCTTTCAAACCTAATTAATTACTCTAGATAGAGGTGGGAAGGTTTTTAACTTGATTATCTACTGTGCTGTAGACCTGCTGGGGTCTTCAGCCTTATTTTCTGTGACTTTGCAGTTATTTACACCTGAAATTTTTTACATCTAACCTTTGCATCACTGTGGAAGAAACTTGGGAAAATTAATGGAAAAGTTTACCAAAGAAAAAAGATTTCCCTGGAACTGTTTCTTTTCAGTGGTCTACAGCCATAAAGAGAGGAAAAAAAAAATCAGAAAAACAGGATGATGAAGCCTCAAGAGCTCCTCTGCCAGTGGTGTTCCTGTAGCATAAATGCACCCTTTCTTTTCAAAAAGCAGCAAAAGACCCAGAGGGTAGTTACTGTTGCTTAAGAACATTCAGTAGATTTATTACTTACTCAGTGTTTCCATTTGAATAGTGGGGAGGAGGCGGATTTTAATTGGGAAACAAGAGCAGCTGAGCCATAGCAGGAGTTGGAAAATAGATACAGATGCACCTATATTTCTCTCAAGAAAATTCTCTTTATTCCAGCAGCAGCCATTCTGGTGTCAGTCACTACTAGGAGCCCCTACACATATGAACGTCCAAAGACTGCAGAGGGTAATGATTATGAGTCATCTTTAGTCATTCTTCTTTTCATTGCTCTGATAATATGTGCAGTTCAAAACAGTTTCCTGTAAGCTTCTTGCTTATTCATATGTGGTCCAAACCCAACAAATGGAAATAGAGTCTTGATGTTTTATTATTTCTCCATGTTTCTAGCATAGATAATGTATTCTAAAAGACAGGGTATCACTTCAAAGGTATCTGATTAGAAGCCTCAATTACATTAGAAGAAGAAAGAATAAGAATTATTGTAATAAAGATTTTATGAAATATAGAGATAATATACTTAACCTAAAAACAATCACATTTAGAACTACAAACTGCTAAACAGTTTCTGCAGAAGGGGGAGTTCTTTGTTGCACATAACCAAGCATTGCTTGACCATTCCTCAAATTTATGGAAAATACTGCATCTTTTCAATTAATCCATGGAAACTTGTGTTCAATTTAAGAAAAAAAAAAAAAAGAAAAAATAATTCTAGTTTTAGTGGGGAAGATCGTTTACATAAAGTAACACATGATAGTTACCTTTTTTTGGTATGGGAATAAAGATTTAGTAATATGTTTGTTTTTAATGTAGACTAAGAACAAAGGTATCCTTTGCAGTGAGCCTTGAAATGTTATATCTAATTCAAAGGAAGATTTGAATCACTGTTTGCATTTACTGTGCAGATTGTATTCTGAGAAGCACTTGCAAGATGTTTCCAGATGTATAGCTTTGTTCTTTAAAACCTGGATGAAGCCAACTACATACATATTTTACTGGACAAGGATGGCTTTAAGTCTGTGCTTAAATGAATTGATTAACAAAAACAAATTAATTGCATTTAATTAGCAACAAATCACTCAGATTCACTGTTTCCAACTGCAATAAATTATACTTCATAAAGTACTCTTAAAACTCTTGTAATGATCTTGATTTGCCAAGGTGAATACTGGATAACAGTGTTTTCTGAGCATTGTTTCTTAGCTCCCTTTTCTGTGACTTTTGGCTAAGCACTTAGTAGCTAATTTTGCTGCAGACAAACATCAAACTCTTTGATTATGCCTTTCTCCAAAGGCTCTGTCTGCTTGTTTTGCCTATATCCAAATATATTTAATGCATTAAATCCATAGCAATGTTGGTTGTTTTGGGTTGTTTGTATTTTATTTTATTTTGTTTTGTTTTGTTTTATTTTGTTTTGTTTTGTTTTGTTTTGTGTTTATTCATTGATATGATCGAAGGTCTTTTCCTGGACTTCATTTCTTCAACATTGAATGTGAATGTAATTATTCTATGGGACACCATTTACTTTCAGCTTTAATACTGGTTTTACAACCTAGTTTTTTCCAGTATCCAAAATCACAGTCCTCCACACATTTGAAGCCCAAAATATCAGCTAAGACCAAAACACCTCAAGCTAAATCTGATAGGGCGCTTCTTTTGAAATTGTGTACTTTGAGGCTTGCTATTCATGTAGAAAGTAAAAAGGTGAAAAACTTTTATTTCCTGGAGGGCAGAGGGAGCTTGCTCATTATTCTGGGATACTATTTATACAAAAAAAGAAACCAATTTGCTTCAGAAAACAACTTGCAGACCTAACATTTTCATTTTATTCTGAATATCTGAAGTGGTTTTTTTATTTTTTGAAGGCAAGCTGAAAATAGTAATGAGTATTTTATAGAAAAAGATTGTAAATTTGAATTTTGAAGGTAATTAATGAGCTTGGATAATGGCATAGTCATTGCAAACCAGCAATATGTAGTGAGCACATTAGAAAGATTAGTAACTAGTTAAGTTTTCTGTACAGTATCTGGCCATTGTCAACAAAAATAAGTTAGTGCTGGTTGTTCTGGCACTTTTTTTGGCATTTGCAGCAGTATTAATACTAGGCTATATTATACTGTGAATGTTAATAGAAGCATAAGAAATACTGTAATATCAAAAACATCAATTGCAAACAAAGTTTAATAATTTTACTTATTGTAAATCCCATTTTTAAAAGATGTATAAGGAGTTTGGGAGATGAGTATAGGTTATAGAAAAGGTTCTATCTTTAGGTGCGCATGTTTGTATGTTATATGTTACTTTAGTTGTTACTGTCTTGAGAGGGGAGACTTTATCAATTAATATTATTTTAATTCATTTTCTGTACTGCCAGGAAATTTTAATTGATTTTTCCATTTCATAATTTAGGATTGTGTTTATTTTTTTCCCCTTTTTTTCCCCAATTTGGCATAGTTTGTGTGGAGGAAAAGGGCATGATGTATTTGTTTGTGATCCAAATTGCCAGAGGATATAAGGAGAAAAAACTAAGAGGCTTTATCAAAATAAGTTTTTTCAGATAATTGTATACTTGTACCAATAGAAGCCTTTTAGTCCTCTGCTTGACTGCTCACCTTAGAGGAAAAATTCAAATGTGTTGTGGTCAGCATGCCACTTTCAAGTAATAGCACTCTTCAGTTTAGGGATACCTGACATTTTCGTATATCAAGAATTACTTGCTGAGTTAACCTATGTGGTCTCTTCCCTTGCTTGTGCTAGGATTTGCTGATTTGCATTAGCATTTTTTTGCTTCCATTGCCATCAAGTTTGTGCAATTATATTTTTCTTATTGAACTTGTATTATTAGAAAGTTTAATTGTCCATGGTTTTAAAAAGTAGAAGTTAATTTGAAGACTTGCATTACTGTGGTGTAGTATTAGCACCTGCATTTAAACTTACCAGGGGAGCAATTTTAAGTTTTTTGGAGTTTGTTCCATACTTACCTTGTCACGCTGTTTCTGTTGCAGTCTTGGAACCTATTACACGTAGAATTGAACCACCAAGGTCAACAATAGGTAATGATATTTCCCTGACAAGCTGTCGTGTTTGCTTTTTTCATCACAGAAAGCATCGCTGAAATTAATTACCTTATGCCTTAGGACTGTTTCATTAAACTTAATTTTTCTTCTAGGTAATTCTCTTGCTTGACATTCATGACAGTGGGAAGCATTGCTCTCTTCACAGTTGGAATGTCTTCTTTTTTTAAGAAAATGATGCTGGCAGCTCTGAATCACACTTCTCAGAATTATGCTTGTTTGTGCTTGTCCCAGCTTTTTATTTAAAAAAATAAAACCAGAGCTTCAAAAGTGACTAAAATTCCGTTCTCTTAGGGTGTTGTAAATACCTGCAGAGTATTACCTAAGTTTCTTTCCTACTTCCTATAAAGATACTTTTTTTTTTTCTCTATTGCAGGTGTGAGATTTCTTTTTGTGTGTTCAACTTTATATCCGATACTAATTGCTGTGCAGTTTAACCAACTTACTACCCACATTTTCTCTTCCAGCTCCAAAGGAGACTCGACGTATTCCTTCTAAACCTAAAACTTCACCTAAACCTCATATTCCACAAGCCAAAGATGGTAAACTGCTTTGTGTGATTATTTCTAACACAGTTTATATTGGATTGAAATGTATATCTGAGCCAGTTAAAACATAATGGGGTTCTGCGCTGCTGTGTGTTCAATGATTTATTTGCAGTTTTCAGGAGCAGTAACATTCACTGGGTATTTTTCATCATGCAAAAGAATAAATCTCTGCTAGTTCATGTCAGCAGGATGAGAATATTGCTGTTAAACTCAGATTACAGTGGTAACTAAAGGAAATACCTAGCAATTAAAGTATGATATGATGGCTACTTAGGTGGTACAATACTTTCCCACAGTGCTTTGTATTGGTAGAATAAATATGTTTTTTCCTCTTTAAGTTACAATTACTTATTTTCCTGATGTTATTGTTTTATGCATTAACATAAGCCTATAACCCAGCGCGAAGTTACTGTTTCTTTACAAATATTAATATTTATTAGCATTAATGATCATTTATTCAATATTCCAGAATACTGGATTTTTATACTATGTTATTAAACCTGAGTGCAGTTGAATTCCATGGTAGGCAGAGAAAAAATTACTCTTTGTCCTCTGCTATGCAGTTGGTACCATATCAACAGAAAATTACAAGGGTATCAAGTATCAACATATGTTATCTTTTGGTAAATGTGAAAAACTCCATAAATAATCACTTTATTGAAGATCTTTAAATTGTAGACATGGAGTAATATGTTTGAAATCTGGTGTTAGATATTTTCTCATGTAGAAAACAGATAAAATCCTTGTTGTCTCATAATTGTTTAACCATGTCAGCTGATTGTAAAACATTGTTTCCAAACTACAACTTAAAATGCAGCTTCTCATAAACTGAGCTTTTACCTCTGTGGCCATTTTTTATTATTATGGTAGTCTGCTCCTCTCAGAAAATTACTTTGCCATACAAATGTTACAGGTTTGTACTGTTCTGTGTTTAAAAAAAGAATCTATAATATACAGATCTTTTTTAACAGCATCATACACTTATCTTGTGATTTTTCTTAAAAGTTCCAAAGAATTTTTTTTTATGGTCACCCATACAGAAGGATTGACACAGAGAGGATACCATTTCTATTCAGCCTCTGTTTCTAATGTGGGACATGTGAGAAAATAGCATCAATTTCGCATCCTTATGCCCCTGAAACACCCAGTTTTATTTTAGAACTATACTAGTTTAGAGCTGAAGTATATGATTTTGCAGTGCAATACACTGTAATGCTCTTTAATAATATAGCAACCAGAAAACAATCAGGTGGTCTCTGATTCCAATTGTATATATAAACTGCATTTGAAATACGCCACAAGGGCTAGAAATCTGTGTCCCTAAAAAGCCATTTTCTGTATAAGGGAGTGATACATATTTGGATATCTCCTTGAAGCCCATACGAGAACTAAGCTCACAATATGTTTCTGCATACACTGCTTTCTCAGAGACTTAATTCAATATAACAGTTTTTATATGAGGCAATATACATAGTATATAATTCAAAATGCAGTTACTAGACAAGTCGTACTAATTGTAAGTGGGATTATTCTCTTCAGTTTTCTTAATAGCTTTTATGTTTTGTTTCTGATACAGTCCTGGAGTCTATAACACATAGAACTGATTAACTAAACCCAACAGTTTTACCTACACCATCACATTTTGCTTTTTTCTCAGTACACCTAGTGTCACAAGTACATCTTCACTGTACTCCACTGCCGTAAATTTCTACTAATAAATTCAGACCTTCTGTAAGCTTTTTTGTGATTTTACACTAACAATTCATAATCATCTTGTTTGGTTTTTCTCACACAAATGTGTTCAGTAAAGTGGATGGAAGCACCACAATCCACCTTTGACTACGTGTCTCTATACTCAGTTTCTGTCGTGTGCCGCTTCATCTTTTATACATGTCCATCTCTACTGGCCTTGCTTCATGTTATCCTGTTACAGACGTTCTCCATCAGCATTGTTTCTTTGTGAACCAGACATTCATACTTCTCCATTACTCATACAAGCTCTTTGTGTTTCCAGAGGGTCCCAAAAGCATGTGTTCTTTTTTAATATTGTGTCTTCTTTCAGTCTCAGTTCTTGAAAGATTTTAATAGTTGCGCTTTTTTTTTTTTTTTTTTTTCCCCAGTTCCAAAAGAAACACCACGTGTTCCCTCCAAACCTAGAGCATCACCAAGCTCAGAGGTGCCACAAACCAAACCTGGTAAGTACATTTATTTATCTTATCATACTGATACATATGTCTTATGAATTCTACTGTGATCAGTAGTGCTTCAGATTTATATGTACCCCTTGTGCGTATATGTTGGAGCCTTTCTTGAGGTATAAAATCCAGTATTACATGTCATGGCATGTGGGAATAATAAGTAGCCTGGTTAAGTTTAAATCTTCAGATCTTTTTTACATTTTAAGTAACTGCAACAGTAGGCATTTTTGTGCAGTTGACTGTGAAAATAGGTCTTTTCTGTGTGCATTTGCTTGGGTTTGGGGAAAGTAGACATGAAAAGGAGGGACGTGATTGCAAAGAGGAAGAGTGTTTTTCTGTATTTCTCAAATTGTATCTTCTTTTCCAAGCACAATAATTCATTTATACTTTTCACTTTTGCACAGCCCTTATGTTGTTCAGAGATTTAAGAATGTGTTACACTTTCTATAATGTTTACACAGCTTGGTATAGAGCAATATACAACCCTGGGCTAATTAAGGATGGAGGAAGAAAGGTATACAACTCACACCAGCAATTGTATGAGGCACTGTGGTGGGTTGACTCCAGCCAGCAACTAAATACCCCCTAACCACTTGCTGATTCCACCCAGTAGTGGAATCAGAAGAGCAAAACGGAGGCAAACCCCCCATAGTTCAAGATAAAGACAGTTCAACAAGTGAAGGAAAAGAACAGGGGGGAAAAAAACAAATGATACAGAGGCAACCACTCTCCACATCCCACTACAGACTGGTGCCAGTATAGGATCAATAGGTCCTTTGGAAAGACTACCCCTCAGTTTTGTTGCTAAGTATGACGTATGAGGTGGAATATCCCTTTGGTCAGTGACTAGCTGGGGTGCACAGAGCTCTGCCTGGGAATGGATGAGCATCTGACTGAGGGCTTACGGGTCAGGATTAAAGGAAAGGCAGGGACAGGAGTTATAGTGAGGGTCTGCTACAGGCCATCTGACCAGGAAGACCAAGTGGAGTAGGCCCTCTGTAGACTCGAGCAGCCTCATGTTCACAAGCCCTGGTCCTCATGGGGGACTTCAACCAGCCTGGTATCTGTTGGAGGGGCAACACTGCAGCATATAAGCAACCCAGGAGGTTCATGGAGTGCATTGATGATAACTTTCTTCTCCAAGTGATAAAGGAGCCAACGAGGAGAGGTGCTGTGGTGGACCTTGTTCTCACCAACAAGGAGGGTCTGGTAGAGTGTAAAGCTCAGGGGCAGCCTTGGCTGAAGTGACCATGAAATGATGGAGTTCAAGATCCTTAGAGCAGCGAGGAGGTCACACAGCAAGCTTGCTACTTGATTTTAGGAGAGCAGACTTTGTCCTCATCAGGGATCTGCTGGCAGAGTAGCATGGGATAGAGTCCTAGAGGGAAGAGCAGTGAAAGCAAGCTGGTTAATATTCAAGGATTTCCCCCTCCAAGCTCAGGAGAGATGCATCCCAACAAAGAAGAAGTCCTGTAAGAACGCCAGGCCTGCATGGATGAACAAGGAGCTCCTGGACAAACTCAAACACAAAAAAGTAAGCCTACAGAGGGTGGAAGCAAGGACAGATAGCCTGGGAAGAATACAGAGAAACTGTCTGAGCATCCAGGGATCAGGTTAGGAAGGGCAAAGTCCTGATAGAATTATATCTGGCCAGGAATGTCAAGAGCAACAAAAAAAGCTTTTATAGGTATGTCAGTGATAAAAGGAAGACTAAGGAAAATGTGGGCCCTCTCCAGAAGGAAACAGGAGACCTCGTTACCCAGGATATGGAAAAGGCTGAGATACTCAATGCCTTTTTTGCCTCAGTCTTTACCAGCAAGGGCTCCAGCCACACTGCCCAAGTCAAGAAGACAAAGACATGGACTGAGAGAATGAAGAACTGCCTACTGTAGGAGATCAGGTTTGAGACCATCTAAGGAGCTGAAAGGTGCACAAGTCCATGGGACCTGATGAGATGCATCTCTGGGTCCTGAGGGAACTGGTGGATGAAGTGGCTCAGCCACTATCTATCATATTTGAGAAGCTGTGGTAGTCTGGTGACATTCTCACTGACTGGAAAAGAGGAAACATGACCCCAATTTTTAAAAAGGGAAAAAAAGAAGACCCAGGGAAGTACAGGCCAATCAGTCTTGCATCTGTACCTGACAAGATCCCCCTGGGAACTGTGCTAGGGCACGTGGAAAATAAGGAGGTGATTGGTGACAGCCAAAATGGCTTCACTAAAGGGCAAATCATGCCTGACAGATTTGGTGGCCTTCTGTGATGGGGTTACAATGTTGACGGATAAGGAAAGAGCAACTGTTGTCATCTACCTGGACTTGTGCAAAGCTTTTGACCCTGTCCTGCACAACATCTTTGTCTCTAAGTTGGAGAGACATGGATTTGATGGATGGACCACTCGATGGATAAAGAATTGGCTGGATGGTCGCACTCAGAGAGTTGTAGTCAACAGCTCAATGTCCAAGTGGAGAGCAGCGACAAGTGCTGTTCCTTCAGACTGGTGATGTTTAACATGTTGATGACATGGACAGTGGGATCGAGGCACCCTCATCAACTTTGCCAACAACACCAAGCTGTCTGATGTAGTCAACATGCTGGAGGGAAGGGATGTGCCATCCAGAGGGACCTGGACAGGCTGGAGAGGTGGGACCGTGCAAACCTCATGGAGTTCAACAAGGCCAAGGGCAAGGTCTTGCACATGGGTCGGGGCAATCCCAAGCACAAATACAGGCTGGACAGTGAGTGGACTGAGAGCAGCCCCAGAGAAAAGGACTTGGGGTGTTGGTGGATGGGAAACTGACTATGAGCCAGCAATGTGCACTCGCAGCCCGGAAAGCCAACCGTGGCCTGGGCTGCATCCAGAGCAGTGTGGCCAGCAGGGTGAGGGAGGGGATTGTCCCCCTACTCTGCTCTTGTGAGATCCCACCTGTAGTGGTGTGTCCAGCTCTGGTGCCACCAACATCAGAAGGACATGGACATGCTCAGGTGGATCCAGAGGAGGTCACAAAGATGATTAGGGGCTGGAGCACCCCCCTGTGAGGACAGGCTGAAAGAGTTGGGGGTGTTCAGCTGGAGAAGAGAAGGCTCCAGGGAGACCTTATAGTGGCCTCCCAGTACTTAAAGGGGCTACAGGAAAGGTGGGGAGGGACTCCTGATCAGAGAGTGTAACGCTAGGATGAGGGGTAACAGTTTTAAACTGACAGAGGGTAGATTTAGATTAGAGTTAAGGGAGGAATTCTTTCCCATGAGGGTGGTGAGACAGTGGCAGAGGTTGCCCAGAGCAGCTGTGGCTGCCCCCTCCCTGGCAGTGTTCCAGGCCAGGCTGGACGGGGCTTTGAGCAACCTGGGCTAGGGGAAGGTGTCCCTGCCCATGGCAGGGGGGTGGAACTAGATGGTCTTTAAGGTCCCTTCCAACCCAAATCATTATATGATTCTGTGATGATTCTACGAATTTGGTTCAGCTGTCCCAGCTGTATCCCCTCCCAGCATCTTACCCGCTCCCAGACTACTTGCTTGGGAGGCAGAGTGAAAAACGAAGTCATCCTTGATGCTGTACAAGCACTATTCAGCAATAGCTAAAATACTGTGTGTTGTCAAGACTTCACAAATCTAAAGCAGATTGCAACAGGGAGTGCTATGAGGAGCATAAACTCCATCCCAGCCAGATCCAGTACAGGTATCCAAGATACATGCAGTATTGGATGGTGTTGCTGGATAAATGGGCAGGAAGATGATAACTAAGGTTCCTCTTTCCCCCAGTAAGTCTGTGCCTATTGTTTGATTCAAAACCTTGAAATAAGTCAGGAATGTGTACAACGTTGAAGGTGAAAAATCACCTACCATTTCTTTGCGGCTTGTTACAAAAGCTTCAGATATATATCTGGCTCTGTTCTGTGTTAGAGCTATTGCCTTGAACTGGAGGCGATTCTGAGTGGTGTAATACTCTGATATGTACTGAGTTTCAAGGAGGAGTGACCCTCTGTCATTGGCTGTAACAGGGATGGTGTGAACTTTGTGGAGTTAGATTGTAATGTTTTGATTGTTGTTGTATTTGGTTTTGTTTTTATCATGCCAATGCAGTTCTGGAACCAATTACATTTAGAACTGAGAAACCAAAGTCAACAGTAGGTAACAATACTTTCTTACTTGAATAGTCATGTTGCCTTTCCTCTTCAACACAAATCATTAAGAGCAGACCTGCAAAAACTTGTCACCTTTCTTTGTATGTGCCTTAATAATTTACATCAAGATTCTCTGTCTCTTTACTTATTTTCTGCAAAATAATTGAGGAGGATCCTTGTTGTTATGCACATGTGGCAGAGGGCAGATCAGAACAAGATCCTAACTTACATGTCCTCAGTCATACTGTAGAGGTGGCACTGTTCTAGTTAGTTATATGGTTTGGGTGAGCAGAGATGCATGCTGCAAGTGTTTTTTCTCTGCTTCCCTTCCCCTCCAGTTTCACTAAATGAAATTCAGTCCTTCATAGAGATCTGAAAAATAATTGTTTTACTCAAACCTTATTTCCACAGTCAGAACAGAGTCACTTCATTGATCTTTGGGTCACGTGATTCCTTGAGGTAGATCCATTTGACTAAGCATTTTTATCATTTGAATTTGGTACTGCACATCATTCCAGTACAACCTCCATTACAGATCAGCAGTGTCTTTGTATTTGAAGATACTTATTTTGGTTTCTTCTTATTTTATTTTTTTAAGTCCTCTTCTTAAATAGAACCAGTAATTCTGTCACATGCTGAGTTGATGATGTCACAAAAGTTTATTTATTTTCTCTATAACGTTCTGTTTTGCATCACTTCCATAGAATATCTTTAGTTCAAATCTTTTCTCTGTTTTTGTTGACTGTTATGGGTGATAGTGGACACTGATACCTCAGAAAATATTTGTATGGTATAACCCTGTTTCTTTCTTTCAGCTCCTAAAGATACACGTCTTGGGCCTTCCAAACCTAAAACATCACCCAGCCCACATGTTCTTCCAACTAGAGCAAGTAAGCTTATTGGTTTTTTGCCTTTTAGTGCATGAAAGTTTTATCACTTTGAAGATTGTCAAAATTGATTAGTTCTTTGAAGATACACAGATATTTATTGAATAGGCTGTGTTTTATTGTCATAATCAATTTCTACTATATAGCTGTCATGGAACAAGATAATCAGCTAGTTATTTTTACATGTCAGCAACATATAATGGTAGGGATGTGGGGGCTAACACTCATCTTGAGCCCTTGCACATAGGAAAACTTGTGTCTTAATTTCCATGGAATGTGACAGAGGTATTTTTATTTTCTAGTTATCATTTACAAGTGTAAAATTACAGTATTTTTCTGTTCCCAAAATTTTGGAAATAGTTCCGTCCATTTAAAAATTAGTGGTAAGTAAGTTTCCTTGTTTCTTCTGCTTTGACTGCTTTGCTGGAGATTTTTTTTTTTTTTTAATGCAAAGTTGATTTAAATGAGCAGCAGATTTTTTTAATATGAAACACTTGAGAAGCACAACTAGGGAAACTGTTGGGAATGGCTGAGGGAACTGGGATTGTTTAGTCTGGAGAAGAGGAGGCTGAGGGGAGACTTCATTGCCCTCTACAGCTACATGAAAGGAGGCTGCAGAGAGCTGGGGATGAGTCTCTTTAACCAAGTAACAAGCAATAGGACAAGAGGTAATGGCCTCAGGTTGCACCTGAGGGAAGGTTTAGACTGGATATTATGAAGTATTTCTTTACAGAACAGGTTGTTAGGTGTTGGAATGGGCTGCCTAGGGCAGTGGTGGAGTCCCCATCCCTGGAGGGGTTTAAGAGTCATGTTGACATGTTCTGAGGGCTACAAAGGGGCCCGTATGCTGACCAGACCCATACCACAGGGAGGTCTGCTGCCTCCCTGGGGCTCAGGTTAGAGATATTAAAGGGAAGGTCACTGCTCTGGTGCAGCCCTCTGATTACTACCCTTTGTTGGTTTTCCAGGCAGGTAATGATGAGGTGGCAGAGAGAAGTCTACAGACACCCAAAAAGGACTTCAAAGCACTGGGGTGGCTATTTGAAGGCTCAGGAGCTCAGGTCGTGTTTTCATCAGTCCCTCAAGTGGAAGGGAAAACCACTGATAGAGAGTGGAAAACGCACCTGATTAACATGTGGCTCAGAGACTGGAGCCACTGTCAGAATTTTGGATTCTTCAATCATGGCGAGGTTTATAAGGCACTTGGTCTGCTGGTAAAAAATGAGACAGGTGGGATGCAGCTGTCCCAGAGCGGGGAAAGATTTCTGGGGCAGGAGTTAGCAGGGCTTATTGACAGAGCTTTAAACTAGATGTGAGAGGGGAGGGGGTGATAACTGGGCCTGTTAGGAATAAGCTCAAGGGAAACATGACAAAGCTTGAAGGAGGACTCTCCATATGCCATTTTATTTGAAAGAAGGGAAAGATGTTTAGAAACCGTGGAAGCACCTGAGAAGTGTCTGGTAGGAAATGGGGCCCACACTCACAAAAAGGTGTTGGATTCACTAACTCATCTCAAGCGCATCTATACCAATGCATGCAGTATGAGCAACAAACAGGGGGAGCTTGATGCCACGATGCAGCATGAGAACTATGACATAGTAACTATAACAGAAACGTGGTGAGGATGCCTCACATGACTGGAGTGCTGCAGTTGATGGCTACAAGCTCTTCAGGAGGGATAGAGAGGGAAGGAGAAGTGGTGGAGTGGGTCTGTATATGAGAGAATGCTATGAGAGCTCAGCAATCAAGTGATAACAGGTTTGAGAGTGTTTGCATTATGTTAAGGACCAATAAAGCAGATCTTGCTGTGGGATTCTGCTATAGACCCCCAACCAAAGCAGTGAGGTGGATGAAGCCTTCTGTAAACAGTTGGGAGAAATCTCGCAGTCACTTGCCGTTGTTCTTATGGGGGACTTTAGCTGCCTGGGTATCTGCTGGGATCACAACACAGCAGAGAGGGAACAATCCAGGAGGTTCCTGGAATGTGTGGAGGATAAGTTCCTCACACAGCTGGTGAGTGAGCCGACCAGGGAAGGTGCCCTCCTGGACCTGATACTTGTGAACAGGGAAGAGCTTGTGGGGGAGGTAAAGGTTGGAGGCTGTCTAGGGTGCAGTGATAATGAGATGGTCGAAGTTTTGATCCTTGGAGAGACACAGAGAGGGGTTAGTAAAACTGCCACCTTAGACTTCCAGAGGGCTAACTTTGGCCTGCTCAAAAGACTGATTAACAAAATCCATTGAAGGAAATGGGAGTCCAAGAAGCTGGAAACACTTCAAGAGTGAAGTCTTAAAGGCAGAGGAGCAGGCTGTTCCTGTGTGCTGAAAAAACAAGCAGGTGGGGAAGGAGACAGGCCTGGCTAAACAGGGACCTTTGGCTGGATCTCAAGAACAGAAGGAGAATCTATCGCCTTTGGAAGAGGGGCCAGGTCTCTTATGAAGACTATAAAGATGTAGTGAAGCTATGCAGGGAGAGCATTAGGAGAGCCGAAGCGCTGCTAGAGCTCAACTTGGCTACAGCTGCTAATAAAAAAATGTTTCTATAAATTCATTAACAGCAAAAGGAGGATTAGGGAAAATCTGCTTCCTTTATTGGATGCAAAGGGAAACATGGTAGCTAAGGATGAGGAAAAGGCTGAGGTGCTCAATGCCTACTTTGCCTCAGTCTTTAGCCGTGGAACTGGCTGTTCCCTGGACACCCAGCCTCAGGAGCTGGGAGATGGGGAGGGGAAGCAGAGTGAGGTCAGCACAGTTGAAGAGGCGGTGGTCAGAGACCTGCTGCACCACTTGGGTGCACACAGGTCTGTGGGACTGGATGGGTTACACACAAGGGTGCTGAAATAGTTGGCAGATGTGCTCGCCAAGCCGCTGTCCATGATTTACCTGGAGTCATGGCTAACTGGGGAGGTCCTGTTGGACTGGAGGGCGACAAATGTGACACCCATCTACAGGAAAGGCAGAAAGGAGGGTCCAGGAAACTATAGACCTGTCAGTCTGACCTCGGTGCCAGGGAAGGTCATGGAGCAGGTCATCTCGGGTGCCATTAAAAGTCATATAATGGACAACCAGGGGATCAGGCCCAGTCAGCATGGGGTTATGAAAGGCAGGTCCTGCCTGACAAATCTGATCTCCTTCTACGACAGGACGACCCAACTGTTGGAGGAGGGAAAAGCTGTCGATATTACCTACCTGGATTTTCAAAAAGTATTCAACACAGTTCCCCATAGTATTCTCATAGAAAAACTGGCTGCTCATAGCCTGGATGAGCATATGGTCTGCTGGATCAAACACTGGCTGGGTGGATGATCCCAGAGAGTGGTGGTGAATGGAGCTAAGTCCAGCTGGCAGCTGGTCACAAGTGGTGTTCCTCAGGGCTCGGTGTTGGGACCATTTCTGTTTAACTTCTTTATTGATGATCTTGCTAAGGACATAGAGTGTATTATCAGTAAATTCACAGATGACACCAAGTTAAGTGGGAGTGTTGGTCTGCATGAAGATAGGGAGCCACTACAGTGAGACTTGGATAGATTGGATCAGTGGCCAATGTCAACAGGATGAGCTTCAACAAGGCCAAGTGCCAGGTCCTGCCCTTGGGCCACAACAACTCCCTGCATGGCTACAGGTTTGGGGAGGTGTGGCTGGAGCTGTCTGGCAGAAAAGGATCTGGGGGTTCTCCTTGACAAGCAGCTGAACAGGAGCCGGCAGTGTGCCCGGGTGGCCAAGAAAGCCAACGGCATCCTGGCTTGTGTCAGCAATAGTGCGACCAGCAGAACTAGGGAGGTGACAGTCCCCCTGTACTCTGCACTGGTGAGGCCACACCTGGAGTGTTGTGTCCAGTTTTGGCACCTCAATATGAGAGAGATCTCGAGGGGCTGGAGCGAGGGCAGAGGAGGGCAACGGAGCTGGTGAAGGGCCTGGAGAATAAATCCTATGAGGAGCCATTGAAGGAGCTGGGGCTGTTCAGTGTGAGGAGGAGAAGGCTGAGGGGAGACCTCATCACTCTCTACAGCTCCCTGAAAGGACATTGTAGAGAGGTTGGTGCTGGTCTCTTCTCACAGGGGATTAGTGACAGAACAATGGGGAACGGCTTTAAACTGCAACAGGGGAGGGTCAGACTGGACATTAGAAAAAAAAATTCAGAGAAAGAGTGGTCAGACAGTGGAATAGGCTGCCCAGGGAGGGGGGGGGGGGGGGGGGAGTTTAAGGGTCGTTTGGCTGAGATGTTGGGGGATATGGTGTAGGGGAGAACTTTGTAGAGTAGAGCTGATGGTTGGACTCAATGATTTCAAATGTCTTTTCCAACCTGAATGATTCTATGATTCTATGACATAGCGCTGAGGGATATGGCGTAGTTGGGAACTGCCAGTGTTAGGTTAATGGTTGGACTGGATGATCTTCAAGGGCTTTTCCAACCTAGATGATTCTGTGATCCTGTAACTACAGCAGTTTATTCTGTAGAAAGCGCTGTTTGATAGAGCTGAGAGGAGTAGAGAATTAATCCAATACTGCACTTAACAGTTGCTTTGTCTTTTGTCTCTGCGCCAGCATAATATTGGTTGCATTGATGGGAGATCTCTTTGTGATTATTTTCAAATGGAAGAAATGCTTCCTCAAAAATTTGTTTTCAGGAAATGAATCTCCTGTCAGGAAAATAAAAAGATTTATGTCGAATCATAATCCTCAGTAAAATGTTCAAAACTTTGCTGATCTTCACAGGTCCAAAAGAAAGTCGGCGAGTCTCTTCCAAGCCCAGAGCATCACCAAGTCCAGATGTACCACACACAAAACCTGGTAAGTACATTGTTGTTTTGTTGTGTATTCAGGGTTTCTTTTGGGTTGTTTTTCCTCAATGAATCAAGTATTAATAAACATCTCTTTGTATTACAAACAAATAGATTTTCTGATGATCATTAAATATGTGTTTAAAGATAGAGCTGATTTGTATTTTTAATGACTGAGTTTTGATGAGTTGTTTATGCTTTTCAGTCTCATGACAGCTGTTACTGATAAATAATCTACATAGCAGAGTAGACAACATACAAACATGATAAGAATGTTCTGGAAGAAACTGAATCTTTTCTGTGCCTATCAAAAGATGCTTAGAGAAAAACATATTTAAGGGCCTTCATGGATGACTCTAAATATCTGTAACTCAAACCACTCATATGCTTGTGTGTTCTGCAATGGAATTTGACCCTTAAAAGTATACTTAATAGGGATTTACATACTAGTGAACTGCCAAACCTCTGTAAGTCCTGATGGTTCTGACAGCATCAGTTAAACCTTCCTTTTGAGTGAGTGTACATTCACTAATTCCACCAATAGTTAAATAATAAAAAAAAAAAAAAAAAAAAAAATTGTGTGTTCCAACTAGAAAATAAACCAGTCATGTAAAAGGGAGCATTTTTGCCCTCTTGCTTGTACTTATTGCTAATTCTGTGTACGTTCTTGTTTTTATGAAGTTTTGGCACCAACAACATTTACAGTTGAACAACCAAAGACAGCAACAGGTAAAGAAGTTACATTGGGGTGGTCATTATGATTTTTTCCCTGCTGCTCCTTGGACTAAAGATTATATATCATTAGTCTGTTTTTTACATGTCATCTCTTTGGGGTTTTTATTTGTTTTCTATTTGTTGAACTTAATCCTGCTCTGTTCCAGGTACGGAAAGATTCCTAGCTGTTTTGTTGTCTTCACAGAAAATTTCTTTCACTCTCGCACGCATTGTGATTCCTTTGACACTTGTAGGAGACAAGCATGCCATGGGTATTGCAGTTAAGAGCTTTGAAATACAGGTGGAAACATGTCCACTACAGTTCTCTGTGTTCTTTTGGGCTTTTTTGCTTGCCTCCAGTTTTTTGCTTACTTGACCATTTTTCCACCCATGTTTTCATTCATGATTTTCGTTTCTCTTTAAATTCCTGTGTGTATCTGACACTCAATTTTTCAGTCTCTCATGTGAAGATCTTGTTTTTCTCTGCAATCATGAGGTATGCAGTGCCTGTCAATAAACCTCGGGGTTTTTTTGAGTATACACCCTTAAAATAGGTGTTTTCTTTCAGCTCCTAAAGAACCACAACGTACTCCCTTTAAACCTAAAGCAACTCCCATCCCAGATGCTCCACACAGCAAGCCTGGTAAATTATTTGGTCTTTTGTCACGCTGTGGTTGATCGTTGAGCAGGGTGGGCAGGGGGAGTTGTCAGCATTACATTTACTGTTACCTGAGTATCATTCTAGCTTAAGAAACATCTGCAGTGCTGCAGTTAAGTCAAACTACTGGTGGTATACCACGTTTTTTTTAATACTGTGTCGATGTTACCAGGAGAAGAAATAGTAGTGACCTATATGTTTAAATCAGTGATAAAAATTTATTCACAGTTTGTATTTGAGCAACACACTTCAGTTGTTTGCACCACATTTTTGAAGCTCTTATGAGAGAAGCCTCTTAAAGCCATTGCAGTGCTTTTCCTTTATATACACATTTTCATCGATTAGTTTGAAGATTCCCTTCAGTTGTGTTTCAATTAGGAGACTCCCCATCATAAATCTGTCTGACCTGTATAAGATAATCAGTGATTTCACAGAAGGGTTAGTATTGTTGTTTTCTAAGTATATAGATGTTAAAAACAAACAAAAAATTGAACTCTTTGTAACCATAAATCTCTGAGGGTAAATGCCTATTGCTGTTTTAAAATATTTCCCTTTCCTGGTATACATAGTATAGTGCTGAACTGAGGTTTTTTTAATGGGGCAGGAGGGAAAGGGAGAGTTTCTTCATTATTCTGAGCATTTATCGACATTTTTTCCAACAGAAATCATTCCAGCCTTCCATGAACCAGATACTACTATGATTCCTCATATTCCTGAAAGAACAAAGGCAACACTGGGTAATCATGTGTATTTCACAAATAATTACTCTATATTCCATTCTTGTTAGAGGAGACATTCTTAAATATTGAAAATGACTAAGAAAGTTTTGCTCTGCTTCTAGGTACTTGCTTGCCCATTGGTTTTGATAAGGGTAATAATGCATGAGCTCATTTAGTTTTGAAGGTTCTTTTCCTCATCTTGTAGCCTTTCCAGTCAGAATGATATAATTCCTTTCAATGCTGTATATTTTCCAGTAAAAGGGAATTTTATTTAAAGAGCAGGTAGTGATTCCTTGAATTTCTGCATCTTGAGGTATGGACACTGTCATCTTAAAAAACTATTCTGCTCCACTCCTTGTGGTATAATTTTACAGAAGAAAATTGTGAGAAAATGCTAAGGTATAAACTACAGTGTAACATATGCTAAACCAGACCAGCTATGTGACCCTCCAAATCAAATACTAGTTTTTAAAGCCATCTTCTCTGATAACTTCTAATCATCTGTGTTGGGAAAACTTGCTTAAATATATGAAACATTAGCTGAGAATTCTTTCTTCTCAACTTAAATGTCAGACGTGGACCACATAAGGGTCAATGCTCAAGCAGCACTCCTGCTGCCCAGTACTGCTTGCATTCAGTCTTTGTTAATAATCAGTTCTCTGTCCCCAGTTTGAGATGGACATTGACCATGATTTTCTGGGAGTGAAGTATCATGAAGTATTCATGAAGTATTAATAGCCATTTAATAATCTTTGAACTATGTTTTTTCTTTTTGAGGAATAGGAAACAAAAAATGCTTTTCATCATGTTTCTATTTTAATATATATTCCCTATATGTTTCTATTTTTATATATAGTCCCTATATGCATTCATACTTAGGTTAGCATTCATTTGGTATCTCTTTATATAGGTTTATGGAGTTTATGTGCCCTGTCATACATATCTGGGGCTCCGCGATGCAATATTCATATGCAGAAAATGGTTCTTCAGAGCAAGGGAGATGAAGAATGCACAGGCTAAGGCAGATGTTTCGAGCACCTCTCACACTGGTGTGGAGCACAGACTAGCAAGTGCTAAGATAACTTTTCCCATTAAATGATTCCTACATGACAAGAATTTTTAACTGAACAGTATGAAGATAACAAGATTGAATAGTTCCCACATAAGAACAAAAAAGTTACAAATCAAGTCTGATACAAAGGATCCACTGAAAAATAGATCCTGCCCTCAGATAGTCATGTATGGCAGATGTGGAAGATGTAGGCTACTACTGTCTGTTTACTGTATACTATTCATGACCATATTCTTCACTGCTTCATCCAAAGCTACAAATTTGTATATAATTTTGGGGATGTCTGTTTGTGTCAGTGGCCATTTAATTTGGTTTCCTTTCTTTGCAGGAATTCCAACTGATTGATTTTCAGCTTTACCCTTGCATAATTTGCCTTATAACAGATAAAACAGGACTTATGTTCCTTGTGTACTATGAAAGCAGTGTGTTTTTTCAATGATTGTTCTGGGTGCTGTTTGTTTTTATTTCAGCTCCAACTGAAAAACAGTTCATTCATACCAAACCAAAAACATCTGAAAAACCGAGAGTGCCACACACCAAACCTGGTAATGGAGCCATTCTTTTAAGTTTGTGTGTTTGTGTTTAATCATTCTTTCCCTTAGCCTCAGGCTTTATGCTTTTTAACGGAATTACTCATAGCTGGTTTTGTGGTGAAACAAATGCATTACGCTCAGTCAGTCAATCCAAAATATGCTAAAACTACACGGAAAATAATAGAGGATTTGTAGTATAGCATCAAAAATATTTTTCCTCCTTTCTATTGCATAGAAAATTATGACTAAAATGTAGTATTTCAGTGGCTAGATAGACTGACTTCTCTCTGATTACTTCCTGATAATCAGAGATGCTTCTCTGTGAGTACTTTTTTTAAATCCATAAAATGCAACAGAACTCCTTTGCAATGTGCTTCTACATCATGTGCTATACCGAAACAAAAATAGTCTTAAAAATAGTTACGGTGGGTGGTATCTCTTCCCATTTTTGTTATAGAAGGAATGTATAGGAAAAGTTAATAGATAATTATATCTATCAGCAGTTGATTTTTAAGATATGCTGCTGCTCTTTAGTTTGGGCCATTTTGAAAGTTTTAGAAATAGTGCAAATGCTACTTTGTTTCTATTACAGTTTAATATTCTAAGATTCTTCACATTTTCTCCTTAACAGCAATACATCAGACAACTCCACAACCAATTATTACAAAATCTTCTACTACCACTGAGCATTCAAGGGCAACAATGGGTAAATAAGTTTTCTTGAAGTTAAGATGCAGGTATTTTTAATTGTTCAATGAAGAAATTTCTAGAGGACATGCTCTGCTGTGGTATTTTGTGTAACATCATTCCGCCATCCTACATTCTGCTTACACACAGGCATGTTTCTTAATACAGATGAGTATCAGTTCTATCCTAGAAGTAAAGCAGAAATAGCCTACAGCTCATGTCTGGTCAGAAGCCTGTATTTGTCAGATCTCCAACCAAGCTCAGTGGTCTTAATTTTCTTTTAGAGGAACAATTTTAGCCACTAACTCAATTTATTCTACAGCACAGTGCTAGAACTTTTCTGTGTTTTGGATAGTCATTTTGTTTCAGGTTCCAGAAAGCAATGGAATTGTTATTGTCTTTTTTTCAGGCATTTGAGGCATGCATTTTCTGGGGGCTAAATATGGCATTGGATTGTGACTCCAGAAGAATATAATAATAATAGTTTTCTTTTTCTTTCAGCTCCAAGAGAAACACTGCTCATTCCTTCCAAACCGAAAACATCTGTTGGGCCAGAAGCACCACAGACTAAACCTGGTAATTTAAAGTTTGTAATTTTAAAAGTGTTATTGTGGCAGTGCCTTAGTCACACTTTCTGCTGTCATCCAGTACTGCAGTCATGTGACATGCATGATATGTAGACAAAAATTAGTATCATTGCTCAGCTCAGAGTACGTTAATATGTTATATCAAAGAGAATGTCCAAGAATTTAATCAGTTTCCATGGAGAGCAGAAGTTAAGATAGTTGTGTTTTTTAACATGTGTTTGTTGAATGGGTGGGTAGTAGCCATTAAAAATATAATGAATTCTATTAACTTTAATAAAAATATGCTGCTGTAGCCAGCTTCACTAAGTTCTTTTCTTTGAGGGGATTTTATTACCCTAAACACATTTGCTTCAATTTCTCAAGTAATTTTGAAACTCAGGTTACAGAATCTCAGTCCAAGATAGTTTGATGCTAAGAGTATAGGTATCTTCTTCCTATCAGTGATTTTTGAAGTAACTACAGTAGATTTAGGGTTGCATACTTATAATGAAGGATGATGATACCTCAGCTTTGCCCTGGGTGTGAACTATTTCCATAAAAACTACTAGGTAGGAAGGTTATGGGAGAAAAACAAATTGTTAGGAGAGAGTGACAACGTGATTACAAGAAAACTCCTAATCTTTCTTACTCTTTGATCTTACCTCCAAACTGATAATATTTTAGTTTTAGGCAAATAGGTTAATGAGTAGTTTTATCATTCCTCCCCTTCTTTTCCTTTAAACTTATAGCCCTTTTTATATAGTCCCAAAAATTTAAGCAGAGGCTGCTCTATTCATTCAATAACTATACATATATATTACTATGAAAATAAAGCTGAAGAGTCCAGGAAAAAAATTATTTTCTCAGCACATTATTCGGAAAGCGTTTCTGTTAAGTAATCAAGTTAGATTCCCAGTCTGTTGAATAAGAGCTATTTCCAATCATGTCATCGTTACCTAAGTGCCATGTTTTGGTACCCGCACAAGGTCAGTTTTAGTCAAATAATTTTAGAAAACAGACTTTATAGGTTTGTTCTTTTCCTGTTATATTTTAAATAATTATAATGATGTATATGCCAAATAAAGTACTATTAGGAATGTTGTTAAAAACAAATGGCACTATTTAGCCACTGCCGTTTATGCTAGCAAGTAGGTTACTTTCCGGCTTCCATATTTTAAGCTTATTTCTGAAAGACAGAGACATGTAGTGTGTGCCTCTGCCTGTCAGCCTCTTCCTTTCATCCAGTAACTTAGATATCTTTCACTAAATTCAGTCGAAGTTGAGTGAGGGAAGAATGTCTGAAAGATAAATACGTTTAGTACAAGCTCTTGGAAATATTTTAGGCAAGTGCAAATTAATATACACAGTGTGAGAAAAACCAAAGGCTGTCAGAAATCCACCTTTAGGGCATTTGTTCTGAAGTTAATGGGAGCCTGGCGGAATAGTTGCACAGTCTGGCTGTCAGCATGAAAATGCATCCAGACTAATCAGAACACATGTCTGTCTCGTGTCTGTTAAAATTGTCTTAGCAGATGTGTAGATAGGTTTTTAAGAAACAAAGGACATGGATCCTTAATGAAATCCAAATTCTTTAATTTCACTTCTCACAGAACAATGTTTTATTTCTTGTAGCTCCAAGGGCAACACACCTGGGATCAATTAACCTTATAACAGTTCATGTTGTTGATGGGTCCAAAATGACTTTGGGTAATGACAATATTATGTCCGTTTATTTTTTGTAAGACTTTACTTTCTCTGCTTTTGGTATATAGCTAAACTTACACTTTAATCAACAGAAATACCGTAATATATCTCTATGTCATGTTCTTTTGTTAGTCACATTCTAGTGCATTTACAGAATGTTTCTGGTTTTAATTTTCCAGCCATTTTTATTTTCATGCAATTCTTTCTAGAAATAAGTACCTCATGTACAAGGCTCAAGAGCTGTATAAAAAGGCATTACCTGATCATCTTTTCTTCTTTTGTCTGACTTATTAATGATATATATCTTCCTAGTCTTGAAAAGACTTTTATCTGCATAAAAGCATGTTTTGCAGCCAGGTTTCTAGCACTGACTCTTTTTGTTTATGGTCTACACAAAGACAATTTGAATTTCCTCTCTACCTGTGGTGTCTTACGTTTAAAAGGAAATAATTTGCATTTGATAAGCAATAGCTTCTCCACTTTCAGTTCCCAACGAAACGTACCAGATTTCACCCCAGCCCAAAACCGCTCGAGCAACTGAAATTCCAAGGTTCCATACAGGTAATTTTGGGGATTTTCTTAAGTTGCACTGAGAATCTGTAGATCTTAAGTAAAATCAGCACAGTTTAAGGTTAATAGTCTGTTCATTATTACCTTTAAAACTATTTCAAATATATAACATGAAAATCTGTTTTTCCCCTTATCAAATGTTTTTTGTTCATTGCTTTGAAAATCAAGATTTAATCAGTATTGCCTCAATCATGATATGAAGCTTTTAAATAGTAACAGTGCTGTGTATTGGATCTTCAGATGTATAGTGTTGCAAACATAAATGTAGTTGACTTCCACCTATTTCCTTACAAAATACTAAATCTGCATCTCTAAAACTTTTCCCAAATCTAAATGTCAAAAAAGACAAAAGAAAGTATGTTATTTCCTGCACAAGTATTTTCTCTGACACTTCAGAGAGACTGGATTAAATGTTGTGGATAGAATGGTTATTAGATTTAAATACCAAATACCTAACTCTATTTATTTCAAAATTTGAGATACAGAAGTTGATAATTTGGCACAAGATGACAATGACTACTGCTTACAATTTCAGCTTTCAGTGTGATTCACACAGATTCTGTAACAAGTAAAATACCAAAATTATTTGACAAGTGAAAGGTGACAGTAAGAAAAGGTTGAAGGCTTCTGATTTTAACCTTGATGATAACACTATACTTCAGCAGCGTCTGCACAGTGTCTGCATTGAATGCCTCCAGTTGTTTTCTCAACAATATTTTAATGTTTCATGGCTTTGTATTAATATTTGATGGGGGGGTGGGGGTGGGGGTGTTTCAGTTTGGTGTTTTATTTTGAGGTTTTTTGTTTGTTTGTTTTTTACAGAACCTAATTAAATGTCTTAAGGCCATGGATACCTTGCAGAGCTAACTCTGTATCCATATACAGTTGGGTAACTGGCTGAAAATATTTTATATCTTCTCCTAAACCTAAACATGAATGTAATGGGTCAGACTGCATGACGGAGTCATCTGACCACTAAAGAAACTAGCATTTTCAGCGTGCATTTTGGATCGGAACTCATAGAATTCTCATATGTCCATTTTGCTGTATCGCATTGATGCATGGACCTTTTTTCTGGCAAATCACACTGCACTATCAGTGTTCCTTTTACATATAACATTTAAACTGAACCTTATTTCTTTTAGCACCTCATAAAACACGTCTCACTTCTGCAAGACCAAAGCCATCTGATAAATCACAGACCAGACCTGGTAATAATTGTTTATGAAATTTGGGTTGAGGAGGGTATTAATTAAGTAGTTAATTTCACCTATTCTTAGTGGGACTTCAAGTGTTGCTGGGAAAAAAGGGTATTTTTCTTTCAATTAAGCAGTATAGAAGTAAAGCCTTTCCAAATTGGAAGAAAAGAAACCAAAACTTGTGTGTATCATCACAGCAAGTATTACTTTTTTGTCTGTAATGTGGAGTTGTTGGCATCACATAAGTCTTTGGGGTTTTCATCTCATTGAACTTTTTTCTTTTTTCTTCTTTTTTCTTTTTTCTTTTCAAATCTCTCACAGCTCTTAGTAAAACCACACTGGCACCATTTAGAACTAAAGCACCTGTACTGCCGAAGTGGACTGTGCCAACAACAGGTAGAGCTGCATTTAAACTTACTAGTAAAAGACAGGAATGTGACTTCCTCAAATCATCTTGAGCCTTGCAAAATATTTCATTGTGTTTGATTATAGAAATTAATTCCTAAGAGTACAGTATGTAATTGCTGCTATTTGTCATGCTGTATAATTACTGGGTGTCATTATGAAATGATACTGACACTCAGTCAGCGTAAACTTACAGGTAATTATGTGGCTCCTGTTTACTAGATGATAGGTCCAAGTCAGAAAGCTTGATAAGAAAGCCTTAGAGCCTGGTGTCTTGCTAACTATTAGCTATACATGCTGTGTGTTCATGTGGGACTTACTCATATTCAGATTATGCAGTGTTCAGACAATGTGCTATTCAGGCTTGAATACTTCATCACCAAAAAAGTTCCAAGTTGATGAATGATAGAGTAGGGTGAGAACTGTCACTTCAATTTACACATCTTTACACACACAGATACATACATCCCTAACCAGAAAGATTTATTCAAAATACTGGTTCGGTTGGGGGAAAAATCATTTATCCTTTTTCAATTGTACTTGATTTTTCTATTATCAAAATAATGCTGTCAGTGCTAATTCATAATGAATCCATGTTTTTTTATATTTAATAAAGCATTAATTTATTATGTCAATACAAATACTGTTGGTTTTTTTAATACAGACATTGGTTAATTAAATACAGAATTTTGGGATTCTTCATCAATAATGCAAGTTTTAAATAATAAATAATATAAATAAATAAATAGCTCACATATTCAAAGAAAACTTTTGGCTGTTCACCCACTACTAACAGTGCTACTCTCCCATACTACTGTTCTGTGCTGGCTAGCTTAGGATAATCTCAGTAATATGCCATCTACTCTACACGTTCCTTTTTATGAGTGTGTAATTTCACTCTGTACTGGGATTTCCAAAGTGTCTTTGACAATTTAATACCTGTTGTTGACCTTAATATGATTTGAGCTACTCATTCCTGTACATAATTTTGAGAAGCCCACCTTGTTTTTAGAAATGACAAAACCTTAGAAGAGATGGTTGTGTATTTGAATTGAATTAAAATAGTCAGTCTAGAACATGACGTGCTCGCCTGTATTACATACAGAGTGGATACCCTCATTGGAGATATGTGCTTCTTGACCTGCTGTTGCGGGAGGGTATCGGACCTGCTCAACTCTATGAGAGTTATATCAAGCAAAGCCGTTTATTTTTCTAATAGTACATACTTATGCTCTCGCCAAAGCTCTTACTTCATAATTAGCAAATCAGCAATTAGACAGCTCTCAACCTTTTCTCCTATCAGCATGAGACACTCTAACACGCACTGTGCAGACCAATCACCTGCTTGTTCAGGCGCTGTTCATGCGGCGGTAACTTCTCACAGTTCAGGACTTTCCCACAGTTCAGTGTTGCAGGTGTCCATTGTTTTTCCCTGCCACCTTGGCACAACTCAGCAGTTTCTTATCTTTCTCCCAAGGCCAGTTTCTCATCAAAGCCTTGCTGCTTTTCAGAGACTGTGTAGGGCTGACGGGCCGATGTCTCCCACAACCTGCCATAGTCCTTCTGGTAAATGAAATAAGGCCATCAAATTCCAGGACATCAGAGACAGTTACAGTATTAAACAACCAATGGCAGTAATTGTGAGTCAGAAAGTTTTGCTCTCTGCTCGTGTTGGCAGTCTGCGTATAAGTGAGCTTTCTAATGTCTGATTACGAAGAGGCAGAATGCACACGGATGTCCAGGAGTAGGTCATTTTGAAAGCACGTTATGAAATTATGCACAAATACACAGTTATGTTAGATAGTGTATTAGGCTTTTCCCTTCTTTCATTCAGTAGTAACCTTGGCAGTGGTATTTGTAGATTGAAAAGAAGAAAAAAAGAAATACATGCTAAGTAAATCAGCAGTATAAACATAATAGTAGACATGTAAGTTGTTAAATGTAGTTTATTGTGCTTAACACTGTTTCAGGTGACTGCTGAAGTATTGGTTTAAACAACCTTATTTTAAATTACTCCTGTTGGAGTGCCCACTGGTTGTCATTATTTCCATGTCTTTATCGTAGCTGCCAGGCAGAACTAGATCTTCATTGTGGTAGATGATGTTAAAAAATCATTACAAGACTATTACCTTGTTGTGCATGCTGCGTGTACTCACAGGCAAATAAGTACCTTCTTTTAGAATCCTTCTGGAAAATGATACTTCTAGTAATATTTTCCATTGCTCGGTTACATAAGTCTTTTTTCTCTAAGTTAAAAAAACGTCCTGAAGATGTCTGTTACCTAGATTTTGTGTGCTGCCAGGTGAGCCCTTTAAGTTAAACCTGATGTCCAAAGTACTATGGGAGAGCTGGCAGTTATTAGCTACTGTCCATTCATTTCTTTGTGCCTCCAACCCTGCTGACATAGCAACTCATTTATATCTTTCTGTGAGCCTGCACCTTTCTTCTCAGAAGTGTAGAGAAATCACAAATGAATTTTTTACATTTGTGAGATATTGAGAGGACTGCAGCTTTTTGCAGCTTTTCAGTCTATTTTCCTTGATGATCAGTAAGTGAAATCCTGTCTTTTGTAAAGCAGGTATATCACAGTATTGTGACAAATGGAGTGTCTGTGCTAACAAAGTCATTTCACACAACAAGAGAATTCAGGTAATCAGTTAAAGAAATCTTCTGTATCTCTCCCAATTATATATCGCAAACAGAATTCTCAAGTTTGCAGAAGAGATTTAGAAAATACAACTCTGCTAACCTGGAACCCTAAATCTTACCAGCTGAGCAAAGACAGAAAAGTTTATTTTTTCAGTAGGTGATATCTTAGAGAAATTAAAACATTTTAAGATATCCAGAAGATTTTTGGGTGTGGGGAAGTTTGTTTCTTCCATTAAGAAAATGGTATGTTATTTTTTGTGGTTAGCTGATCAGAATCCTTAACTTCTGATCTAAGCTGATCAGAATACTTAACTGGACTGTGAGGAGCAGCATGTTTTCAGGCTTACCTTTAGACATTACATCATGTTTCTTTCTCTGAAGAAGAGTGCATTTACTGAAGCGCCATGGATACTTTGTTGTTTGAAGACCAGTTTGGATCTTTTAATTCCTTCCTGGGCTGGCCCTGTTGTTGAACATACTCCAGTTCGTCTTCCTGATTGTGCTCCTTAACATCAATGCAAGATGTTTCACCCCATACAGGGTGTGCTTGGCAGGTGCAGGGCCCAGATGATAAGCAGTGAAATTTGTTTTTTCCAGAAGCAGCACACAGGAATGTGGCTGGTTTCCTGGCAGGCTTTTCAGTCTCCTGGCTAGCTGTAGTGCCAGCTGGTAAACTTGACTGTGGGAAACAGGCAAGGATTGCCTCCTCATGACTAACATTCCTTTTAGTTTTCTACCATGTTTTAGCTGTTTTCTCTAGAATATTATTTTATCGAGATGGCTTTTTGTATTTGTCTTAGTCTATGTTACTTATCTTACTCAGGTTTGTTTGTTTGTTTGTTTGTTTGTTTGTTTTTTAATTTCCTAACCATTTAAAAACTGCTTCTGTTCTATTAAGCTTTCAGACAACCTTCAGCAAGCCAATTTTGAGCAGTGTTTCCATTTCCTTTGTGAAAGAGAGAGATATTTGGTTTTCATTATAATGGCCATTAACTTTGTGTTCTATTTTTGTTTTATTTTTGAAACTGGGGGGGTATAGCCAGGTTCTAAAGGAATTCATGTATTAAGGTATTTCCGTTTGTTTTATCAAGGGCACTATTTCCAGTTCTTCCCTTAAAATGATCCATTCTTCTAATGGTATTCCTGCTCTTAAAGATGCAGTGGTTAGTTTTAAGGTGTTCCATACCCTGTGAATATTTCCAGGAAAAAAGACAGAAGAAGGCACAAACACACATGCAAATAATATATCTATTCTCAATCTGTTAAAAGTTTGGATGATGTGGTAAATCGAAATGGTTATAATAAGCAAGTTACATTAGCTAGCATAAGACAAATGCTATGATAAATACAGCAAGCTGTTTGATAATTCAGGTGCCTTGTGTGAAAACACCAACCTTTATGTAACTTTAAAGTGAATTGAAACATTCAAAAGGGAGATTTTGTTAACAGGGAAGTGTTGTGATTTGACCAGCTTTTTCCGTGCCACTTTGACTTACTACTACTTTGTTAATAGCAGAACAACAGTGCAAGTTTCTGGAAAAAACAACAACAACAGCAAAACACCACGAAAGAACTTCTTCCATCTAGAATGTATAAAATCATAGAAGATTGTGATTCTTAATTAGATTGTAAGGAGCAGGATAAAGGCATGTTTTTCTGTAGATACTGTAAGATGCAAAACTAAATTAGACTTGTAATGGATACTTGAGTCATTTAGTGTGATTTAGTCCATGTGCTCCTACATTTTATTGATGTCTTTATTGTAAGATGAAGCTAGGAAACTAAATATACTCTGTATAGAGTATATTTAGACCTGTGTTCTAAAATATTATTTTTTCTTTTTAAAGCTGGTGCTGGTCTTCTCATGACTCTTCTTCCTTGAACACCATTGACATGAAACACTGATTAGCATTCTGATGCTTTGTACATATGAAGATCTAATTAACCATTTTAGTTACCTGAAGACAAATTGCAGTGATATACAACCACACGGTGTGTTTAGGAATTTTAGTCACAGGGACAAGGTGACCTACGTCCTGTTCCCAGCTTACTACAAGTCTCATTATTTTAATCTTAAGTAAATAGTCTAACAGGTCCATACTATGGTGTGGATTCTGAGGATGTGCCTAGCAAGAATGGCCAAATAGTAAAATAATTGAAAAATTATCTGCTTCATGCTGTTAAAATACTAATCTCAAAAAAAATTGCACACCAGATAATAAATCTATGAAATCTTTCATTGAAGTGTTTAGATCATGTTGGAATAGAATTAGAATTTGATAATTAATTTAATTTTGAGATTTTTTTTTTAATACATTAACTTTCAGGGTTTTTTTCTTATGTCATTTTTTTTTTCCCCACAAACATGATGATATTGTAATGCATCTTCTCACTCTACCATATAGAGAGTTTTTATAAAGTAAATACACTTATTTTGTATAGGGAAAGCATATTAATTTAGCAGTCTGGCTGTCCTATAAATATAGGCATGTGAAAGCATTGTTCTGTATCAGGAGTAGTTGTGTTAATCTTTTTAATGCCATTTACTTCAGTTTTTTTTTAAATGTGTTTATATAACTTTTAAATAGGACTTTCTTTTATATACAAACTGAATTTTATGTACACTTTGCCTCCAAAACTCCAAATATGGTCTATGTTTGGTTCAGAATTTCTCCAGCCATTCAATATGGAGGATAACCATTATTTTGGGGAGGTGGAGAACTTTGCCGTCTGCAAGAAAGAATGGGAATTTTATTCTGCATACTGGAAAACTAAAATGTTCTCTGTACTCATCTTTCCACATATAATCTTGGTTTAATTCATCTGTTGTCTCTTAATCTTACTAATTCTCTCTTTCCAAATATACTGTTTTCAAGGAATGTTTAAAATTAAATTGCAGATTCTCTAGACCCAGATAATTTTCTACTTACTTGAATAGGAAGGTAATGTGTATCACTGAGTTATCAGTAAAAACGTAGGTGGGCCATATATGCCAGTTTGGCACAATGTTAGCTAGAGTTTGAACTTATGCAATATACAAGTATTTCATGACTTGGTACTGCACTGCAAATACTTATTTAATTTCCTTTGTTTCACAGATTATGTATATACACCTGAGGATATTGCCAGGCAAATTGGTGTGGATGTGGAAAAAACGTTGGAATATAGTGATAACTGGGAAAAGCCAATTTCTGGTAAGGTTAATAAAAGAAGACAACATAGGAAAATTTTGACAGTTATGAAAATAAAACCACCACCTTTCCTATGTGAAAAG
The DNA here is from genome assembly GCF_965140245.1 of Athene noctua. Lineage (NCBI taxonomy): Eukaryota > Metazoa > Chordata > Aves > Strigiformes > Strigidae > Athene > Athene noctua. The sequence continues at coordinate 140,363,262 of NC_134037.1, read as the reverse complement.
CACCTTCACTAAGAAGGGAAAATAATTCTTAGTCATACTCATCAATACACATTCTCCTGGCTTCAGGATGCAACTAAGATAAAAATAAGACTATTTCATGGTCACTACCTAGTCACTAACATATGCCATATGTTAAAATTACCACTAACAGTGTTGTATCCTTATGATCAAACAATACAGTAAGCACTGATTTTTTTCATACTAATAGTTTCTACACAGCAAGGGAGAAGAAGGTGAATGCATAACCAAATTGTCCTCCCATTTATGAGAAGGTTTTGTTGAATATTAGGATTGTTGGGAAAATCAGAACATTAGGCTTAAAGCAGAATGACAAAGTGGAGTAAATAAGGTTACAGCGTTTTTTACATGTGCTATAACAGGCTTGTCAGTTTTACTTTTCTTGCAAGTCTTGCAATCATATTTTCAAAACAATCAAAATATTTTTACTGAAAAACAGATTCCCCAAACAGGCCTTCAAAAGTAGACTTCTTGTATTTCACTTTTTTCTAGTCAGCTTCTTAGAAATTTTCTGTTTTGACTGAAAAACTATACTATAGATTATGTTTGTATGCCACACGTGTATGCATAAACATACATGCAAACATGTAAACACCCTTATATGCAGAGAATTTCTTTGTTTCATAAGCATAACCAAGAATAGAGCTTGTTTTAGCTGTGCTTTTTTACTGGCATAGGAACGGACAGAAAATATATTTTTTTTTAATTTTACCCTTGGATTTACTATTTAGCTGCAGCTGCTCTTTTTTTTTTTTTTCCCTTTAAAAACACAGATACAAAGATATCCCTCTAACTTACAAATTGCTGTTTCCCTGTTAGCCCTGTTGAATTTTTTTTGCACATAATTTGCCTGGACAAAGACAAGAGCCTATCTTGACAGATGATTTCTGATGTTTTACATTTTAAAGTTTATTCAATCCGAAGATTGTACTTTGCAAAGTTAAGTCCAGTGTGATATACTATTAGTAGTAGCTGGATACAGACTGTAAACTGAAAACAAGGATGGCACTCTGCGTTTTTTGATACTGTATGTCAGGCATTAGGTAAATCCAGCTTGTGATTTGCAGAGACTGGAAGTTTTTTTATGCACATAGTTTTGAAGGAACATCTATATCTGCTTTTACTCATGACATTAGATGTTTAAAGTTAAGATCTCGGATCTTGAAGTAAGCCAATACCTTGAACTGTAGTCATAAAAGACAGTTTGGTATGGTTGTGAAGTTAGCTACTTCATAATTTTATTGTATACTTCTGTGATCTCAGCTCTTTTCATGAGGTACTACTATGTATATCAAAATTCAGAATTAAAAAAACATAGAATGGTTTGGGTTGGAAGGAACTTTAAAGACCATCTAGTCCCACCCCCCTGCCATGGGCAGGGACACCTTCCACTAGCCCAAGTTGCTCAAAGCCCCGTCCAGCCTGGCCTGGAACACTGCCAGGGAGGGGGCAGCCACAGCTGCTCTGGGAAACCTCTGCCACTGTCTCACCACCCTCACCATAAAGGATTTCTTCCTTATATTTAATCTAAATCTACAGTCTTTTAGTTTAAAACTGTTACCTCTTGTCCTATCACTACAGGCCCTGATAAAAAGTTTGTCTCCACATAAGCCCCCTTTAAGTACTGAATGTTGCAGTGAGGTCTCGCTGGAGCCTTCTCTTCTCCAGCCTACACAACCCAAACTCTCTCAGACTTTCTCCATAGGAGAGATGTTCCAGCCCTCTGATCATTTTTGTGGCCTCCTCTGGACCCTCTCAAGCAGGTCCATGTCTTTCTTGTACTGGAAACCCCAGAACTGGATGCAGGTGAGGTCTCACAAGACCAGAGTCTACTCGGAGGGAGAATCCCCTCCCTCGACCTGCTGGCCACACTTGATGCAGTCCAGGATACAGTTGGCTTTCTGGGCTTCAAGCACACATTTCTGACTTACATCTAATTTTTCACCTACCAACATCCCCAAGTTATTCTCTGCAGGGTTGTTCTGAATTCATCTGTCACCCAGCCTGTACTGAGACTGGTGATTGCCCCAACCCATGTGCAGGACCTTGCACTTGGCCTTGTTGAACTCCATGAGGTTTGCACGGTCCCACCTCTCCAGCCTGTCCAGGTCCCTCTGGATGGCACATCCCTTCCCTTCAGCATGTCCCCGTACCAGACAGCTTGGTGTCATCAGTAAACTGCTGAGGGTGTACTCGATCCCACTGTCTGTCATTAGTAAAGATGTTAAACAGCGCTGTTCCCAGTACAGACCCCTGAGGAACAGCACTTATTACTGATCTACATTTGGACGTGGAGTCATTGACAGCAAGTCTTTATATGGGGCTGTCTAGCCAATTCCTTTTCCACTGAATAGTTCATCCATCAAACTCATATTTCTCCAGTTTATCGACAAGGATATTGTGTGGTACAGTGTCAGAGGCCTTGCAGAATTCAAGATAGGTGACATCCGTTGCTCTTCCCTTATCCACCAACAGAGTCACTTCACCGTAAAAGGCCACCACCAGATTAGTCAGGCACAATTTTCCCTTGTGAAGCCATGTTGGCTGTCTCTAATCACCTCCCTGTCATCCATATGCTTTGACATAGGTTCTGTTCCATGATCTTACCAGGCAAAGACGTGAGACTGATTAATCAGATATTTCTATAAGCTAGCCAGTATTTGACTTTGCTTCTAAATACATTTACTTTTTCTGAAATCTTAGTGTGTGTTAACTGAAACATTTACATTTATGCTACTTATGAGAAATGAAAAAGATAGGTTACAGCACACAAGAATTAAGCTTGATGTGTTAAAATTCTGTCCTAAGAGACTGCATGCCCTCCTTTTTCATGAGGAGTGACAGAGTCAAGGAAATACATTCCCGGTCCACAAAGAACCTCTGAGATTAAATAAATCCTAGTAGTTCACCATGCCACTGTCCTTGCAAGAATCTATGCTATCACAAATTCCTTAAATTCCATTGTGTGTCCTAGTTTATAAGTTCAGTCTTCACACATTGTTAATTAGATTTCATAGCATCATAGACCATCACCCAAATCATTGTGGAAGTAGTATAAGGGAAGAGTAAGGATTTTTGGTTTTCCAGAGTGCAGTATTGTAGATTCGACTGTGACACAGTCCACTGAATGTGATGTTTCTTCTTGCATGTAACTGTTGAAGTTTTGTTGTTCAGAAAATATAACAGAAACCATTGACAAGTCAATACTTGGATGTTTTTACCCTACAAATATCTCAGAGAATCCCATTCCCTAAATATGGGCAGGGGGAAAATTAGTTATGTATATTGTCATGTAGTAGTATGTAGGGTATGGTGACTTATATATACAGAGATTTATTATCCTTTTTCAGGTCTTCAGGCACTTTTTAAAATCTCCAGTTAGGGACTAAGATTGAATGTGAAACCTACAACTGTTATTTTCAAATCCATTAAATTTTCCTGAATTAGATAGAACATTATTTCCTGTTTTGATCTGAGAGATTTAAAAAAAAATGTGGTTTATGAGTGACTGCACAAAAAAAAGAAACAGAGACAGATGGAGATGTTCCTGTTTGTATATTTCTAAAAAGGCTCTCACAAATGAATCTTTGGATCTGCTCCCTTCTCGCCCACGGTCACTCTATTAAGGTAACCTAAGGTTTGATATGTAGGGCCCAAGGTGCTCTGTGTAGCCAGTAACTCAGTATCAGGCAGCTTACATATTTGTTGACATTGGCAGCGTAGTAAGAATTATATTACTCTTGAGGCTTCTCCCCTGTTAGATACAAAAAGTCTTTTGTTACATAAATATGTTACACACATCTCCTGATTTTTTTCTTAAGAAAAGGAGTGCAAGGGTGAATAATGGGAGAAAACTCTTCTTTTGCCTTTCCTTTGTATAACAAAATCCTTTATAATTGCCTGGAAAAATATAGTAAAATGTTTTGTAAGGATGAATTAAGAGGCTTAGGTTTTCCTTCCAGACCTCATTGTCAAAATTACCAAATAAATTTAATAGATATTGGCTGGAACTGCACATTGAAACAACCTAGTTGGGTGCTTCAGGAATTTCTAACACAATAACCATCTCTAGCCATGTCAGCGCATGAAGTGAAAGTGACTTTTTAAATTTTTCACTTTTGAACAGCATAGTCCCTAATGACAATTGTCTTTTTGCTACATTTTGTGTTTCAAGCTGAGGGTGACCACTTTTATCAGTTAGTACAAAAGATCAGAAATTTTGAGTGGGATACTGAAGATGTTTCCAAGTATACTGAGGTGGTATTTATTGTGGGAAGAAGTATCCTGTTGGCTGCCAAAAACCATTGACAGAAATGAGTAACTACACAGAAAATGAACTACTGAAACACTTGTACAAAATCCCAAAGTAGCTACATTTTTTTCAGTGCAAACTTGGTTTAAAACTCCATGGCACACACTTCCCAAAGAATTTAAGATTTAAAATACAACTCATTTCAGCTCCTAACCTCACCTCTCTTTTGATACTAAATCAGACATGAAACATTGTTTGAGAAGTCAGAATATAACTTGCAATGGGTTTCTGATTTCATGGAATTTGAGGTTAAATAATTAATAAACTGTCTTTTAATGTCATTCAGTAACTACATCACCTGGCCCTCAGCATCCTCCTGTACCTCCTGTCAAGCCTACACAAATGAGAAAAAAACCTCTGCCTCCCAACACCGTGACTGGTAAACCAGGGAGTCCAGGTATCTCAGCCTTTTCAGCATAAATATTTTGTGTGCGATAATACTGAACTGACTAGCAGGGTATAGAAGAATTTTACAGTACAGATTCTTTTGCTTTAATATGGGCTATCTATAGAAACTAGTCTTCTGTAACATACAGGCCTTGTGTCTTTTGTTTTCATACATAAATTCTGGTTTCCTTTTTTTTTTTTCTTTTCCCCTAACCTAGTTATGTCAAAATCATCTCTAGTAAGGAAGCTGAAAGCAAATTAGCATAATGCAAGTCATCCTTTAAGATCAACCTTAAGAACATTTCATGTCTACTAGTAGCATTTACAGTTACTTAATGTGCATGTCAGGAGATACTGAATATTAAGCTTTGGTGCATACTCCAACTGGTTATTTGTAAATTAATTCTGTCCCATATATATGGCACATCCATTAACCCCCGCAAAGAAGAAGCTAATAGGCACCCAGAAAACTCACTGCACTGGGAGGTAGAGTGAGCTGCATTATTTCATGTGCAAAGAGTTTAGCCTCATTCCTGTGCTACAGTGCTCCTGCTTCTTAGTATATACTAAGTGTAAGAGCACTCAGAAACTTTCACATTTCATATTTTTTTGAAATGATATTTAGTATCCTTATGTATGTTTTTGTCTGTGGATACTATATAAGAATCCTTAGGGTAATGTTACTACAGTAGTCAGAAACTATCATCTCATTATGCTTAGCATCATGAGAAATGCTTTCCTCTTCATATTACTGTCTGTAGTTCACTAGAAATATAAAGCTCTGCTGTATTTCCTTTTGGGTTTGTTTTGTTTTGTTTTGTTTTGTTTCTTTCATTTGGGTCTTTGTGTGCTATTAAGGCACTAAAAACCTAAATAATTCTTCAGTATTTTGCGCAGCAGATTAGAAGCAAGAATCTACAAGCTGGCTGAAACAAGCTGTATATTTACTCAACAACAGAGCCAAGATTGAAATGTTTTGTCTGTACTTGCTGTTGATAGGTGGTGTTTCCTTAGTAATAGCTACAACAGAACATCAGACATTGTCAGTCTTAAGATATAGCATAAAAAAATGTTGACTTCAATACATTTTCTTTTGCTTGTAATGGGCTCTCTGCTAATTTTCTCCATTAATTGTCTAATTAATTTGCCAGTGTTTTGAAATTTCACCCTTTTTCCATAGAGAAGAGGTCAGGTTATGTGGTAGTCAGCAGTTGCCGTACCTTCCTAGGCATTCAAGATGGAATAAATTGGTTATATGATCTGATTCTTCCTTGTGGGGTCAGTAGTAGATTTTCCTTTTTCTGTGTTTCCTAGTGTTTTTTATCCAGCTTAGTTTTAAACATCATAATTTAGTTCTTTCTGGTTCCCTGGAGAGACTGTTCCACAGTACTAACAGGAAAAACTTGCCTCAACGTTCTTCTCGGATTTTCCCTTTCATAATTCTGTCCTATTTCTCTTTCTCATTAACACTGTGATTAATTCCTTATTTGTGTCTTTCCTACTCATCCAGTGGATGAGTATTATGGGAAGGTTTCTGTGCAGACATTGAAAGTCTCCTGAATGGAAAAAAAGGAAATAAGAAAGTTCCAGAACCTTTGTGAAAACTAAACTGTAGAGAGAATCTTTATACATTTCCACTTTATTAAGGAAATTAGTGGAAAGTAGGGAGAAAATCTTTATTATGAGACTCTTAACCAGTTTATTAAGGAAATTAATGGAAGGTAGGGTTTTTTTGTTGTTTTAAACTTGGTTCATCAGAGTTCTGTCTTTGGTCACCATGTTCTTCTGTGGCAGATATGCAGGGAAGGTAACTGCATTGTGTAGTTCTTGACTTTTGGGGTTGAGATTTCAGAGTCATGCAGTGGTTATCTGGGAGTATCTGCATGTTTCGTGAATGTACTTCTTGTTTTCTACAGCTATTTTGAAAACAATCAAGACTACCATGGATTGTTTGCCTCTTAAAAACCTGTTTTCTTTATTAGGTGATAACAGCTGAGAAGTAAAAGCAATGTCACATAATCTAAAATAATTTTTCTAATAGCTGTTTAATTATGGGAGATAATGTTGCTTCTATCTGTTAGTTTCTGTCCAAACTTACAGTGCCTACTACAGAATATATCCGTTCAGAAAGAAAGTTTCTTCCCTTGGGTTATGTAGTGTTACAAATGTTGAAAATGAACTTGTTTGCAGTTTTTACCTTCATCTGTAGTGCGTCTTCATGTCATTTAGTGGAAGCCCTAGGACTGTTCTGTGGTTAAACTCTTAGTGCAGACCATAGTTACTCAGGATTTATCATTACACATGTTCCAGCTCCAGCCTTACTAATATATATGCTGTATTGAGAGTAGAAATGAAAGGACCTTACCTATATCTGAGGGAAGAATCTAAGTTTCAGTTGCTGACTTCAGCTATTCCCTCTTACAACTCATGAAGAAATATGCTCTTTTATTTGAGAAACAGAAATGTCAATGCTGGTAATTTTGTGTCCTTCTACCAGTCTGTGTAGGATGATTCTGTGCATTAAACCAGGTCATATTCTAGCTGACTGAAGTCCTCCAAGACAATCTCCAAGGAACAAAGAATTTTGTTACTGGGTTTCATGGGTAGGTTGTATTGGCAATAAGGACAAGTCAGAACTTTCCTAAATCCAACTGGAAGTTGTCGTATAAATTTTGAGGGATTATGATAGTTTAAATAAAAGTCCTTGTTTTATGAAGCAGTTGTCACAAATCTGAGTTGTGTTAGAAAAAGAGAAAGCTGTTTTTCACAATTAAAAACTGAATGCCTCATTGCCACAAGTTCCTCCTTCTGTCACTATAGCTAAATCCGCTGGACCAACAACACCTGTGAGAACAGGAACATCATATAAGACACCAACAGCTTTTGCAACTCCAGAGTATTATGGTAAGCATATTACAGACAGTTCTGGTTTCTGGGTTTTTTTGGTTTTGTTTTTTGTTGTTTTGTTCTTTGTTTGTTTTTTTTGTTTTTTTTTTTTCCATGAACATAAAGATTTCCTTTCTTTCTTTTGCTTCTTTTTCCTAAACTATACACATGTATTCAGTCTTCGGTGATTCTGATTTCCTTTATGCCACTTTGCAACTTTTCTAACTTGACTGAGTTTATCTGTCTGTCTGCTGATAGATCCTTTGGTAAATGAGAACATGAGAGCCCTTCCATTTTCCTAAAATTCAATACATGCTTAGTAGGCTTTCAGTACTATTCAGTGGCTACTTTAAATCTGTGAAGGAAGTAGCTATGGCACTTTTTTTCTAAACATTTATTTTTGCACAGGACAAATTCAAATTATTATTTGACAGTGACTGATAGTGCTCACATGGTTGTGATATCCTCCTAGCTATCTGATTAAACTGCCACCGTTTAAATGGAAAAAAATGTAATAGGATAAACATAGTGGTATGTTGGTAGTTTGCCCTTTATAAAATTGGGAGTTAGCTACAAGTTCAGACCTATATCTCCTCAAATTGGCATACAGGAATGGGTTTGGAGGAAGGTGTGCTTAGAGTTTTTAAGCCTAAATGTGAAGCTTTAGGTATATTGTCATAAATTATGCCATTCCTAATTTTCCTGGATTTATAGTAATACTGAAATTCTTATCTCCTTATAATGATCATGAAGTCACTGTGACCCTTAGCACTCAGTTAAGCAAGCTGGATGCTAGATTTATTAAAAAATGCTTGTTGTGAATATATTGTGTTTTGTCCATTGAGGTCCATTGTAGTATTTGCACCTAAGAGAAGATTCTATTCTGTATAATGGTGATGTAAAGCAACACTGGTGTCATGAATCCTGACTGCTTTAGCACATTTCTATTCACCAGTGTATTTGCCTTTAATTCCCTTCAAATTTTGTGCGAGTTGTACACTCTGAAGACAGAATTTGTGATTTCCTTGTTGCTATTTTTAGAGAAGTTCATGTGCCAACGTAATAGTGGTGTATATTCTATGAATGTGAAACAAGCTTCAAGCTAAACAGCCAGTACAGTGCAAAACCATCCTTTTTAAAAGTCCTAAAGAGCAGTTTGCATATATTGCATGAACTGAATCCAGCAGCAGTCATGAAGTCTGTCATTTTGATTATGGCTATACTAGGAGGTAAGTATGGAGTTTACTTAGCATCACAGCCAAAATGGAGTCCCTAAAACACAGATCTGGCGGAAAAGTTCTACCATGGAAGAGCTTTACCATGATTTAAAATACCAAATGAACTGTGAAATGCAGCCGTTCCAACACTGAAACTTTGTATGTATTGCAAATTAAATTATAACTGTGTTTCCCACAGTTGATGCAACTGTCTTCAGCTCAAGTCCTACATCAGAAACAGATTCTTCAGGCAAACCAAGGTACCAAGGTAGGGTTTGAATAGTTCAGGTATTTTTATTTGGGAGAATATATGAAGACTGACATTCCTTGCATCAAAATTATCTTCTGTGTTTATTCAAAGGCCAAAACTTCATTTGATTCTGTTTCACTTTATTGTCAGATGAAAGGGATGTAGCACAGACCTACAGTGTAATGTTGACTAAATTTTACTTCTACTTTCTTCCCTGCTACCACTTCCTAGCTTTTAGTCTTGCCCACAAACGTTGTGGCTCTTTCTGTACGCCAGTAGTAGTACAGCTGCACACTGTTCACATTCCACCAGAGCAAGTGAAAATCTTGCTGTGGGCTTGCAAACAGTACCTGGAGTGGTATTGCCCCAATACCAGTGCACCTTGCTGTAAGTGATAGCTACCTGTCGTATATGCCTCACCTCTCATTTCAGGCTGTGCACATTCAGATAGTCTAATAATATTGTAATACATACTAGACTAGATTATTAAAGTAATCAAGTCATAGCTATTGAAGTAATCTAGAGAGTTTAGCAAGGTGAGATGACAGAAGAAATGTTTTTTTACCAAAAGATTTTTCAGGGTTTTTTTCTTGCTCTGGTACAGTACATTTCTGAAGACCCTTTCTTGCAAGAGCTTATTGTTTACATTCAATAGTTTTAATTTTAAAACTCATGCATTTATCTTTAGTAATCTTCCTAATTTGGACTGAGTACAAGATATTTGCCTCAGGTTTGTTTCAAGGTTTGGTCCTGTACCAATAAAAATGGTTAAGATTTTGACACTCTAGAAACTGAAAGTTTAATGATAGAATGATTCTGGACTAAACTTGTTAGTCTTTCTGATGAAAAAAAGTGGTGATAGGCATTATGTCTTTATATTCACATAGTGCTCAAAAGTTGTAAATGGAATTGTAGTGTCATTTACAGTAGAAGAACTAAAAATTGTTCTATTTTATGACAGAATTTAATTCTTTCAAACAGTGCGTATCACCCACTAATACCTTCAGAATGATAGTTCATCAGTGGTGCAAGTGGGAAAGGGGGTAAAGGCAGTGCAGATTCCAGGTCTAACAACAATAAAAATTGGAACAGGCAGCTTAATATTGAATATATGGCTTTTATTCTTCAAAATTTATGTTTGACTTGTGCAGATTTTTACTTGGTGTTCTGAGATGGAAGTTGTGCATTAGGCGAAATGGCATTGACATTTTATAAAAACACTGTATTGAATAGCAGCTCTTTCCTATTGCTTTTAGCCCCCCACGTCAAGTACATGAAGAAAGATGATGATGTGCCTTGCTCTATCACAAGTTCTCTTGAACATTTTCCTCAAGAAGAAGGGGGCAGCAAGGAAGAACCTACTCGTCCTCCACAAAATCCTCCAACGAACCTCACAGTGGTGACTGTTGAAGGCTGTCCAACTTTTGTCATATTGGACTGGGAAAAACCAGACAATGACACTGTTACTGGTTGGTTTGATTTCTTTCCTCCATTGTATCAGAATACAGTATGTCCAGCTTAATTTTACTGTCACACTGGTTTTATGCCATTTAAAAACATTTTAATCCCCAGGGAGACATACCCCAGTGCTTTCATTTTGCGCTACTGTCAGCTCCAGTGTGGATAAGAAAATGCTACTGGATTAGAACAAGATTTTCACAACTATATCATTGGTGTCAGTGACACAAAATAATACTCAAAAAGCATGACTCTGCATCTTCTCTTAATTTCTGGCTTCTCTGTGTACGGGACCTGGTAAGATGTAGTCAAGAAGTTCCAGCAATGTGACAGTAGTCTTTATTATATAGATGCACACACATAATGTAGACATCTTTTTTGACTTCAGGATGTTGTTGATCAGTGGGCCAGACTCAATGAAACCTTACATCCATCTAGTAGGTCAGTAGAACTCTGCCAGTGTAATACTTGTTGTACCCACCATAGCGTCACCTAATTCTCCATGTGAAAAGAATCCACTTTTTTCATTTCCAAAGGAAGATTTTTGTACTGAGGATAAATCCTTGTGAATCGTGCAGCAATCAGTACATAGGCAGGTAAGCGTGCAAGACGACCATTCATAATTTTTCTGTTGTCTTCTGTATATCAGCACAAGCTTACCAAAATTGAATGTTTAAATTAACTAAGAACTGAAAACAATGATTCTTCTGTGCTGTTGGGAAAATGGCCTTTGTTTTTACCATGAACATAGAACTTTGATGTGCAAAATCACTGGCTCATGACAGCCATGGCCAAATGGATTTGGCTGTGTTGCATTACAGGTGAGTAGAACAGATAAGAGTAGGAACTGTGAAGACTAAGCCTTGACCATTAGCCATTCACTTTAACATGTAAGTGGAATATTTTCAGATGTTGTTTTATATGTGTCATGAGAGATTTCAGTGTAGGGGTATAATTAGGTGACTGTCACAAGAAAGGCCATGCTCTTCCCCGGATTAGTCCTTCCTTGATTTTTTAGAAATAATTACTAGGTTTACCCTCTATTCTTTCTTGCTCTCCTCACTGTTTTGAAAAACAATATATGCAAAACCAAAGGGACACTCAAAACAAAAATTGGCCTGCACTTTTTTCTTCTGGGAAAGGGGAAGAAAGTTAGCCCTTCTGCTGGATCAAAAGGGGAATAAAAAAAGACTGTAAATGAATAGAAAGTACCAACTAGAGAGAGAAATTATTACTTGGCTTGCCTTCCACAATGGGCTTCATCCTGGTATAAAAGGAAGTATGAGTTTACTGCTAACCTTAGAATTAGGCTGAGGATAGGCTCTCTGTGAACACGCCCCATTCCAGGCAGTTCTGCAATGTGTCTTTTTGTTCAGTGAAAAGCCTTTTTGTTGATGTGTCATTTGGAGGCCTTCTCCACAGACCAGTCAGGTAATGTCATTTAGTCTGCTTGTTTTCTTGGGAGTAGACCTGCTGGTTTTCTTGAGTATATTAATGAACCCACTGCATCACAATCAATTGCACTGCAAAAATAGAAAAAAATTTCTACTATAGCTGGTAAAACTGTTGGCACACATCATCTAATGATGAGAGCAAGACCTAATTGGCTTGTGATACTACTTCCTTTCTTTTTCAATGTGTGTTGTGAAATCTGGAGCAAGCAACACTGTTTCTTTTGAGACTTTAGGTGGACTTTTCTCTGTTTGGTTGTAATCTGCAATTGTAAAAGTTAACTTTCCATGAAGTTTCTTCTCTTCTGTAAGACTGTTCTGTGATAACTGAGACACCTGGCATACCCTTCCCCATTCTAGAAAAGATTAAAACCTTCTGCAGAATATTTAACTAATACCCATTTTGCTTCACTGAGAGAAACTTTAGTTTGAAATCTAACTATCTTCCTATCTAGATGTAACAGCTTTCCCATAAATAACCTTCTTCATTCTTTTTAACTTAAATGTGTAATACAAAATGTTTGTACCCTGTGGCTTACAAATACTCTCATGGAGCTTGTCTTTGTCTGAAAATTTGTCAGTTAATGACTCATCCAAGAACGCTTTTTGAATTCAAGAGAAGGCATTGAATTCCATTTTCTGAAATCGGTGATTATTTCATATTGGCACCGGTATGACTTAAATCAAGTTTTCTGTCATCTCTTTTTATTTTTGTAGTTTATACATGTTTTTTCAATCATCTGATTTAGGCATCACATTTTTTTAGTGCACTGTTTCAGATAGAACAGTGGAAATAGAAAACAGAATTTGTTGAGCCATTTTTCTGAAACAGTTACTTTGCTTGACTTGTAGCTATGCGCAAGGGATTTCATTGTATTGGGTATTCCTAAAACCAAACTCATACTTTAGTTATGGAAAGGTCTGACAAATAATAATCAAAACAGTGATGAAGTTTACTTCCTTGTTTTCATAAAGGCTGCAAATGTCAAGAACCAAGACCATTTTGCTGGTTCTCTGCTACTCCTGTTGTGTTGCCACAGAAACATAGGACAGTTAGTTGTCTTGTGCACTGAGACTCGTGCACTGAGTAACAAGCAGGTGCTGGCTGCACTCCATAGTTCTTTGTGTGTGTGTGTGTGCGCACGTTTGCATGCCCATTCACACGTGCTGGGATTTTTTTTTTCCAACTTGAATGAATTAAAAAGTTTAAATCACATATTAACTTGGTGCTGGCACAAGGCAGAAAGATTGAATTCTAGTAAAGTTACCTACGAATTCTCTATCTGGATGTACTGAAGGCTGTGGATATCCACCCTCTCTCCTGTGCTTCCGAATAAACATAATTTCTCTAATGAGGCTTAATTAGGGCAAATAAGGGGGTTTGTGTGTATTTTTTTCTCCATGGTTCACCCAGCCTTTGGTGGTTATATAGGAGGTCTTTTTTTATCTTTAAAAGATAAAAAGGAAATGCATAGAGAGGAAACACTTATGTTCTGCACAAATACATACTCATCAGTTCTAACGTCTTTGGATGTTGCATTGGGGTCCCATTTGTTTAAATGATCTAAAGTAAAAGCCCTCTACTTTTTTTTTTTTTTCTTTTTTTTTGCCCCTCCTCTCATCTGAGCCACCCATTCCTAAGGTCCGTGAGATTGTTTTTAAAAGACAGTGGTTGGTCTTTTGCTGTTCATGGGTGACTGTGGTGGAGGAGGACTCCTGAACATGGAAATTTTGAAATCTTCACTATCAGCAGTAATTCCTTCCTTCATGCTGACTTTCTGACATACTATTAAAACCTCTTTTAAACTTTTATGTTGCTCTGTATATGTTCTAAATAACTGTCTATTACAAAGTAAAGATAAAAGATGCTGTGTAGAGGTCCCTTTGGAAACTATTGCAGTAAATCTGAAATTCACATGTGCATACATGTAGATGAATTGCTGTGGTTTAGAAGCTTGGAATTTTAAAACATAGCTTTTTAGGGCTGCTCTGCACTTCTACTTAATTGCACTGTCTTACATGATTTACCTCAGTAGTTTTAATGGTTGCTTTTTGCATAGAAGAATGCAAAGGAAGCCACAGTTGCACAACAGAGGTCAAAATCGGGTCACTTTGTGTGTGTATGCTCATTTACATACACATCTCCTCCATTTACTAGGAGTGAGGATCTGAGAGTTCAGCAACAGTTAAGAGAGCTTTTTTCCTTTTTAACTCTGAAATCCCATTGTAGATGTTTTATCTTTCTGTGTAGACAACAAATGGGTCTTCCTTGTATTGATAACTGAAAACAAAACAAAACTGAAAGCAAAACAAAAAAAGCCCTACAGCTTGATAGCATATAGTTAAGAACTTGAAAATGAATAGTATCATTAAAAAAACCCCAGGAAAGTAAGTAGTTTTCTAGAGGTTTTGTAGCTGTTGATAGGTGGTCTCTGTCTTCACCTGCTTTATTCATTGTGCTGTAGATCTAAATGCTCATTGCAATATTCTTTGAAAAGCATTCTCCTTTACTAGCTTATAATTAGTAAAGTTGCACTTCATATTATAGACAGGTTTTAGGAAGGGGCTGAGGAAGTTGTGAATTTCTTTGCGAAGAGAGGAAAATTAGCAATATACTTAGTGTGTTTATTAGAAGAGGTTGTTGTAAACTCGGACAGGGGTTGCCTGCTAGAGAGAGACTCTGTCTTAGACAGGGCTATGACTGAAGGGATATCTTCTTTCCAAACATCTATTTCATTCCCTGTTCAGAGTATAGTTTGTGCTTGATGATACATCCCAATGACATGAAAAGAGAGTAGTGAGACACTATAAATCATATAAAACCAGAAAAATTTATGCAAAATTATTTCATTTGAAACTGACAGATTCCCTGAGTGCACAATCCAAGTTAGTTGGGCAGTTTCTTTTGGTAATCTTAAAAATGTAGGTCTGGATTATGAGGAAGGATGAGGGGCTAGGCACTCAGCAGTCTGAAATTGGACCTCTCTTTCCAAACCATTTTAGCATACTAATGTCCAGAGTGGTTCGCACAAAATGCTCTTACAGCCTATTAGATAGTAGGAGTGGGTATCAGATGAGAAAAGAGAGAGCAATGAAGAACATTAAGTAATAGCTGTCATTTAAGCAAATTTCTCTTTACTGTAATTTTCCAGAGTATGAGGTTGTGTCAACTGAAAATGGAGCAAGTGATGGTGAAAAGGAGAAATCGATTATCACTACGAATCAAACCCATTCTACTGTGGAAAACCTAAAACCTGACACAAGGTAATTTAAATAAAATGATTTTCTAAGGTAATCCAACTAATTTAGACTGTCAGCTGTGTGCCATTTCAAATGAAGATACACATGTACATAAAACCAGATTGGTTTTACTCCTGATAGAAAGAAGCTATGCTTTGGTTTTGCTTTTTTTAAAAGTTAACAGATAAGATGCATCTGAGGAATCTTTACGAAATTTCCAAGAGTATTAATGGTCTGGACAAACTGCAGAAGTGACCTGTTCTATCAGAAAGATTAACAGTCAAATATAAGAATATGTACTGCTTTTAATCAAAAAATCTCTTGCACTTAGCAGATAAAGAAAAAAGGTGAACACAAGAAATATTAACCTGATATGGGAGATCAAGATTTATATGTACAGTTGTCTTTCTTGGGGGTTTAAGGATGCTTGACACAACTGACACAGGCTGCTTTTTTATTTAGATGCATGTTCATTCAAATACTGGAATGAAAGTTGGGCCACTGTACAAAGGTTGACTATTCCATTACACCATGGAGAAGAAAGATAACATTTGTCCTGTATATGTAGTTTTCTTTTAGTGTCTCAAAAGAGCTGGAAAGTTAAAAATGGGTCAGTGAATTCCAGTTGATGGCATTCATCTCATGCAACTAGTCCAAACAAGCATTATCATCCTTTTTTTAAAAAAATCTCATCAAAAATTATTCTTTTTTGTGGTAAAATTAAGAGCAGGGAAGAAAGCCACTTGACCTTTGTTTCTGTGGCCTATTGATTGCATCAGAAAGTTAATTAATGACATGTTGTTTTTTCCCATAAGACCATCCATTTGGCTTTGGTAACTAGATTTTTCTGTCTTGGATAAACTGCCCTTTTCTATTATTATCCATAAATTGTTAGCACAAAATTCTGCACAGAACTGTTATAAATAAATTTAGACTTACCAAGATTTCAAACCGAATTCCAAATTTATTGTTTGAATAGAGACAAGCAAACAGCGCTGGGTGTGCCGGGAGTCTCTGCTCCACCAAGACACACGCCAAGTTCTAAAAAGCAGCGTCTTTTATACTCCTGTACCACCATCCTAACCAATCCCCGCCCGTCAGGTAGTTGTCCTGCTCTTCTTCCATTGGGTCGTTTGAGTTGCTGGGGTGCGTGTCCTGCTCCTATGGGGTCTTTTGGAAGTCTCGAAGCCTTGGTCTCTTGGCGTGCTTTTCTCCTATTGGATCTTTTAAAAGCCTCATGATCCCATCTTTTGGCGGGCTTTTCTTCAAGCAGCAGTTACATGTTATCTCTAGGTGGGGGGGTTTCTGAGAAGCGGTTACATATTATCTCTAGGTGAGAAGCGATTGCATACCAGCTCTAGGTGGGGTTTCTGAGAAGCGATTACATTGTTTCAAGCGAATAGCACATTTTATATTTTATCCATAGATATTCAAACATTCATCATAATTATAATATAGGTTATAGTGATCACAAATCATTTCAGATCCACACAGGGTACCATATTCTATTTTTACAATATTTCAGACAGCAGGATATTACGGTTTGATATTTACAAATCATTCAAGCATAACATACCTGCCTTGCTTAACTTAGCAAATTAGTTACAATGGTTTATTACAGAACCCATCTTGAACTTTTATTTTTAGGCAATGTGCAGTTTAACCTGGGGTGTTGGTGCTTAGCTCATGTACTTGTGACCAGCAGCTCCTAGGAGGAGGAATGAGGAACTATTGCAGAAAGTGGAGGGGAAGAGAATTGGAAAAGAAAGGCTAGGGGAAATTGTGATACCCAAAAAGAGCTTCTTTGAGAGACCAAAACTTGTAAGATGGGCTAGAATCACTGCATATTGCATCAAGAATATCTCTGTTATTTCTTAAAGGCATGTGACTTGTGAAAGGGTGAACTGCCACTATATTGTTCTGTCTTGTTAAGAATCAATTAGGATATGTTAGCAAAACAACTGGAGACCAAGCATCAGTTTCCTCAGTCTCTTCCTCTTCAGCTGTGAAGGCTTATAAGAGACAGCAAAACAAGTTATTTCTGGAGTAGTGACTAAGAAGGGCATTAGGTGCTGCTAAACCTGTCAGGCTATGCTGTTTGTGTTTTCATTTCAGTTTGGCTTTGAAATAATACAATTGCATCCTTGAAAGGAAGTATGTGGTGTTAATGAGATTCTCTTATTCTAACATTAATAATGTTACTGAGATTCTCTTCCATTACACACTCATTGTGTCATATATGGTGACAGAAATGGGATGGATTTGGTTAGGTGTAGAAAAGACATGAAAGCAAAGTCCTTGATACTGAAAGCAATGTCCAGATGGCCAAAAGAGAAAAGGCATTTTTAGACTGCTCTTTGTTCAGAAAGGAAGCAAGATAGGAGGCAGGCAGACCCAGCTAGAACCATTGGAAAGGTTATAAGGAAGGCGAGAGCTACGCAGAATAAGGTTAAATGGTTTTTAACTTTAATTAGTAACAATTCTGTCAATCCTATGAGAGGACTTTCAGGTTTTTGGTAAGCAAGAAAAGACAGTGGAGAAAAGCTGTATTTTGGAGCATGGGTTTTGTAACAAGAAGCTAGATATGAGGAGTAATATTCCCCTGATGGGGTCATGACTATTAACACACACCCACACTCACACCCCCCCACCCCCCCAAAAGGGAAAGACAGTGAAAGTCTGTCTGGATTCACAAGACCATCACCTGAAATTGAAAACCTAGTGGTGCATGTCCCTCGAGGATTTAAAGGATGTCTCAGAGTGGCTCTGACTGATGAAAGTCTCATTTCAAAATGTGTGTTTCCTAATTTGGAGGACACCTTGAGAGCTTTGGCAGAAGCACAAGAAGTTGTTACTGTTACCATTTGAATCCAGGCTTGTTGGCACCCTAAATTCAAGGGAAGTAAGTGATTTAGACAGTTGGCGTCATGTAGACAGTATCAGTGTTGCAAGGAATGGCATATGTCCATAATAAAAGTCTCATCCCTGTCAGGAGCTGATAGCTCACTAGATAGAAAAAACAGATCTGTGGACAAAACTGACTGAAAATAGGAGGAGATTAATAAATTAATTAACAGAGTCCCTGAAATGTCTGCAGATTCAGGTAATACATTAAGACTGGGAAGCAGACTTTTCCATAACTAGCCTTAAAGGAAAGAGCTGTAGAAGAGGTGGAGCTGGAAAAGAAAGTTGGAAGAGAAAACAGAAATCCCTCTTGCTAATGATCAACATGTACAAAACTACCAGCAAGTCTATGGAAAGAGAGATGCTTAGTAGCAGAAGCACTAAGAAGGGGAATAACCTCTTGGCCTTGAAACATTTTGGAGAAGCTGACAAGCTGAATTTGAGAGTCTATTTTTCCAGCTTTCCTGAAGCCTTCAGTGAGGCCGTGTGAATCCCCTGTGCTGCTCTAAAGGTTCAGTGCATCAGAGCTGAAGACAGCTGGGGACAGACCTAAGCAAAGACTTTCCAAAAGGAATAAAAATGTTTGTGAATGTGGTAT
This sequence comes from Athene noctua, assembly GCF_965140245.1. Taxonomy (NCBI): domain Eukaryota; kingdom Metazoa; phylum Chordata; class Aves; order Strigiformes; family Strigidae; genus Athene; species Athene noctua. Next base: position 140,344,541 of record NC_134037.1, on the reverse strand, counting down.
CTCAGTCTCCATGGGTAAATTTAAACCAGAAAGATCCTATAGCAGCAAGACAGTTCAAGCCTGTAGTTCTCCAGATGTATGCTCTTGAGGAGCAGTACATGTCAAAGATGGTCTGCAGACACGTTGCCCAAGGTCTGTCATCCTGTTGAGGTAAATCCGATGGGATATGTTAGTGCCTGGCTGAAAGATAACGAGTTAATCACTTGTATCCAGTGGGAGGGCAGCAAGACTAACAACTCTTCAGTGTGAAGGGGGCAGAACAAGAAGCAGGGAAAAACTGATCATGCTGTTTGTTTGCTTTTCTCTTTGACATTCTTCTTTCAAATAGGTCATACTGCTACACCTCTGGGAAGCTCTCCAGTAAGCCAGACACCCGTCTTCCTTTGAGCTGGCCTCTTGACAAGGCAGCTTTTAAAGTTTAGGAGTTAATGGCCAGACTTTGGATATTTAAGATATTTGGACAGTGTTAGGGAGGCAGCAATGAGAGACTCTTACAGTCTCTCATGAAAAATTGCATGTGTGACTGCAACTGTCACTAAGTACAAACATAGAAGTTAAATGGGATACAAATTTCTCTGAATCAGAGGATTATTATGTAGTATTCTGTGTGTCCATTTAGCTGTCTGAAAAGCAACTAGTTCTGGAAAAAAAAATAATGAACTTGAAAAAGGAGTTCTGACTTTCGGTACAATTCTCAGGTACTTGATTTTAACAGACTCATACCATGCTAATATGGAAATGAAAATGGACTTTCATAGGCATATAACAGCTTGTGAGGATTACTTTTAAACAAATAAAGTATGGCAGTTCGTCCTATCCCTTGTTTGTCTTACAAGATACATGCCAACTTTATGTGTGACTTGATTGCAAGACATTGAGACTGAGATGAAAGTAAAATAGTGATTTGAAAATCTGTCTAACCATGAGGACATACATCCTTTAAATAAATGTGGGGCACAGTCAGTTGCATGCCAATGCAACTTCTTGATTTTTAGAAAATAAAAATGTTCTAAAGGCTCCTGTGCAATGTGATTTTGTTGGAGCACTGAGACCCCTATGCTTTTTTCCAAGAAAAGGTACATTGTATGCACACCGTTCTCTCACAGTAAGGCATGCCTGACAGTTGACATTCATTTGGAGGGTTTTTCCTTATAGGATGAGTACGTTGGCCTCTTTTTCACCTGGAAAATTGCCAAATATGGAGCTTGCAGTATTTCACTATCACATCTTAGAAAACTTCTGATAGTTTAACTAACCTGGAAAGTTCAGATCTTGATACCTGTTATTTGGTTGGTCAGAGTTCTTGAAGATACTGCTGTTCCTGGCACTAAGCTGCTGTCTGGGTCCAATCTAGCAATCTGTTTAATTTCATCATATATTTTGCTTTTGATTGTAATTTTTACCTGAAATTTCTCAAAGCATGTAGTGTCATTATGCTATATGAGATAGATAACGATATATGTCTTTCTTTTACAGATAGTTAATTGGATATAACTGGTGCCTGAAGAGGAAAATGTTCTCTTGTTTTATGAATGTATTCTGCTTAAATGTTTCTGTTTATAGATGTGCTTCTATGATCTAATAATCACAGATACACAGCTGTGAATTACAACTTTGTACTGCAGTTAGCTTTTGTTATTACTTCCAAGAATTTTAGAGTAGATCCAGGTCAACTTCATTAAGCTCTGCCTTTCAGTATCACACTTAAACACATACCAAACTTTCTGCAGTTTTTGCCATTTTTATCCTTCAATTAGTCCTTCACTTGTTAAATGAGTGAAATAGCCAAATTCCATTTGTCCTTCTTCTAGTTAGTCTGAACCAAGTACTGAGCTCTCAGTTTTTACTGTTGTTCAAGCAGTGAGTGTCCATAACTGCTGTGCTTGTTGATTGACTCCGAGCAACCTAACATAACTTTTAAGTCGTTCCTGTCATGAAAAAAGGCCTGGACCAGATGATCTTTGTAGGTCCTTTCCAACCTAAATTACTGTATGATTGTATCTTAAGGGTAGCTTCTGACCTTCTAAATCTCCGTTTTGCCCAGTTTCTTTAATGCAGGACGAGGTGGTTTTGTATGTTAATGCAAATGTCATTCATTTCTTAGCAAAGAAAAATGAGAGAAAGGGATGCGCTGCTATGAACCAATCTGTCAGCTTAATTCTTCATCCTCCACATGGAAATTCTTCAATTTTTATACTGAGAAAATAATAACTTTTTTTTTTTTTTTTTTTTTTTTTGAGAAACATACCATTTATTCCACTTGGAAAATAGTCAAAGCCAAACCACAAGACTGATTGTTTTGGTCAAAGCAATTACAGTCTAGCTTCCAAGCAGTCATTTGATGAGTGAGACCTGTAATGTTCCATTGAACTTGTCATACAGACACCTTGGTTTTGAGTTTCCTTAAAAGGCTGCTTACACCGGAACTCCTAGTTTCATTGGCATACCCAGGATTCTCTGCTCTATGTCTGTTAGTTTTACATTAAAAACTGACCTTAAAAAGAAAGTATTGCATTAACTTCTCCTACAATAACAGTCAAACAAGATCTCCCATGTGTGTAAAGGAAAGGTCATTATCCACAATTTTCAACCTTCAGAGGCCTGAGATAGAAATGGGTTTACTGTGGTTGTTGTTCTCTTTACTTTGTCTCCTGTGTAGTAATGATGGTGTTCATCTGCATCTTTTCCTTTGCTAAAATCAATTTTACTGACCTTCAGGTTTTTCATGGACCTTTCCTAGCCTAGCATATTAAATGCAGATGCTGTTATTTTTTTGCTTCCAATTCTATTTTCCCATTTCCAGAGGAATTTTAGATGACAGGACTTTTTTTTGGTTTGGTTTGGGGTTTTTGGTTTGGTTTTTTTTTTTTATTAGTTTTAGAGTTTATTAACTCCTTAAAATTGATTTATTTTTTTGTCTTCCAGTCATCTGATATAGTATCATTTTGACATTTTCTGCTATTTCTGTTGGTTTATCTGGCAAAATGTGTAATTCTTATTTCTGTATCCCTGCTCTATCTTGAAGTATTTTTTATAATTAGGTGTACATTTCCTCTTTCATTCTGATGGTTTGTTTAAGGTCAATTAAGTTCATAGCATAGTGTCCAGGAAACTTTGCAGCACTAATTTCTATACAAGCCTTCAAAAAAGAGTCTGAATATTGTTGAAAACAGTTCTTATGCATGTTTGTGTTGGCAGTAATTGGAAGGTAGTAAAGAAAAATACTAAGACTGCAGGCAGAGATGTGCCAGATAGCTTTGGAGAAGTTCAGGTAGCCATTAGAGGATGTGTCCCACAGCTTGCTGGTGTAGATATTTAATAGAAAAAAAAAATATTAATAAGAATGATAAGAAACAAAAAGCCATTCCAAAGCTTTGGGAAGCTTCCCTTTAGGTACTGATCCTTTGCCTGGTTAAGTAGTTTGGTGATTTCAAATATAATTTTCTCCTTTTTAAAAACATTTTGAGTGGTCTCTTTTGGACTTTGGGTTAGATTGTGTCCCAAGGCAAAGTATATTTCCATCCATGAGGTCTCTTGAGGAATATAAATAATAAGAAATTTTAAAATAAATAAATACCGAAGGCCCCCCAAAACACAAAAACCAACCAACAAACCAACCAACCAAAAGTGTGAAGTAAACGTGAAATGCGTAGGATGTATGCATGTACCAAACTGTTTTTATAACATGTGTAGAAGTCTTCAACCCTCTACTGAATAAGCTTTTGGTGCACTTATACACAGTAATTGATACCTACCTGCTCATGCTGTTATTACCATTATCTAGTATTGTTTTGTATTGCTGTTAGCACCCGAAATGTGCCATAACAGAAATTTTTAAAAATCTACCAATGCAGAGAGTTTAGCTTTTAACAAGAGATCATCAAGAGATGAGAACTACAGTGAAAGCTGCAATGAAGAAAGTGGCAGAAAAATGCTGGACTCTTTTGTACTCTATTACAAAAGTAACAGATTTTTGTACTAAATTGCTGTTGATGTCCAAGTTCATGGGTAAGCATTTCTTAACTTGTCTCAGCCCTCCTTCCAAGTTGGTTAGGAGAAAGATTCCTCAAACAAGCCCAGCACTTTTTTTTTTCTTTCTTTTTTTCATTCCCTTCTCTTAAACCTAGTTTTATTTGCTATGTCTGACAATACTGCTACTGAAGCACACTCTGCAAAGACAGAGAGGCTCTATACATTGAGAAAGTCCTGCATGATTGTCATCTAACCACCAGCAGCCATCTCCCCAGAAATTGACCCTGAAGTCCCAGGACTGTACTGATCTGCTCCAGTCCTCCTATTATGGTGAAAATATCTCTTCACCTGATTTCAGCTCTGCCATCTTCAGTCTTCTCCTTTCGCATGCTTTGAAAAATGCAGAAGCAGCTGCAGCTGCATCTGCCAAAGCTCCATGTGGAATAGCCATTTCCTATGGTGGAAAAATACACTGTGCAGAGTAATTACTCTAAGTCAAGTCCATTTAATCTGCACAAAGACTTTTATTGTCTTATGCAGTTTGGGAGGATTTGGGAAGCCTAATCTCCAAAGTTTGTAGGATAGCAATCTTATAGATGTTAGAGGTGTGACACATATATTGGGTAGCAGAGTTTTTGGCATCATAGGCATACAGACATAAAGGTGGAATATAGACTCAAGTTTCTCATGAATAAGTCTAGCTAAGAGGTAGACATGGGATAATCATTATGTAGCTTTTCTATTTCCCTTTATTAACTTTACCCTACATACCTTCTTGAACCTCTAAGCATTTTTTTCCCCTCCCCTGTGGTTTGCATAAAAGCGCATCTTATTACAGCAGGTACCCTTTTTTTCACCATTTTATTTTTATTTTTAAAATCTTTCACCTGACACCAAAAAGGGAGACTTTAAATGGTTTTCTATGAAGAGAGCGGCATCATGCCTTAAAATTAGTTAGATCTGTAAACTCTATCAAATTGCGAACTCAGTCTGACTTTTCCCTTCTCTCCCTTTCAGTTTTAGTCAACTAGTTACTTCTCTTCATCTCCATGGTTGTTTGTCATTCTTGTACTGTTGCAGCCACTGCTATTGTTTCAGAATTGAATTTGGCAGAGGAAAGGAGCCTGTGATGGTTGGGCACCTGTAAAAACACCTACCACAAAACTGTAGAATTGTATATATTTTAGTTTTAAAAATTTGCTCTTTAACATTAATAGGATGCTCCCCTAATTGACTAAACTAAACTTTGGACATTTCTTTATTACTTTCCTTTTCTTCAATTTTGTTTATATGTTTACATGAGCTGAAATCTCTATGTGTAGATTTTAGTTCTTTATTTCAATCTTGCCATAATTTTCCCAACTGTGGTTTGATCTTTTGCAGAAATCCTAGTGGTCCCTAGACCACAATTTGAAAAACACTGCTTGGAAAATATTTATCTTCAGTTCTTCTTTTGGTCTTTTTATGGAGTTAGAGAATTGATGGGTCCAAGTTTATTGACTTAAGTTTTTTGGGAACAGGACTGTTTCCTGTGAAGAATGTTGCCTGATGAAACTTAAAGTAGGACATATCAGCTCTTGAGGACAAAATATTTGTTCAAAAGTCAGCAAAATACTTAAGTTTGTTTCAAAATCTTCCACTGTCATGTCCAGCTTGTGATTTTCTGCCTGAAAAAGGCATGTAAATCCAGTTTGCAAAATCTGCGAAACTCTTATTCATGTGAGATCCAGATATGCCAACTGTACACCTTTATCTTTAGTTCACACTTGCCTGTGTCATTACCTGCCGAGTCCCTGCACCTGCCCAGTCTAGTTCCATAAGAGCATTTCACCTGCTCAGTTTTTGTCCTTTCCTTGTAGCCAATCAAAAAACTCTAGGACAGGAATCCTAGGTAGTGATCTTCGTATTTCCCTTTTGATTTCACGCAAAGAGACCTAAACAGATTATTATCATCCATAAGGTCAAACCATAAACTCCCAGTAAAGCAATAAGACATGCCATGTTGATCTATCAATGATCAAAATTACAACGGTAGTTCTAGATAAGGTGTTCCTGCTGTGAAGGAATCAGGAAAAGTTCTTTGGAGTCTTTTATCTTTAGACATGAATTAATTTGTACATTTTCCAAAATGTATCTTCTAGCTTTTACTTTAAAACACCCAATGTATTAGCAAATCTTCATTTATGCTTCAGCGATTCTTTGGAAGAATTTCCAACTGCTCTGCTACAGATCTCTGGTTAACAACCTTTTCTACCAGATAAAAATATTTATTGACCAAAGAGTTACTGTACCACATGCCCAGTGCGAATATTAACTGCTCAGATCCAATCCATACAAAAAGCATGTATTTGTTTAAACAATTTGAAGTTGATAATGAAGAAGATTCTGTGTCTATAACTTATTGTTTAATTTATTATTTATTTAATGCGTCCCTCCTACAGTAGGGCAATATGAGTTGCTCAAAATGGTCTAGCAGCATGTTTGAATAAATGTTAAGATTACTCCAAATAGACTTTTTAAAGCTCAAAATAATCATATTTAGCTTAGAAATATCCATGAGTTATCCACAATGCATCTGTTCAGCAGGCCAATCTTTGTAAGTATTTCCCTTAAAAAAAGAAAGCCCTAGAAATAAAGGCAATTGCTTATGTAAGCAGTTTGAAAGTTAAATATTGCCTTAGAATTACTGCAGATGGAAACCAGTTGCTTGGTACTGCATGATTAGTCCACTGAGGTTAATTAGCAAGCTGTTCAGGTTTTGCAGGAGCCAAGAAGCAATGAGAGGTAATCCAGAGTTTGGACTGAATTACTCTGCCTCTTCTAGGGACTTGCAAATGGAATTTACAAATTTCCAACCCTGAAGAGAGTGGTGGGGTTTTTTCTTTAGAAAATTGCTGTTTGGAAACAATTTCAGCAATACATTACAATGCTATGTTATAGTCATGAGCTACCAAGTTGTTGTTGGTAAGTGATCCTCCATAAGTCAAGAGATGGATGTTTAATTGCTCACTTCTGGGATTCTCATTTTGCTCTGTGTTTCGTCTCTATATTAGGGCCCATTTTCTAGGCCTACACTCCTTTTGACTTGTGTCCTGTGGATCTGCCTCACTGATGAACAAACGCTCTGTGTTGAGAGATTCACAATGTATGCACTCAAAGATTATAAAAAGTCTCTCTGCAGGTGGCATGCATGGGACAGATTATTGCTTATTGCTCATGGGGAAGGCATGAAGAAGGTGCTGTTGTCTGGGTGCATACTTGCTACTCGTCAGGGTGCTTTGGCACGGAGGGTGTGCAGGTCCTACAGGGAGGTGCTGAGCCGCTGCTGAGCAGTGAGGAATTCCCAGGTTGTCACCAGCCTGGAGCTGGGAGAACTGAGAAGCGGCATGCTGGGATAGCGTGCGCGGGAAGGAAGAAAATACAGAGTTTGTTTCTAGCTCTGCCTTGATGCTTACCTCTTAGCTGTGTCCAGTGTCCACTGTCCACCCTTGTAACTCTCTTTCCCCACTGGTCTGTCTGGTGTCTTCTGTGTAACATTTTATGTTTGCAACTGTCTTTCGATGGCTCCTTATCTAGAGTTTCTAATTGAAAGTGTAAGTTTCAGCTGAGCTGCAGAGTTAGAAACAACCTTGTCTTGCCTGTCCACCACTGTTAATCAAGTACTGAGGGGTGGGAGATGTTTTTCTTCTCTCTTGGTTCTGTTTTCATAGCACTGTGTTTGGTTCTCAACACAGCTGTGATGAAAAGAGATCTTGAGATAACTATGGTACAGACTGGTGTTGTGCGACATTACTATGGAATGATAAGAAAGAGACTGCGCAGTATCTTTTCATTACTTCATATATTTACTGTTACCGTATATTCAAGCAGTTGGTTCTTTGCCTTGGCTGAGCTCCTGTCCCTTTTCACCGTTGGTGGGCCTGAGTGTCACTGACATGGATGTTTGAGTACTTATGAATGAAAAATGTGCAAATAAATAGCAATGTGTTTTACTCAATCTCTGCTTATCAGATTGCCTCTAACCTCTCCTGAACTGTTCCCCTTGCCAAGAACTGAAACTGCATGTGTGAGAGGAGACAGACTTAAACCAGTGGTGTATTAAATCGAACGTTAATAGTATGTGCACAAAGAATTGTCGAAAGGACTTGTAAAATATGTGTTCAAAGAGGCCTTATACAGTTAGGTCAAAGAATGTCTCAGTGTTTTCAGAGCAAGAAATTAGGCCTTTTTTTTCTTCTCCTGGAGGCAAGTAGCACCAAAGTGTGTGTTGGCAGTTTGCTTGCTCCAGACTCTGAAAGAATGCTTGGTTTGCAAAATTTTCACCTCTTCCCTATTTTATTCCCCAGTTATGAATTCCATGTGAAACCTAGAAACCCTCTCGGTGAAGGTCCAAGCAGCAATGTTGTGGCATTCAATACTGAATCAGGTAAGAACTTCCAGGGGTTGGACAATCATTTACAGTGGCTTTAGTATACATGTTTGTGGGATATATGAAAGGCTCTAAGATTAATTTTGTGTGTTGCTTGGTCTTGCCCTTTACTGTCTCCAGATTGGCTTTTCACTGCTGAGCTTGTTATGGTAGTGCCTGGAAGGTCAGCCTGAGATCAGGTCTATGATGTGTGAGGATGTAAGATGGCCAGACTGCAGGGGAAAAAGAGGAGCACAGAGAGTTTGTCCAGTGTTCATTATGAAGAAACTAACCTTACCCTTAGAGAAGGCTCAGTCATTTAAAATTATTATTCCTGACCTTTTTGTATCTATCAACTCATTAATAACTTCTGGATGGGGAACACGAGGTTCTTCTTTGGGCTGGTGTGTTTACAGGCACTTTTGCTACCTGTTCAATAAGGCTGCTGTATAATAGTGATGTCTTTTGGCTGAAATAAGGATTGAGAAATAGCAGTTGGGAAAAGTCAGTGTCCCGGTATGTCCTCTTCCATCTTGTTTACTCTCCTGAAAAACTGGTAAAGAGGTGTATACGAGCCTATTTTACCCACTGGTTGGTTCCCAAGTCCTATCTGACTCAGAGGTGAGAATCAGAGAGTGCCTTTGCTTTCCCTATTTCAGTTCCCCATGAGGCTGACTATAGCTGACTTGTTGACTTTATGCAAGCAAGATACCATCTTTTGTGTGGAAGTGTTTATTGCTTGATAGTACTTAAGGACCTTATAAAACACAATATGGGTTTAGCTTTTTTTAAAGGATTTTCTCAGTCTGCATTTTGATCCAGGTGTAATAATATAATAGTCCTCATCTAGTGCTGTCACTGATGGATGGATGAGAGTTTTGGCTGAGCAAGGGAATAGTCAGGGAGGAGTTCAGACCATGCCACACGTATTTATAAACTGTGAATACAGTCTTTGTAATCCTAGATTGTTAAAACTGAAAAAATGTTTATGCCAAACGCAGTTTTCATGTATGACAAGGCTTGTGTTCATGAATGACAAGGCTTGCTGTTTAGCTTGGACAAATTGAGCTGTCAGTTTTATTTTTTCTTAATTGTGCACATCCTTTTGTCACTTTTGGGCTTTCATAGCCAAGTTTTGTGTGGCAAGTATTAAAGAGGGGTCCTTTTCATTATTTTATTCTAAGTTTTGAAATTGAAATTTTTGAAAAAAATTAGGTTTTGCTGGTTACAGCAAACTCTTGTTTTTACACAAGGAACTATGTTCGACTGGTATTGTCCCATATGTAAAAAATTTTAAAGGGCCACTGATACTGTAGTTTCACATAAGAAATACATTTCTTTTAATTTCATTTAATACAAAAGTGAACTTTGCTTCCAAAACTCTTTCTGTTTCACAAATTACAGCTTGTGTCAACTGTAGAAAATTGCTTACCAATGCTTTTCCATTGAAATATTGGGAAAATTCATTTTACAGTGTCTGATTGAATGTTTGTTTTCTTCCCCCAGCGGACCCAAGAGTGAGCGAGCCAATTTCAAGTAAGCCTTTTCTCTATAGTATAGTGTCTTCTGATCAGGAATTTTTTCAGAAATGCGATAGCATAATTTTACGAGGGGGGTGTGGGTGTGGCTGTACTGCACCACCTAAATGAGTTATGGAATCAAACAGCATTCACACATGATTTCACTCCTTCCACCCGTACCTCTGGTAAGGAATTCATGCCAGGTTGCTTGTTTACCTGAGCGGAATGCAATCAACGTGATGCGATGCTCCCGCAGCAGCTGGGATGGCTTCAAACCAATGTACATAAATGAGCCAAGGACAGCCTCATATTTTCTCAGCCTTGTCATTAAAGCAAAAGAAAGCTCTGCAAAATGAATAAGCTACTCCACACTTTTTAAGTGAGTTAACAGAGCACAACTCAGGCGATACTATTTATCTGCCATAGTGTTTTAGAAACAATTTCTGCTTCTGAATTCTTGATCAAGCTCTGCTTTATCAGGCCATTTACAAGACCTCTTGCTGTCTTCGGTGGGAGGTCAACTGAGCTTTTGAAAACAGCTGAGATCGCTCAAGCAAATTGGGCTGCTTTTTGCATTTGTAATGGCATCACTTTGACAAACACTGAGACACCATTTCTTTCCACATAATTAATGACATTTAATTTTTATGTGTATTTTTGTTAAATCATGTACAATTTGCTGCAAGTTGACTGTCCTGGCTTGAACCCACTGAAAAACAGTGACTGCATCACACTTTTTGTAAATGAGTTTTGCCAACACACAGACATTGTCCCCCTAACGCGGTCCTAGAATAAGCTTATTCCAGACTGACACCACACATAGAGAGCAGAAGCAATTCACTGCATCAATCATAGCTGCATCCTTTGGTGTTTCCCTGAAATATCTTTCATGTTCAAAATGCAGGTGACTGGTGCCATGGTGCATTTTGTTCCATCAAGGTTTCTAATTCTATTTATTGGACTATATTCATTGCACATCGTTTTGTATGCAGCATCATGCTTCAGCCTCTTTCCTCCTCTCCTGCAGTGGGAAAGGATGCTATCTGGACTGAAATCCCATTCAATTCGGACACCTATTCAGAATGCAAAGGGAAACAATACGTAAAGAGGACTTGGTATAAGAAGTTTGTAGGTGTACAGCTGTGTAATTCTTTGAGATACAAGATATACCTCAGTGATTCACTTACAGGTAAGGGACTTTCAAGTCAGTGTTGCCCACATTATACACTCCTTAAAGATATCATGGTTTCAGAAATAAGAGATTTAACAAGACGAGCTCTGCTGAAGTGTGATCGGGTATGTTTAATCTAGTCCATAGACAGATTAATCACCAACAGTAATCTGCTTGTGCGCAGTAATCGCTGATGTGTTTGATAATGAGTTTTCAGACTCAAGAGTTACTTCTCTGTGGTGATCATCTGATTTAAGCACCTGTTAGTATCATGGGGGTCATACAGAAAATTGATAAAGATCAAGTCTCTGCCAGGGAATACTGTAAAGGCACCAAATTGGTATTTAAAGGGTAGCCTGGAATAGCTCTTAATTAGAGGATTATGACCTAATTTTAGACCAGGATTAGACTCAGTCATTCCCATCCCATTTGGTAAACATCTGGTTACTTCATTACTGTGAGGCTTATAAATACATGACTTCAACTCTAGTCAACAAGTTTTACTCACCTGCTTGACATTTTTGTATTGTTTCCAATTCCCCATTTTTGCTTATAATGCCCTTTTTCCCCTCTTGTTTTTCTTGTGTTTTTTACTAACAGCAGCCTCCTGGCATTATCTTCTCAAGTTTTGTTCAGTGTCTTAAGGTCACTAGAGTGTGATGTATTTAAGCTCTGAACCAAGTGACGCATGCTGTGTGTGAGCTGGGGAAACAGCCTGTAAAGTGTTTTTCAGTTAGCTGATCGTTAAGCAGAATTGTGTCTCACACAGATTGTACAAGCTATATTTAGAACTATATGAACTTCTCATAATCCATCCCAAGCCCCCGGGTTTCTTCTCTACAAGGTCTTTTATGAGAGATGCATGGACAACTCCATCACAATGGTGTTAGTGTGGCATCCAGAACACAAAAAGCTGTGTGTGGGAAAGTGCAAGTTAGGCAGTATGTTCATCATGTTGGATTGAATTAACTAGCAGAAACTGTGGCTGAAAGAATCTACTAACCCAGAGTTGCCCCATCTCAGAGCTCAGCACGTCACAGGAGCAGGGCTCTGGTCTCTCCATGTAGGAACACGGAAAGCAAAGAGCAGGGGAGTGTAGGGCAGCCCATGCCGCTATAATTTTAAGCGGCCCGGCTGTGCACCCAGCCTCATTCTCTCCCATAAGCAGACCAGGAAGGAAAGCCCTGTCATTAATATTAAGAACAATACCTCATATATAAATAATATCTTGGCAATTATGCGAATCAAAGAGACTGTTTTGAACAGGGGTATCATTCATTCAACTGTTGCTCTAACCAGCTGTGATCAAATGACAAACACTGGCAGCAAGGCATAGTGTATCGCAAAAGCAGCCAGGAAAGGAAATAGCAGTGCTAATCTAGCAGGACTAGACTTCAGCCCTAAATCAAGTGAATTAACACTGCAGTGAAAGTACTTCAATCTCCAAAGAAAAGTTTAATGTATCAGGAGCCCATTTTCCTATTTTCATTAGGTTGTTTTTGTTCTTGCTGGAAGGGTGGTGATTTAACTTCACTGGAGAAAGATGATGGTACCACATTGCATTCATTATACACGCTAAGTCTGGTTCTTGCACTGGGGTTGTGAGAAGTAGTGCTGACCAGTTGTCACAATGTTTGAAAGAACTGAAATATTTATGTAGAAGAAAAGCTGCTTTCCCCCCCCTTCCTAAGTGAGACTGTCGTGGCACGGGCCTCTGTATGCAGGTGAGAAAGTTTCCGATGTGAAGGCAGCCTCCGTTCTGGCGTTTCACTGTCGCACAGGTCCCATGGAAGCGCACCTGCTAGCGCCAGCGAAGGGCTGCGCCTGGGTCCGAGTTCCACCTTACCCTGAAAATGTCTTCCAAAGCTTTGCTGTTTAAGCTGCGTAAGGATCCTGAAATTCAGGTGCCTTGTACAAAGGCTGTTGTATAAGGCAGCTAACAAGCATATCTTTGCGTGCTGGTTGTTAGTGTGAATCTATACATCCAGTGTTGCAGAATTCATAATGTATAAAACAAAGATGGTATCTAATTTTCTTAAGACCACCCATAAGGGAACACTGGGAAAAAAAAAAGATATTACTTTATGCTAGAATTGTTGTCCCCAAAAGAGAAAGAATAATGTAGTCATTTATTAGCTAAATGTTTTTAAGTGTGTTCCTTTATTATGGAAAGAACTGGGCAGTAAGAATTTAATAGCCACTAGGAATGCTGTTAATTTATGTATAGCAATTGTCTGAGTTATGCACAGGTTATGCTGTGGGCCAGAAGGGTATGTGTGTATCTGGAAGTTACTGTTCTTGTGTTAGCCATAAAAATATCTGGTTTATTCTGTCTCCTGTGAAGAAAAACTGATCTACGTTACACTTGCCAGGACTCTTCTATAAACCAGCATCTACTGCTGACCTCATTTAACAGTCCTCCAGAGCAGTCACTGTAGGCATTCCAGAAAAGCAAGCCTCCTAAAAAAAAGTATTTATTGAGGGGGAGGAAAAAAATTAATTCTAAGTGTGACCTTCAAGAGCCATGGAAAAAAAAAAAAAAAAAAAAGCTGTTTTGGGCAGCCTGAATGTTCTTAATTTCAGACAAAAAAATTGCTGAGAGGAACTCCCTCTGACCAGTTCTCCTATGGAAAAAACATGCCTGCAGCCAAAACTAGATAGTAATAAATAATTTTCTAAAGCCAGAGAAGAACTGCATGCACAGAGACTGTCAGTTGGAGGTGAGAATTTTTGGCGAAGTATTGATCAGATCACAAAAATATGAGAGAGTTTATCGGGAGCAGTATGACAAGCCACCTCACCATCTTGCAAGTGGCCAGACTGGCACAGATTCAAAGCTACAGGACACCCAAATTCTAGTGAGTAACTGGACTTTCTGCTTAGCTTATACCTGAGTACTGAGCCTATTTCTAAATGCTCTCACTTTTCCTTTCAACCTCACAACCAAAGGTTGACCATAGTAAGAACAAGTGGTATGCAAGGAGTTTAGAAAGAAGGGTAAGTGTATCTGAAAATGTTTCCTGCCAAGGCTTGGGAAGAGAAGGTAGCATGCTTTCCTCCATCTTCTGAACTGAACATTATTAATGTCATGCAAATCAAATCTTTAAGTAAAAACATCTCGCTGTCAAAACTCCTTCACTGTGTGTCCTTCACTCCTTCCTTTGTCCTGTTAACAGGATAAGTACAACCCATAACATCAGCACATGCCTTGTTTTCTACTCAGTTGCAATCAAGTATCCTGTTAAGAAATCCTGCAAATACATACACAGGCATGCTTCATGCTCTGGATAAGCAGTTACTGTACCGAGGTCATCTGTTTGTTAAAGGATATCACTTGCACATACATGTTGTAAAAATACGGTGATTTATAAAACAGGCCTTGGCTGTGTTAAAGGTGGTCTATAAAAACATCTCTGAAGGTGCTGGGGGCTTCCTGACAGGGAACCAAACCTCCCTTCCATTCAAATCACTAGCAAAACTTATCTCATTTTTGATGCAGTCAGGATGGGGTTCTAGGTAATAACAGAATTTCACTTACTGTATGAAGCATAGGGAGGACATAGGGAGGAGAAAAAATACATTCAGGCATAGACTGTGGCCAGGAAGAGGGCACTTCTGTCTACAGCTGTGAGCGCTGTACTTGGAATATGCACATAATGTTCAAATTCCAGCTCCAGTTCCTGAGAGGAAAAGAATCATAGCATTCACCTTGGCTTCCCCACAGAGCGAAAAGCACAGCCCATTGCCTCTGGTGGGTTTTGGAAAGTGGAAATAGCTCTCACTAAACTGGACATGGATTTTCAACCTTGCTACTTCTTTGCTTTCAGGAAAGTTTTATAACATAGGAGACCAGAGGGGCCATGGAGAAGATCACTGCCAATTTGTAGACTCGTTCTTAGACGGAAGGACAGGACAGCAAGAAGATCTACCAGTCAAAGATGGTAATTCCTTACACCTGTCTCTGTAGCAAACTCTGGCAATTCCTTTGTGTGTGTGTGTGTGTGTGTGTGTGTTTCATTTTCCTGCTAGAAAGTGGATTCAGCGCCCTCTGCTGGGGTGGGCAATGGAAGGGGCCTACCAGCTTTGCAGGCAGAAGAGAGGCCAGAAGGTTTTGAAGATGAACAGTGACTTATTAAAGGAAAGTTATGACTTGGGTTCTGTTAGGTAGTAAACAGCCTCTCTCCTGTTTAAAACATCCCAACAGATTATTCACAGTTGGTATTACATACTTAAACTCAACCACAAATTTGAGTTTGCAGAGAGGCGTGAAGTCTTACGTTCAAGCTAGCAAGGTTGATTTAAAGTGCCGTAAATCATCAGTTGGGCATTAAACAGCTTTGTTTAGTGCTAATGAGAAACTAAAAAGTTATTACTGGAAAATATAATTCATGCTGCAGTAATTCTGTGCTCACTAATTCAAACCAGGTGCCTAGAATTCCAGTCTGGTCTAAGTGGCCATGGGACTGGCTGTCCTAAGCACAGCTGTGACCTGCCTGGCTATTTTTCAAATGTTGGTGAGGCTCAAGCATAGGAAAACTGTCCTTCTGTCGCTGCACTCCTGCCTTGCATGTCGGCAGCAGTGCCAGCGCAAGGTATTCTGTTCCCTCGTGGGGTAGGAACAAGGCTGTGTTGATGCACGTGTGCATGCTGAGTGTGTCACAGAATGTTTTACTGAGGAAAACATCAAAAGTTTTCAGTACAATATCAGAGTGTTGACCAAACCTTCCTGTACCTGGTGCTTTGTTTATAAAACACCTTACAGAAGTACAGAAATGCATCCAGGTAGGTGTGGGAGATTAAAGTGAAGTGCCCAAATCTTTCACAAGTTTTTCTGAAAACAAAGTAGGTTAACAATCTGAAAAGTGTTCACTTATGTATTTTGGTTTGTTTTGTTTTTTCAGAGGGCTTTGCTTTTCCTTTCCCAGTCCGTGTTGCCCATTTGTGAAGGTGTTTGTTTGTGTAAGGGATTGTTTGAAGGCACTTTGGCACTGAGGGGACAGCAGACCTCTCAGTTGTACCAGATTCACCTTTTATAAATTCACCTTTATTTATAAAATCTTTTTAAAAGATTTTCTAGATAACAAAACCCCTTTTACATAAAAAGCTCACTACTCCAGCTTAGAACACATTTAAAACCCATTTGTTTTCAGTGACTGGATTTGCTTGAGTGGATTCATGAGCTACATTCATTTTTAGGAAAAAAACAAAACCACTCAACAACAGTCAAACAAAAAAAGTCCCCACCTTTTCTGTAGCTTGTATTCTAGTAAATGAACTGAACAGAGGGAAGGCCAGACAGCTTGTCCAGTGCTGCTCAGTTCCTCCCTGGCTGCAGCAAGCTGAGGTCTGTTCAAACCGGAGTTAACTACCTATATTTGACCTGAAGCACTGGGGGGTTGGGGGGGGGGGATCATGACTGCTGCTGCTGCCCAATAGTTGCAGAATAGTATTTTTTTGTGTGCGCACGTACACATGCTTTAGCCACAAATACATTTCTGATGATCAGGTAGGATTCAGCACTAACTGCTCACTTTGATGCTTAACGTTAATTGTTTGAGTGGGAAACTATTTGTTAGTAGTGTGCTACAAAATAGACTGAAAGCAGAAGGTATTATCTTTCCCGTGGGGAGGGGGAGACAGCGTGAAATAGCCCCAGCTCTCAAGCTTCACTGGACCGTTGAGGCAACTGCAGTGGGGACTATTTAATCATTGTCTGGGAGGTGGGAAGGCACCCATAAAAGTTTTATCATGAGGATAAATGGGTTAAATGTGGCTTTCTTTCATTTACATTATCTGTGTCTCTGTAAAGCTTAACTGTGATTATTTGTTCTATATTCTAGAAACAAATACTTTTTTTTTCCTTGTAGCTAAACCTAGCTTGAGCTAAAAGTAAATTTGGCAGGAAGGAATTTCAATCCTACTGGATCGATCATTCATCCTTAAAACAGAGGCACTAGAAAAACTTTGGCATATCTGGGAGCACAATGCTCCAGGGCAGGCAGGCTTTTCTTTTGAGTTGGGTGCACAAATGCCAGCAGTTTCAGGGTGTGAGTGCACGGATGGGCAGCAAAACAACTGGTTTGTGTGCAGCAGATGGGTTAACAGCTGGAGGACTAGTTTAGCCGTTGACTGCACAGCATACAGGCTTCTTGGGGAAAGACAGGGTTGTCTGGGGGCCTCGCTCAAACAATAATTTGCTCTCTGTTCCAGGATTTTTCAGGGCAGTTCGTCAGGAACCTGTCAAATTTGGGAAGATAGGTGGGGAGACTCACATTAACTATGTTCGCTGGTACGAGTGTGGAACATCGATACCTGGGAAATGGTAGACACGCCCTGAACTTGGTGAAAAGGCCCAGCACTTCCCACCCTGTCCAACACAGGCTCAAAGAAGGAAATGTTTATGGTGTGCCTGGCACTTCAGGAAGTTTGCTGATGTGCAAGGGTTTATACAAGTCTAATGCCAATACTGCATTCATTGTGTAATAGCGTAGGCTGCTTACTGTAGTTATCCAGTTTTACAGATTTGTTTTTAGATTAAAAAAAATCCCAAACAGGCTAGGGACATGGTGTAGGATAATGTATAGGGAAGCTGGCTCCCTATTCTTGAGGTGTGGTTTATATGGTATTTTAAAAGATACGGTGTGTATATTATTTATCAGTGTTGTAATAAATATTTGAGGCACAGTTCCGGCAGAGTTGGTTATGGATTGCAGTGTGCAGTAGTTTCTAAATATTCACTTCATCTAATGTAAGTGCCATAAGCTACCTGTCCACATCCAGTGGTAATGCCTTCCCAGTCAGAAATTACAGAAAGGGCCCTACAGTTTTTAATATCCCACAACCAGTAAACTTGAAGCGCTTTCTCCTTACACATACAGACAGTTTATGCTCCTGCCACAGCACAGAGGTAGGTTGCTATATGTGCAGCTTTAAACCATCAGGTTAGTGGGTTTTTTTCCAATGCTTCAGCTCCAGCACAAGAGCATGTTCAGCCTCTTGTGCTGGAGTCAGAGCCGCTGCCTGGGAGCTTGGCAGGGACTGGTTGCTGGGTTTGGTTTCCCCCAGTTAAAGCCAATGGGCACGTACATACACAGAATAAAAAAATGAGACTGGCCTCCGCAGCTGTGGCTTTTCACGAAAATGTAGTTTTCAGAGACTGAGACTTACTGGCTCAAAAGCCAAATGTATGTACAGTTCAGGGGGGCTTGGAAAGATAAATGAAGCAGGGAAAAATAAGCTACTTATAACAGCATAATCGGGTTTATTTTATTTAAATAAAAAAGAAAAAAAGTGGTCTAAAACATTGTTCATTGGGGACAAAGGAGAAATAGTAATCACTGAACTTTAAAACTGCTTTAGAGTACTTTTGACTAAAACCTCACCCAAAGCTACTTGTTGTACTGCTTGAACATTTACAAACTAAATAAAGAGATGTAGGTTTTTTTTAAAGGTGTTATTCATTACATTACTAACGTATTGAAAATATATGAACAGGAACACTCAGATATATATATAGTAGAAATAGTCATTTATAGAAAATGCCTTATAAAGTACATTGCAGGTACACTGTACTCCTAATAAAGTATTTTTTAATCAAGTGTTTTTCTTGGTGTTTTACATGAAAAGCAGTGTTAGTTTCTGGGGGAAATGCTGTTATGTCAGGAAGCATTTTTTTCTGAAGCAGGCGCACATTAACTGCCGCTGCACAGCCATGGGGTTTGGACTGACAAGTGCAAGCAGCAGGAGGTGCAGCTCTGCCTTACCCGAGGGGGAGCAGCACATCTAAAGATGCTGAAGGTAGGAGGCTTTTCACTCACTTCCTAATTTGTCTTTATGAGAGTTCAAGCAGCTTGCTCCAGCTTATTTTTTTAATTCCCTACTTGGTTTTATGTATTCCTATAATCTCAAAGATGGAAAATATTAACTGGGAGAATATTTTGCCCTCTGCTGTTATATGGGCTATTGAATCTGTTACAGCTCTTCATCGGCTTTTCCTTGGCTCAAAATCGAGGCCCTAGAATTGCGCTCCCAAGTTTTTCTGGGTGGCAAAGAACCTGTGGAAAGCTGTTCCTTTTTAAGAGTTCTTAAAAATACATATTTGGCTTAAATTTTCAAGTAATAAACTAGTTCTCCCCCCGCCCTTGTTAAAGTGAAATTGGTAAGGGGCTCTAAGATTTTATGTTTCAGTTCTTGTTCATTTGGTAAGAGGATGACTTGGCAATTAACAGCAGCTGACAGTGCCAAACCAGCCCCAGCTGCATAACCTCTGCAAAAGCAATCTCTATTCACAACCCTTCTCCATTTACACACCTAAAAATCTGTCTCTTGTATAAACCCCAGCACCGCTGGTCTCTACCCCAGTATCTGTCCACCCACCTTAACAACCATTTCTTATTCAGTATTACCCAAATTTGAAAAAACAAGATCAGGCATTGAATAGATTCTGGGTTTTTATTAGTTGTCCAGGTGAGCATTACAATTTATAATACATCATATCTAGTTTTACCTCCAGAATGAATCTAATTTAGTACATCATGGTATTAGTAAAAACAAGCCTGAGAAGTGGGCTAAACTTCCACCTAGGATCTTCATACCCTTCCCCCACAGCAAGCTAGCATGTCAATCACTTTACAGACATTTAGGTAGTGTTCCCCCCAAAACAACCCAGCCACAGATTAACCTAGGAAGCTGATACCACTTAAAGCAGGAAAGATTCAGTTGGTGGTTGCCCTCCCCCCCCCCGCAGAATTTAACCCCCAGCTCCCTGGTTTTGCTTCATTGGTTCAAAATCCCCGAGTCTGTGGGGGCAGGACCACCGGCAAGTGCCCGTGGCCGCTCCTTACCGGTAGCCAGGTCCCGGCTGGGTGTAGCCCTGGGCGCCGAAGGGTGGGCGGCTGCGGGCATAGGGGTTGGGCCCACTGGGCGGGGGGGTGATGGTGCTGCCGGGCGGGGGGGTGAAGCCCGGCCGTGGCTGGAAGGTGCCAGGGGCCGCCTGGGAGCCGGGGGGGCCGCTGTAGGGCCCGGCCTGCGAGGGCTGTGTGGTGTAGGGCTGCGGGGGGAAGCTGCCCGCCGGGTACTGTGGCTGCTGCCCGGGGAAGGCGGCAGCCGGGGCCGCCGGCTGGCTGTAGGCCGGGAACTGCTGGGCTTGCTGCGAGGGGGGCTGCTGCTGGCTGTAGCCTGCTGGAAAGGCAAAGAGCAGAAAAAGGCCGGGTGAGAGGGAGCGCAGCATCCCTCGGCAAACACAAAACAACGCAGTAAGCGCGGAAAAGGCAAACCAAGAACCAGCCGCCTGGTTCTCAGCATGCTACCGCCGCAGCACAGCCGCGCCAAAAACAGGTGGTACACAACGGGCATTAAAAAAATAACACCTAGTATTTTACCATCACATCACATGAAAAATAAAAAGTCTTCACTGGCAAATGAGGCAAAATGCAACCTTCTTCCCAAATAAAAACTCAAACTGGCACGAAAATACCATTAGGGTTTAATGTAAGTCATACCTTCGGTTAAATGAGAGGAGGTTTCAGCTCTTTAGGGTTAAATATGAAAAAGTTGTGCAGACCAGAATACTTTAGTACAAAACTTCCATTTAAACATGTCCCAAACTTGATTTTTCTGCATAAAACCAGCTTCCAAAAGGAATTTTTCTTATTGAAGACTTTAACTCGACACAAAATCCTTTTATGATGAAATAGCTACTTTTATCCATCATGAAACACACCTGCAGCTACTTGCAATGAAACCTCTCCAGTGACTGGGATCCTGTCAGCATTAAACACCAGACACACAAATTATTAACAGTGCACAGCCCTAAACAGAAAGAGTAAGGATTGAAGAATGCACTGGAGTAAACTCACCTTGAAACTGGGATCAAAATTTACTCATGAGACAAACCTCAGAAGGGTCCATTTTTACTACCATGAATCAATAGCCACAGGGTTGCCTAGCAGATCTACAAGAGCAGGAATGGTTCCCACTCTTGGGAGACAGGGGTTTAAAAGGAGACAATACTCAGGGGAACAACAGCAAAACAAACAAAAAAAATTCCTGAGTCAAGATCTTCAAAATCTGCTCTCACTAGGTCCTCAGAAAAAAAGACTGTTTCTGAAAGATTGGGTTAACTGAGAAACAGAGGAGCCCTAAGTCAGCTCTGGCAGTGGTTTGTTCTTTCTTGCAGGTGATGGCAATTAGAATGCAGAACTCACATTGCACTACAGCTTTCACAGGAACTTCTCCAGTAAAATAGTGGACTGGATGATGGTAGGACGTGACTAGATAGGAGATGGAAACTCCTTCTTCCCCTGCCCCCCCCCCCCCCCCCCCCCCATTTTTAAGCCTAAAGAAAGTCAGATAGACCCTTCTACTTCCAACGGGCTTGTTATTTCTTCTGAAATTAGACTTCAGAAAGTCTGTCACTGTCTTCTAATTACAAACGTGGGGGTGAGACATCTGCAGAGAACAAGATATCATTTAGAGACCCAAATAAACCAGCTCTCGCACAGCACACAGCAACAAGGGCTGAGGCACCAAACCTTCACTTCCAAGTTTTCTAGGGTTCCTATCAAAGATAAACATGGAATTTCTCCATAAGCTCTGCAAGTGTTCTCATCTGCATCAGAACTGATGCGCTCCTACTATATGTACTGCACACCCAAAAAAAAGGCTATACAGGCTCTATTCTGAGTCACTTAATGGTACAGGAGTCTTTAGTTTAAGGAGGATTGTTTAAAACAATAATAAATGCTCTGTATCATTTTCTAGAAGTATTAAGCAACTTGCAGATTGTTATGGAATCTACTGTTGCAGGCCCATCCCTGTACTTCAGCTGGATGAGGATTCCTAGCATTCACTGTGCATTATTAGATGCCAGCTGCTCCTAAATGAAAGTTCTGAAGTCAAGTGTATTTTGGGTATACACAAAAGCCACCTTTTCGTATTTGACTGTGCCTAAACCACCAGCGCACTGAAATGTTCTTCTCCTAAAAGGCTACTAGTGCCTTTACTTGAGGTATAAGAAAAATCAACAACTACAAAGAACTATCACTTGAAAAGTTTCTCCAAAGTTACAGTATTTATAATAGCCAAGTATATACTAAATGACAACTATAATCTGTTCACACCACTAAATTTTGTACATGGAGATTATTCGAGATGCAAGAAACAGGCCACCTTTATATACCTCTTCTTTAAGGAAGCTAAATTGGGATGTTTTAGCCACTTACTTGCTAGAATCTCAAGACTGCAGGAGTTCAGCCTCATACCTGAGGCGACTCATTTTGCCTACCCTTCTAACAACACAGTCTGCTGATTAATAACCAACTCCGCTTGTGCTCACCATTGAGTAGGACTGAGATACCACAACTCCAACTACGTATTACACAGACAGCGACAGCGTTCTCCTCCTGGCAACTTCTGAACTGGGCTGCTTCCCACCAGAGCAGAGGCCCGGGGCTGCCCAGCGCCCTGCCCTGCCCCACCGCCTCAGGCACCGCAGGGTGGGTTCTGCAGAGAGCGCAGCTTACCTGGGTACTGCACGCCGTACTGCTGCTGTGCTTGTGCTGCGGGATAACCAGGCTGTTGGTACTGTTGATACATCTGACCTGGGGATTAAAAACATATTTAGGTGAAGCCCAGTACCCCCAGCTGTATTGTCAACAGACAGTGACCAACATCTTAACAGTACAAACATCGCAGAAGCAAGCCCTCCCACAACACATAACACTTTTTTAAAAAACATCTGAACAGTGAAGTGTGAAGAGGTGTTCCACCCGATTACCAACTGAAATCAATGTACAGATTTTAGTTTTGGAACCATGTCGTTCTGGAGACTAAACGACGTTTATTTATTTCTAACAGAACAGTTCTGATTTGGTACATGAGGCTTAACTGTTTCACATTTCCAGAGGATGCCAGAAGCCATGCACCTTAAGTAGTGCTACTCTGCTGGGTAACAGAGCAGGAATCTTTAAATATCTTGGTAACTGCTCCAGACCTTACACTGTAAATTAAAGTACTTCACAAGTTAAACATGTCCTCAGATTGTCTGTTTATATTTGGTTTTTAAGACCATTTCTGCATCAAAGTACTGTAGGCAGAGTGGTACATTATTTATTCAGACCACATTTTCCAAAGTCATCCATCTCTTAGTTATCTGACTTGCTGTAAGCCAAGTTTTCTTAAGAGACCCAGGGGTATACACCCTAAAGCAAGAATAAAACCATACATTCTTAAGCTTGGGTATTCTAATTCAATGCTAGTTTTTCCTAAATTCCACATTTCCAATTTCTTGGCAAGAAGAGGCAGAATATTTGTTTAGACTTAACCTATGGGCCTCTGTAGGCTTTATGCTTCTGCTGTTTTTCAATTTAGTAACAGGCACAGTCAAAGAAGAAAAACAATTGTCTGCCAAAACTAAAGCTTAGCTGAACTGGAGCAGACATGGAAACTTTACTATTATAAAGTGTTACTGCACTATTATTCATTCTGCAAAGATCAGCAGGCTGTATAAATACATGGTAAGCTGTTATCTTCTGACCTGCACACCAAGAAATAGGCAACTCTGCTCCAAGTCCTCCCTGACCCCTGTGCACACTACTTTAGAAGAATTCCTTATTTCTTCTTTTCTCTGCGTTATTTGCAGCTGAAAGCACCAGTATTTTACATTTGCACTAACACGTTAAAAATATTTTATACTGGTGCAGTTATTCAAATATTATGTGGCATGCAATTGTGGGATAAATAGAGCACTAAACACAAGGCTTGAAGAGAATTTAAGCCTGTTCACTTGATAATTAAGAGTTACAAACTCAGAATGCATGTTTTCTTTCTTTAACTCAGGCTGTTATACAGAAAGGAGAGAACAACCCCTAGACTGCCTGGCTGGGGATAATGAAGAGACCACACTGGCACCTGCTGGAGAGCCCAGGCAAAGGGACATGAAAGCAACAGCCCAGAGTTTTTCCAAAGCTTCCAGAGAAGGCTTGCTGTCTTCACTGGGGCTGAAGTGTTGGTGAGGGGCAGAAAGGTGTTCCAGTGCCAGTCAAGAAAACATTCTTAACTTACAGCCCTGAATGCAGTCAGGGATTCTATGGGTCCTTAAAACTAAAACATATAGGGTTTTTCCTCTCACTAGAGCTTTACTCCAAGATGAGCTACAGCATCAGTATCTGGTTTTGTGCTTAGTAGCGGTTATTGTCAAAGATCTGCCAGAATTCACTATTGTTCCTGTGCACTGAAATAGCCATTTTAGCTTGCTTCAGAAAAAAAGACCAACTAAGCATAGTCACACAGCATGCTTTTCCTAGAAGATCATGAAGTGCCTACTTGATTGAACTTCTACATCTATTTCAACAAAGACTAAAAAAGTGTCCACATCTGTACATAACAGGTTCAACAACTGGATTTAGTGGTACAAAAGCACAGGCGTGCTGCAAGAGACAGCGCTACACTGAAATGTCTCTCGTATTCGTTTCATTCAACAAGTAAATGCTTAAAACTTTATCGAGGGAGGTAAGCTATTCATTAGTATCAGCACATAGAGGTGAGGTGACTTGGTATTCACAAATAACAATAATAACTAATTATAATAATTCCATTTATACACAAAGAACACCATTAAAACCCCTGATATACCAGAATGATTGACACGTGATTGGCATCACCATTTTACTTATATCCTCAAAGTACTGAGAAGGTGGGGGGAAAGTACAGCTTGGGGTTTTATGGGTTTTTAAGAAGTGAACTAATGTTTTAAACCTAGTTTCAAATTAGTTTAAAACTGGTTTCTACCAAGACCATGCTCTGCACCAGCAGTGCCACTTGTGTAAGCCAGTCCTGCTGGAGACCCAACCATCAGCACATATCCAAAGCCCTGCCTGTGGGTCCCTAGATTAACCTGGGACTGAAGTGCTATCAAACAGTAATGTAGGGAAAGCTATTCCATGTTTTAAAGGGAAGTTTCCAAATGCTTTGATAAAAGCAACTTAGTTTATGAAAAAACCCTCAGAGGCTGATAATCGCACACCTATTACCAGCTTTGTAAGAGACTGCTATCTACCATATGCACAGAAGCACTCCTGCTAGTACTTCTAATGAACAAAGTGCCATAATGATTTCTAATCTCTTCCAAAGAACTGAACTATTTTATCCATAGAATTAAGAATATAATCAGTACTTAATATATTTCAGTGGCAATAATCAAAACTGCATAAGCTACAGACCAAAACCATCATAATTGGTCCTGTTGCACTTTCACATGCAAAAAAAAGGACCTGGGCAGACATACAGCCCAGTTCAGTGTTTGAAAAAACAAAGCCAGGCACTATACTTTCCTTGACTCAAGTTTAGAAGAATCATTACATCTAATCTGATACATAAGCCTAGACACCTTCTTTCCCAAGCAAGGTGACTTTTGCCGAAACAAGTCCTTTTCCCCGTCCCTGGCATTAGTCACCATTTAGGATTCCAACCTAGTGCTGCTAGTGCTTTTCAATGTTTCACTTTTTTGTTTCAGTTCTAGTTTAACATCAACACTTAAACCTCATACTTTACTGTATTAAAGTAAAAAGATTAAATTAATAAAATTCAAGTTCAGTATCTGAGAGAATTTTTAACATTAAGTTTTCTGTCTGCTGACAGAACAACCTGAAGCACTTTTTTTCCAAAAGTAACTTTCATCCAGGAACACCAAGCAGTTATATCTTTAAACTACAAAGATGTCTCTTGCTGTCTCTTTATATCACTTAACTAATTCTTAGGAAAGTAAGCAAAACCGCCAAAAGCAGCAAAACAAGTGTTTTATAAGCTCCACTGCAACCAACAGCATCTGTACCTGCTTAAATATTATACCTAACTACAAGCTGCTCAAATACTCTGCTCAGTCAAAACGTTACCGATGCCCTTGAGGCAAGACATGCCACCTGCCTGTGGATCCTGCGATCACCCTCAATAATGCCTCTCACGTGTATCCCAGCATTATGGCAGTGTACAAAGAGGCAGAAGGCTGTAACTTGCTTCTACACTAACACAGAAACAACTTTACTTTGTAGTTCATACGAAGGTAGAAATACCAAAGCAAGTGATTCCACAGACAGTTTCATCCAGAACTACGCAGGTCTGAAGGCTCAGGGCTCTTAGAAAATGACAGAAAAATGATGCCCAAATGTAGCAAATCTCTGAATACTTTTATTTTTAGAAGTTAAATCACATGTAAAAGGGCATAGTACAAAGGAATGTGAATACCAGAGTTAAGACCTTAAGCTTTGAAGGAGAGCCAAGGCGCTCAAGGATTACACAGAAGAACTACAACACACAGGAGACAGTCACAAGGTTTAAGCTGTCCAGCACAGAGCACTACATGATAAAGAAGCAACGCTATCATATCTTTGTTTTATTAGATAGAAATGATGAGTAAACAACATTTTTAATTCAGAGCAGACAAGCCAACAAACTGAGCAAAAGCTTGACACAACACACAGGGTATGATACAAACTAAGATCTTCATATGGGTGCAGCATACAGAAATCTGCCTTACAGTAAAGAGAGTACAGATGCAAGCAGGAAACAGTACCATGAAAATCCTCCTCGTGTTACCTCACCTACCCTTTTCAATAAAGCTACTGCTCCATCTGCCGTTTCTATACTGAACAGCATGTGAGGAAAAAAAGCTCTGCCTAGTGGCACAGATGAATTTGTAGTTTGGTATCGACTTTGGGTCCGCTAATTGGAAGTCATAACTATTGACCACTTGGATTCTGAGGTCACCATTCACATATTAACCAGTAAAAAAACCATGCTGCTCACCTTCCACCTGACCAGTCTGTGGCTGCGTTCCAGGGTAGGGCGGCTGCTGTGCCTGGACACCAGGGGGGTGGGCTGCAGAAGCAGAGGAAGCGATGCTGTCCGGTGTTCCCGATCGCTCTTCCGCAGGGGCACTGGGTGGTCCTAGAGGAGCAAGAACAAGATACAGTATGTCAACTGAACAGAGAGTCTGAATAAATAAAAAAAAAGTCTAACAGAAGACCATTCCCCTGCAAAGTTTTTCACATTTTTTCCAAGCTTTCCATAGATTTACATCTGAGAGTATCACACCCGAGTGAAAATAAAATATATTTCCACATCTAAACTCTTTGGAAATATTTAGGGGGGATTTTTCCACCTGTCTCTAGGTCACTCAGATTTCATCCTTCCAAGGAGCCTGACCCACCAGTGGGATAAATCACTCGATAACAGCATGTTTTTACCACAGCTTCAAGCACTAACCTTACACACGTACACCGATGGCTTGCTACATTTGGACAGAACACGCACCTACGTTCTCTCTCATCTGGAGCAAAGGTGAAAGGTTGCATGAAACTGTTCAAGCACACCAGTGTTTTACTGTGGCCCACATGTGCTCAGGCAACAAAGTGTTTCACCAACAGTCATACAGCATGTGAACAGAAAGCCTCCCAGGAAGGTGTTAAAATTACACTCCTGGACAGGATAAAGCAGGCTTCAATCTAAAAGCAATTGTCTGCTTTAATAATTTCAAAAATATTCCAGCTAGCACCCAAAGAAAGCGTGGGGATGAAGAATTCAGATTTTCTCTATATTTCTTAGAATTCCTGAAATATGCAGGTGAACGGGTATAACATACTACAGTTAAATGCAAGATATTTTGTTTGAAACAAGGAGGCTGAAACCTGGATCTTTCCTGCTCTTAGCTCTCTGAATGCTACCTATGAGACACTACTAGCAAATACATGCTTAAAGTTAAGCACAAGTATTAGAAATGTTGCAAATTCACTTTCAATTTTAAAGAACCTTACATTTACACAACATAAATGTGGATCCAGCGAGCCCTTAATTGTGTTTTCACCTTACCCTTATTGGGGGAAAATGAATCGTCTGCCTACTTCTGGTTTTGCCTGCATAGACATAGCTGCAGGACTACAGCTTAAGAAATGGGATTTCTTATATCCTGTTTAAATGGTCCTCTGTGAAGCTCTTTGTACATTCAAAGCACGGTCAAGTCACTTCACTCTACCAGAAGAATTATGGAGACACATTAACATTGAAGTATGGCTGATGCTATGATCAAAGCACTGACCAGCACTGAGGCTTTGTACCAAGGGACAAAACTACTCCTTCCAAACTGAGCTCCAAATTTCCGCTAGCTGTACTTCCCACTCTATCACTTCATTGTTCAGAGACAGCCCACTAAGTTTTGGAGTACTACCAAACTTGTTTCTGGTTGGGGAAATAACCATGCCATGACAATACTCAAAATGTGCCATGGAGGAAAAGATCACTCAGTAGGTCTGATCCCCAAAGCAGTGCCCCGATCTGAAGATCGCCACTCTGTCTGTGGGTATAACCGTGGGTCCTGCACAGCCGCAATCACGCAGTGCTGATCTATTCTACCACTCCCCACTTTCGCCAAGGCAGCCATACTTGTAGAAACAAGCTCCAGGTGCTATTAGCTTGCCCATCTGTCTCATTACTTCATACATCATATAAAATTTACTCGCTCTAGAGTTGTGAGTACACAGCAAATCCTGTTAGCTAACAGCAGGTTTATTTGCAGCTTTCAATGCTACATTAAACCTTGCCAGAGCCATGCAGATTCTGTACAAAATCACTTCTCTATATTCTGCATCACAGTCCCTATTCTATGTTGCTTTTCTAATTTCAGTTATCCTATCTTGACTGCAGTTTAGTAAACCAGTTTTTATATGTTTAGCATTCTACTACCAAGTAGGGCCAACAGTCATGCAAGCTCCTCTTCAAGAACAAATATAATTCAGACAAGTTTGTTATTCCTTTCTGTTAACAGTAAAAAAGTTTGACACTATTTACTTTTGAAATGAAACAGGGGAAAGGCAGGGTTGTACAAAACATTCTGACTGACCCAAACGGCAGAAGCACAAACCAAGAACTTGAACTGCAAGATCAAACTCCAAGACAGAGCAGTGGATACTGTTTTTCTATCCCTGGCAAATACCAGTTACTCTACACAACAGCTTTAAAGAATTTAAATTTTAAAAATTAAGTCCTTTTCTACTCCAAACTAAAACACAGTGCTAAAACCAACAACAACATTTCAACATTTTCTATACAAAAGTTACCAAACACAGTGACAACACCTTAACATACCAAGTTTTAGAATACTGAAAAGAAATAACGAATACAGAACACTGCTTAATACACCAAAAATACGGATGTTTTGTTATAAATCAAGATTTGAGTCACTGATTATGAACAGGGTTTTCTTTCCTTTTCCTAAGATGTATTCTTACCTGACACCTGATCATCTGTCAATCCAAATGCTGACATGACATTCTTGCTGATTTCATCCTGGTTCTTCAGCGGATCAAATGCAGACATGCTTGCTGCTATAACTTGAGTGGATGGCTTAACATTAGAGTCAGCAGCAGCAGGCTTTTCCTCCCTACCATCTACAGCATCTACAAAAAAAAAAAAAGCGCCCAGTTATTAATCCTTGAGACCTGAAACACTATGATACACATATATTGTACTACAGCAACCTCAAAATTGCATAGCTGTGGGAGGTTTTTAATTTTTTAACTGTTGAAATACTTATGTTAGGGTAACAGTGATGTATCAGTGATGTATCTGAAACTGTGATGAATCACAAAACTGTGGCTTCATTGCACAGTTACTTAAAGATACAATGACACTGTGGAGTATCAGTATCGTATGTCACTTTGTCTTAAATTCAAAGGTAAAAAGTTCCTGCTTCAAACAAACTATTCTGGTATGACTTGCCTACAGAGAATTCAAAATTAAGAAAACTTACAGGATAGGTTCCAGTTGATTATAGTGTTTTATAAACTGAAGTTTTTGTTTTATTCTATCCCCTTCTCCCCGAATTCTTCCCAAGCTGACAGGTCAAGTTCATCTCTTTGTAATTATATCAGTGACACTGCATGACTCGGCAACCCCTTACCTAGTAGTGCTACATTTTCTCTTAAAAACAAACAAATGCAGATAGGGTTTAGACTGGCTGGTTTTGTTTACACTCGAAGATCATCACCTTAACCTCCTTTCAGATGGTTTATAACCAGAATCCACAGTATTCCACTGAAATTAGTAATTTCTTATATTGCAGGAACAGGAGCTTGGTTTTGTTTAAAAAAAATCCTATCAACTGTCAAAGTGTAAAATACAAAAGCAGTGTTTCCTAAAAGAAAGGCTGGAGTTCTTGGTTTGCCTCTTTACTCAGAGCACTGTACTCCATGACCTGGTGGCATTACCTTTCTGCGTCCAGCTTACCTACAATCTGTAGTTAAGCACAGAGGTATAGTTGTTACAGTACAACAGCACTAAGCTGGGAGATCAACGCCTCAAAACTGGTAGAATAAGACTTCCCTGTTTTGCCATACCCCAATAACCTTTCCCACCCATACCTGCACCCTTGTGCTGCTTACCCTGAGGGAGCTCTGATGCTGGTCTGAGCTCAAAATGTGGGGATTCAATTTCCTAACCTGGCAAAAAAAGTGGATATAATTTGTGCTGAATTCGCTTTTTACTGTTTTAGTGAATCAAACTTGCTTAGCAACATGACAAGATAAGCACCAGAGCTAGCCCAAAGTAAGCAGTGGGAGTGCTCAGCTGGGAACAGGAACTCTTCAGCAACAACAATTAATTCAGCTCAAAGCCCTCTCAAAATGTTGTCGTGATTCACAGGTGTTAGTTACAGTATTTTCATTCATTGCAACAAAAACTCAGACTTTGAAGTTTTATGCCTAAATTAACTTAATACTTTACTCCAGATAATCTGAATAAAAATTCTGCCTCTAAAATAAGTGAAGCAATAAAAACTAAGTTCTGAACCATCAAGCAACAGTTAAGAATGATCACAACCAGTATTCATGCCTCCATTTTAAACTTTGTTAAACAGCACTGAACTCTGCAAATCAAACCAAACAATTCTTTGGCAGGCTGCCTACCACTTTCAGGAAGATTAGTGGAAAGCCCTGGTTCAGCCGGTGGTTCTAAACAGTCCAGTAAACGATTGACTTTATTGCGAAGTTCTATCAGCTCTCGACGCAGGTATTTCACCTGATTAGATTCTAGGGGTCTTGGTTGTCCATTCACTGCAAAACAGCAATTAGATAAATTTAAGACTGTAGCAACATTTTGACATCCAGTTTAAAATCAGAAAAAAAATAAATCCCAACTTTTACTTGCTTGTAACATCACCAACCTCTGCAGAGTTTAAAGCAACAAAGTTGAGTCAACACAGACTGAACTCATTCTAGAGCTTTCTGTTCCTTTAATACAATCTCAGTTCAGCAAAATCCACAGTACCAGAACTGCAGAGTAAAGTCTGCAGTAACTTTCTGCATTGCTTACTCATTTCCATGAATATACCCTGACCAATACAGCTATCACACTTGGCTGTGGAAGACTATCCCTTTAGAAAGTACCTTTAGAACTATGACAGCACACACAACACTGCTGCAGTGCATGAATAAGGTCAGTGTCCAAGTTAAAGGCTGCTTTTTATTCTTTGGAACCATGTGCTGATTTACAAATAGTAGCTTGAAAACAAAGAACTATTTTATAACAAAGGCCAAAGGATAAATGTTAAAATCTATTCAACTTCAAGAAATTAATGTTAATTTTTAGCAGTGTCCTAGTAACACTGCAAGATCATCATCATATTTTTTCACACACCTGTGGAAAAAACCACAAATGCTAGAGAGTGGATGATAACATGGAAAATAACATTTAAAAAACCCATTGACCACATATATATGTATGACAAATACTTTAAGCAATCTTATAAAAATAGATATCTATTAGTCCAGTATTTTCAGCTTACAGATTTCATTCTTCTGAGGTGACAAACTGAGTTTTTAGTACCTTCCCATGAAGCCCACTGCCTGAATTTTAATAAACATTAAAATGAAGAAAAAGAAAAACAATCTTCTATACTTACCAAACAATGTCAGCTTAAGTATCCTACTGCACTGAATTGCAAAGGAAAGATCCGAGCTATCAAAAATTGTTATAAGATCTCCATCTGAAAAGAACATGAAAAAGTAAAAGCCAAGCCTGTTAACTACTGAACTTCATACTAGGGCAGAAGTAATACTTTATTACTCAAAAAGAACTTTCCCTATTTGATTCTGAAGTTACTGGGGAAAAAATTATTACAGTGCAAGAGTCAGCATGCAGGGAAATTACACACAGACAGTCAGACAGAAGGAAGCCTTCTGACATTAGCCCTTTGAAAGTTCCACAGAGCTCATCATTCCTTTATGTTTACCCACAGGACAAAACACTAGAGCTAAGAGTTCACGAAGTCCAACACCAGAAAGAACGATGATGCCGGTTAAAGTTACACGCCTGTTCCAAGTGGCTCCAAAACTGCAGTGTTCATGAACAGACAGGAGAGTCAAAATTGATGGCACAAAACAATCCCAATTCAATTTTTAAAAAAACAAAACATGCACACAAGGGAAAATTTTAAGTGACTACACCATTTTCTCAGGTTATATATACTGAGAACACTGAGGGGCATGACTGGCTTTCAACAAGGGAATGATAATAAAGTCCCCGTGTAAAAGTGAGTAGTGAAAACATCTATCAACCTTAACACACAAATAGGAATGAAGACATGAAGATGTCAAAGTAGTCAGAAGAAAACTTTTCTCTCAAACCAGGAATCTGACACAAAGCCTCAAATCTTAGCCATTTATTTTTGTGTCAGATTTCAGAGGAACTCCCACCTAATGAATCCTAATGAATTTGCACATTGCCATCAGTCTCAGAAACTATATTAGAATTGTATGAGATCCTTCATTCTTAAGATACGAAGGGCTATGCACAAAGCACTGAACACCTTCAATCCTATTAATACCCAAGAGATACCAAGTTCCCATTAAGTCTGGTCTCTCCCAGTATTTAACTTGACAAGGTCAAAAGTCAAGACAATGCAAGTTAACATCTTTGCTTACTCAACAAGATCACAGATAAAACAAGATTCTTTGTTAGGACAGATTTTCTGCTGTTTAATATATTCAACAGATTATCAATAGATTAAATGAACACAAATTGGGCAATGTAAAGGCAAAGAGTGGGAATGTGTTATCAGGAAAACATGTGTACTGGCAGAGGGAACGAGGAGGGATAGCAGGACCACCTCCTTCCAGAACTTTTCATCTCCTGGGAACTGAGATGAAACGCTATCTAGTGAAGCTTCACCTTCAGAAGCAACAGCATTAGATAAATGATACGCAGATTGGACAAAGCCAACTCCAGGCTAGGAATGCCCCTCCCTAAAACACCATTACAAGGAGGCTCTGTGGACAGACACAGAAGCATTTTTAAGTACAGATTACTGCCTAAAAATTGAGCTACTCCTTATGCATTGGTGACAAAGTTCCAACTGTATAAAAGTTATGGTTAAAATTTTCAAACAAATGAATGCTTCGGTATGAATAATCATAAAACACATGAGGGCAAGTTGAAAACAGCTCAAAATTTGAAGAACTACATATTCTAATGTTGTCATACCTGACTACAAGTCACACCACTGCAATGGAAGGTTTTCTTAGTATAGTACCGTTAATAACATCTAACAATGCCTGTCACTCTTCAGAGTTGTTTTCTAACAAAATAAACAAGAAATCTTACAAATAGTAACAAACTGATCACATATAAATTAATTTTCAAGTTTTCCTGAAAGAACTATTGTTGTCTCTGAAGATTTTTCTGTATCCTGTGTCCTGTTTCCACATTCTCAAAAAACACTGGTTAATGGCAGTATCAGTCATGGATTCACTGAGACCAGAAAGTCTCCAAAACCCCACTAGGCAGCCTGCTCTAGTGACACACTACCCTCCAGGTGAAAACTCACACTCAACCCCTCAAGCTGCAGTTTATGATTGCTCCCATCTGGTGCTATCAAGAAGAGTTTGGATTCCATGGTCTTTGCAACTCCCACTCTGTTAGCTGAAGCTGCTGTTAGCTCTGCCCTTGGCCTCCTCCGCACCACACTGAAGGAGCCCAGCTCCCTCAGACGCTCCCTGCAGGCCCTGGGCCTCTCACCCTCCTCACCGCATCCTGCTGGACCCTCTCCAGCTTCTCCAAGTCTTCTTAGCTCAGAAGAGGAGCATAATGGTGTCCCTGTTTGCCATTATAATCTATAACAAGACTTATACAATCAGACTCTAATCGAATAACTTTATGAATTAAATGGTCCTTTCTCTTTGGCAGTAAAGTGAGGACAAGGGGGCTTTCTCTCCAACTCATTCCTCCAGCTTTTCAGTATCCTTTCCTAAATGGTGATACCAAGGGTGGAGACATTACTGACTAGCACACCGCTTTTGACTACATGCAATAAGAGTTAATAACCCATTACTGGCTCTGACACAAAGACATCAACCTCTACTGCAAGGTAATGAAGAACAAGAATGAAAAGGCCAATCTCACTTCAGGCACTCTAGCTTTAAATTCAAGCCCAACTTCAAAAATCTGAAAAATTTAAAGTTTCTATAATTGGTTCCGTAGGGGCTTTAGCATATATAACTCAATAATGCAGCATGCTTAAGATGCAGTTCTGCTCTTTGGTTCATATAAATGCACTGCTGGCAGCCCTCATTGGTTTGTTTGGGGATTTTTTTTTTTCCCCCAAACATTGTGTTTTACTACTTATTCAAGAACCTTAAGCAGGACATAAAAATTATTTCACACCCAGTAGAGCTATTTCCTTAGTTCAGAAATTTGAAAGCTGCCAAGCTTGAATCAAAACCTAACTCCACAAGGCAGTAATCAAATTGAAACTTCTCTTCCCCAGTAATTAATAGAAGCATCACATAACCTAAATAAACTTCAGAATATGCTTCTGACTATCTTAGTCCACAAACCCAGAGACAGGACGATTTGGATTTAAAGCTTCCTAGTCTCTCCAAGTAACCATACAAGTTTGAAAAAACCATAAACGTGTTAGATTCAAGAATCATGACAGTCTGATGAAGATACAAAGCCACAGTATTTTGCAGAAGTTTTAAGTCGAAAACCCCCTACCCAGGCCTCAAGATCACTAGCTTCATGTGTTACAGCAATAAGAAACAAAGACAGGAGGGGTAGATGAAGCTTTTTTTCTGAACACTCAGAGTGTGCA
Organism: Athene noctua; assembly: GCF_965140245.1. Taxonomy (NCBI): domain Eukaryota; kingdom Metazoa; phylum Chordata; class Aves; order Strigiformes; family Strigidae; genus Athene; species Athene noctua. The sequence goes on along the minus strand of NC_134037.1, from coordinate 140,309,334 downwards.
CATGAATTCTGAGAAGACTCAGATCAAGGTTGCAGAAGTAGTGGAAATCCTTAGATCGACTTAAGATATCTCCTTATAACAGGTGAAGACAGGCATTTCTCCAGGTCTGGAGGGACAAAAAAACAAAACTGAAGTAGCTAGAATGTTTATATTCCAATGCTTCTAATTACTGAAATAGATTTAAAGAATCTTAGCTTATTGAAGCAAAGTCAATACCACAGTCCTCATATGACAATCAAACTGAAGAGGAGTTCTGTTAATCACTTGCAACTTCCTCTGATATTAATGACATTTAAGTGTTCTTAGCAATGATGATCAGTTAGGATAACATATACTAAAATTTCACATATTAGTGGAGAAGTAGTACAAAGAAAGCTAAAATTAAAGGTAGGAGCTTGCGTTGTCACATGTTCATTCACTCCTCACCTTCAAACCCACTTTACCACTGAAAACACAAAAAATGGTTAAATGAGTAAACAGAAGAGAAACCTGCAATGGCAAAAAATGAACTTTCAGATAGCTGAAATTTCAGAAAAACTGGAGGAAATGTTCAGACAGCATAACCACAAGAGACACAGCTTTGACTGCCTGATTCAAAGGATTTCACAAGAAATCACTTGCATTTGCCAAGGAATTTGGACAACTTTGAAGAGATGAATTTCACAGTTTCTATCCATAGATAAATCATATCAGAACAACAGTAGTAATTAAATCTTACCTTCATCTTTATATTTTATTGTGACTTCATCATTGCTCAGAAGTTTTCCTCTAAAGACTCTTTGCATCATTAGCACCAATTCATCATAGGTGATATCTTCATTATGAATAGGGATTCTCCTAATATCTTCCCCAAGCTGAGCTTTGATGATCAGCTTCCCACTTAAGTCCAGCTGCCCATTCATGGTGGATTCCTTATGGCCTGCAGACCTGTTAGCAACAAAACATTTAAAACATTTAGGAAACTAAACTGTTAGTTGTTTAAATGTATCTGATAACAGCTCTGAAGCTTTTCATCTTTGGAGAGCATTACTGTTAGGAAGCTCTCCAGAGAACCTCTCTCAGACACATTCTATGATCCACTAATTTCACAAACAATAAAGTGCACAATACATTAACTGAGCTCACAGGCAAAGAAGTAGTCTGTAAGAACTGATGCTTCTAATTAAGTTAATCACAGTTTCCAGTGCTCAGAATTTAAAAGATTTAAAAAAAAAGCAAGACAGCTTTTAAATATGTGTGACATTTATAAATTTCAAACTTGGGTGGGTTTTTTGTAAGGTATCAGCTGTAAACTGTCATGGAAAAAATTCCCTAGGATTTGCTTTTGAGATACATATATACATCTCAGGGAAGGTGAAACTGCAGCAAAAGCTGTCAGCCTTACAATATTATATTGGTTACATTATCATCCTATTAGATCATTTTTACATCCCCCACAATTATGATAAGCTGCAAAGGGCTTTTTTTTCCCATAACAAAGTATCTTATTTCAAAAATTATCAATGGTAGGGTGGCTTTACTAAGGGGATCAAGTTGAATCATGCATTATTTCATGAATAAATAAAGAGCTGAACGTTGTTTTTATTATATGCGTGATCAGAACACATTGAGGGTTCCTTTCCAGAAAGGAAGATAAAATTTTTCCTTTTTTGAAATTCGGAGATGTTTTAACCAAGACTTTAAATTTTTTAAAGCTGCTCAATAGACCACACATTAGCTACTCATTAGGCTCCGAGCCACAAATTTGTTACGCAGTCTACATGTTCAGAACAGTCAGTTACTCTTGGTGCTTTAAGAGAGGTGGACAACTGCTCCAACTGAAAAGGAAGTGCAACAAAGCCATCTCGTGCCCAAGCAGCACACATACACTTTAGAGTTCTACCCTTAATGCTTTATGTAAGACAATTTAAAAATAATTACTTTGTAGGAGGCATCGCTCATTAAAAAACACAAAGACCTTATGTTTCAAAGAAAAACAGAAACTACAGAGAAGTTACTGAGCAGAGAAATGGGAAAAAAAAAAAAAAGAAAAAGATATCTTGATAGGTAGTCAAATGTCCTCTTCTCTCTTCACTGTGTTGGACAGGGCCAAAACAATGAATGTGGAATGAGGAGCAATTAAAGAAGCTGTTAACATCTGAAGTACAAATACTGGAGATCTTAAAAGTAGGCAGCCCTACGCTTCAAAATCAACATTTCCAAAGCCACGTGCAGGGAAGTGTGTGTTCTCTTGTGCAAAAAGAATTCTTGGTAGAGATATGTAGGTATTTCTCCCTTACCTTTAAGGATGTTATACCACAGCACTTATGAGAAAATTGAATTTTGGTTTGGTCAGTCTATTTTTTAAGTACTACATGGAAAATTACTCCTCTCCTACCAGAGGAACAAGACACTGAGCTAAAGCCTTTAATACATCATACCCTGATGCACCTACACACACTTAACTCTAGTGTTTCAGTGGCAATGTTTTACATTAAAGAGATGTAGTATGATGCTATCTCCAGATTACAATTCAATTTCTGCGGTTTTTTGGCAATTAATATAAAGAAAATACTTCATGCAAATCCCTTTGTTTGGCCCAACGACATCCAGAAGAAAGAGACAAGCAACTATTGAACAAAACTTAGTCTTGTAATCAGACCTAACAGAAGGTAGGTGGATACAGTCTAATTGCAGAGAAAAAGGACTTGCAATTAACAGTCAGGTTGCTGCTGAGACACTATGACCAAACGGTGAAGTTTACAATATTGCTAATGCTCACTAATGCATTATTCATGTTCTGCAACATTTGACTGCAGGCACATCAAACTCAAGTTGGTTGTAAAAGCATAGGGTTTTCAAGTTGTTTGGGTTTTTTTTTAAATTTAAAGCCTTAAAAAAATAAACCAGCATCCATCCACAGGTTTTCTTTCACCTCCTTTTCAAAAACGTACATTTATCATTACCTTGTCTGTCTTACTGATGCTGGATTATTGGACAGATTTCCCACCTCACTTCAGGACAGAGTTAGGATAAGCCGCCATGCACGATTAGTGCCAGAAAAGAGGAAGCTGCATCAGAAAAAAAAAAAAAAAACCCAAGAAATATTTATTTACAGTGACACTTCCTTAGAATTACACACTTCACATCATTCTTTCACTTTAGAACATCATAACAAATACACCCAGCTAAAAAAGTCACCATTTTATCTATAATGTAACAGACTTACACTTTTGAGTATTGTAGTGTTTGAAGTTCACCTAAACCAGATCTAACAAGTGCTTTAATTTCATAGTAAAAGTAGTTTATTATTTTTTCTAAATTTTGTAACTGCACGTAGGAATTCCTAACAGTAATGTGTTCCTTTCTAGGCCAGTGATCCTCCTCAACAGTCTCAAAATATTCATTTATATGGCCTCCATCTTAAAACCCCAGGTTAAGTTAAAGAAAATAAACTTTGATTGTTTTAGTAGTACAAAAAAACCTAGAAGTCCATTTCTTAGCTTAAGGCTGAAGCCCCTGTGGCATTAAAAAGTGTGCTTTAGAGGACAGACTGCGCAGTATTAGGACAGGCTATCAAGAAGAAAGCAGCAGTAAAGCTATTTTTCCACAGGAAGAACCAGCAAACTGGAAGAAAGGAAATTAATTCAGAAATATACTATCACTTAAAAATGATTTGTCCACAATTCAGCTTAAGATTGGGCTTTTTCTGCTGGAAAGCCTAAGTGACAAGCTGTGTGAAGTTCATTCAGTCCACCTGTTTAATTACACAAGTGCTTAATGCCCAGAGGTACAAGACAATGATTTAGTATACAGACCAGTCAATGGAGAACATAACTGCGCTCCTCCCTCCCCCCCACCGATGGGTGCACCCTACTCAGCACTCTTGTGTCTCTCTCACACACACGGTTCATCTCAAACATCCATGTTCTGATTTTTAGATGATTCACTGCTAACCAGAAAGTAGGTTCCTCTCATCCACATAAAACAGGTCTTCCTAGCTCTTCCCACTCAACTGGAAAGTGGAATGGACATTCATAACACATACAGGACAGAAACAGAGAGCAAGCTAACCCCAGGGAATGGACAAAGCCCCTCTCTGATTCCTCTAGGCCAGCAGCTGCTCCCCTCAGCCTGGGTACAAAGTGTTCACCTTTAAACAGGGCTGTACTCACTCCTGACAGGAAGAGGTAAGACTGTTGTGACATACTAAGCAGGTGAACAGGAAGAGACTACATTTCTGATTTCTCACTCACATTTTATGAAGTAACACATGAAGACAGTGCCCCTTCCACACCAACCTTGCTACAGCTCCAGGTAAAATTTACTGCAATAGACAAACAGGGGATATGGATAATACATCTAAGAGTAGTTTAACTTCAAGAGTTCATTTAGCTACCATCTCATGTCATTAAACATTAGAGCTGGGCACTGGTTTTGCTTCTTTAGCATTACAACCTGAGCTACTTAGAAACTGACAACAGTAAGAATCCAACCTCATCTGTAATTCCTGAAGATACACATTTTTGTGGACACACCTGAGCTCCTGTGGCCTTTCAATAGATTGAAAGCATCATTTGTATCTTTGCACAAGGAAACCAGCTACTGTAATGTACTAACAGAACTAAAATGTCTTATTTACCACTATCAATCACAAAAATCTGCTGCGTGTCTATCGATGATTACAAAAAGGTAACAAGAAAGCATCTAAATACACTTTCTGTCCAACTGTTCTCCATTCTGCTTGAAGGTGTCCAGGTTTTAAGAGAGATTCTAAACACCACAACTGCTTGCAACTGTTACAGAAAACTATGTGAAATGTACTGATTGTTGAATTACACAGCATTCAAGCTTTTCTTCCCTCACTGTGACATAGCTGAATGGATGACTCCCCTGAGAGAGGTTTTCAGAAAAGACATCCAGAATGAACACTGATGAGCTTTTTAACAGAACCAATCACAGTGTCTACTTTGTTGAGGGAAGAAAAACAACCAAACGAAAAAGCATTACTGTCTTCCTGTTTCAGAAAGACTGTTTTTCATAAGAATCACACTGATATCTTTCTAACCTTCTTGGTGTACCACATGCATTCTGGAGGCACAGATTTTTTCCTCCCTTCTTGGCTCCCTTTCTATTCACATCACACACCAACCTACACGGTGCATGTGGACAGCAACTGTCCAATCTAAGCCAGTCACTTCAGGATCCCTGCAAAAGCCATAATGTCATAACCATGTTGGATTTCACTATCCTTTTTGCATTGCAGTAGAGAAAAACAGCCTTGCCTAAGCATGGGAAGGACAGGCATTCCTGCTTCGCTTTTTCCTCTGTTAAAAGAGAGACAAAGCACAGGGTGAAATGTACAGAAACAGGGCCCAGCAGCACTGCCTCCCAAAACCCACTCGACGGAGCCATGAGAGTTTTCCCAAGACAGCTGTGAGGTGGGGGGGGGAGAAGTAGAAAGGAGAAGAGCTCACCCAATGGGGAGCAGAAATCACAGCCATGCCCTGCCGGGAAATGAGGAGTCTGCAGTTCTTCTAGCTCCCAAGGGGGAAGAGGCTTGGTGAGCAAGGGAACACCCCCCCTTGCGGAGGCAGGGAGGCTTCTGCTAGCCCTCAATCCCGATTTCCCAGGCCGAAGGGCGGTTTCAGCCTTCCCCAGGCGCGGCCGAGGGGATGCAAGGGGTCTCCCAGCCTCTCCGCCAGGGGCCGCGTCGCCCCTGGAACCGGGGAAAGGATGGGGGGTGGGGTTCGGTCACCCCCAGCCCGCAGCCGCCCCCCCCCGCCGCCCTCACACAGGCGGCAGGGGCTCCCCCCGGGCACAGCGCAGGGAGGGGGAGGCGCACAGGCCCGCTCTCTTACTGTGGCTTCTCCGCGGTTCCGCCAGTGGAGCCCCCCTGCCCGGTCCGAGTCCGGGTCCGGGTCCGGGTCCGAGCGCGGAGACGGCCGCCGCCGCCCGTACGTGGCAAGAGAGAGAAGGGGCTGGAGCGACGGCTGCAACTGCCGGGCCTGCGCGAGCCGCCCGCATGCGCACTCCCGCCGCCGGCCCGGCCAGCGCCGCAACGCGCATGCTCCGCCCGCGGCCCCACCCACCTCCCCATCGCGGCCGACGCGTCAGCGGGCGGGCGGGACCGCCTCCTCACGCCCGGACAGACCCCGCCCCCCCGCCCTGGAGGTGGGCGTGGCGCCGCGTTGGCGCGCTGGCGGCCCGGCCCCGCCCCCGGCTCGAGCAGCGCCCCCCCGCGCGTGTCCCCTCACCGTTTCCTCCGGCGCCGGTCGGGCCGGGCCGTGGCCGGTACGTACTAAGCGGCCAGGCCTTGGGGCGAAGCCTTTCGGATGCCTGAGCCAGAACACAAAAGCCGGTCACCCGGCTGACGCGTACCCCGGAGGTGAGGGTGACGCCCCTTCTCCCGGCCCTCGGGTGGCTCGTTCAGCCTCGGCCGAGACGCGTGGGAGACACGGCCCAAATAACAGATACCGATGGTTCGGACAGAGCGCTGCAACGGCGGATATGTTTCGAAATGCAGGCTTCGGCCCTCGTGGGCTGGCGGTGCTGCGCTGAAAAATGGGCCATAAACTCGAAGGGTATTGCTTAGGCAGCGCCACCCTCTAAGCCTGGTCATCTTCCAGTAGTCGTTGCCCTGATGAGAGCACTGCTACAGGCGTTCACTGCTATCCCCATGCCCTCCCGCCTTGCATTCGGAGCTTGCCCACCTGAGAGTGAAAAACATTGACCTGAAGCTGATTTCCTGAGGTTTCTCTGTATTAACAAGAATGGACTCCTAAGGGTGCCCGTCACAGAGGTGCTGGAACTGGTGCTGAAGCTACAAATGCTACTCCACAACTGGAGTTAGAGATGTTTCCGAGAAGACACCTTTTTCTTTAGTGTCTTGAAAAGCAAGTCTCCCAAATGGCAATTTCTGCTGGGACACGAAAAGAGTCACAGGAGTTTGGTTTTTGTAGTATTTCTCTTTGCTTAGAGCTTTGTCTCTGCTTAGGGGAGTGTAATAACTAGACCAACTAGCAATATGCAATATACTCACACTGAAATGGAGGTGAAAAAAGCTGAATGTTATACATGTTTTTAATTCCAGTATCTCGAGGAGGCGGAGGGGTATGGTTCAGGAGGATTACTTGATAAGCATTAGAAAATATTGAGAGATAATTTGGTCATTTGCATTTTCTGGGGAAAAAAAAAATTGATTCTTTGCTTTTAAAAATATGGGAAAGATTTAGAAAATAGGACTTTGCCATTCATTACACTCTCTGCTGCTCATATTTCATACCTTTGTACTGATGATTCAGTCCCTCTCCAATCTATTTATCAAAGCAGTGTTTCCAGAGTGTTAACATGAAGAAACTTCATGATCCTTAAAGTCCACATATCACAAAGAATACCAAAGTTCACTGCATTATTGAGATCAATACATTCCATGTGTAGTTAAGAGCTGAACTATTGTTCCTGTTACCATTAAGCATATAACCTGAAAAAGATCATTCTGTTTTTTTCCATTTTTCCATCCGGATTCCCTGGATGGAAAAAAAAAAAAAAAAAAAAAAACCACACCAAAAAAACCACCATAAAATGTATAATTTTCTGGGGTTTTTTTATGCTGAAAATATTTTATGTTAGATGAGACGTGCTCAGTGCTGGTTATAACAGCATTTTATTAACATCTAAAATACTTAGATACAGGATGTTTAATTAGTAAAAAGTCAACACTTTCCCAATTCAATTCAAATTTGGGTTTTTTTTTCTTTGTTTTAGGTATAATATGAAGACGATTTATTAGTTTTTAAAGGAGCTATGTTCAAAATTAAATGGGATGTGCTTTAAAGAATATTTTTGTTTGTGGGGGAAAAATATAAAAAACTAGAGAATATTATCACTCATTTAAGGAGCAATCCTCACAGTGCCTAGCTGTGTTTTACAACACAATCAAATATCATCCTTCCCAAACCACTATTATTTCTAAAATACCCTTTCTTCAACGAAATTGAAGGAATTGACAAAGGCAGACATTATACATTTGATTTACAAATAAAAAATGCATGCACATAGAAACATAAACTTCCTGTCCAAAAAAAAAACCCTTTCCTAGATAACTTTTAATTACTTTCTCTGACTTTTCTGTCACAGTGGTGATGAACTTCAGCCTTGTAACTGAGGTGACTGCTCTTTTTGGAGTGCTAGAGAACACTTACTTTCTGCTTCAGAGGGAGAGCAGGGATTTTTAAGATGCACAGAACTTTTCAGGACCACTGAAACACTTCTATGAAGACATTCAGACAGTCTCACGTACAATGCCCAGTGTATTCAGAGGTGCTATCCCGAAATGTTGAGCCAACACATTTGATCATGCCCATGACCTTATTTGGAGCAGCATGGAAGTTCTCAAAACACACCACATACATTTGTAGAAAAAATTAAAGCAGGAGGTAAAGCTGACCACACTTCTGAAACCAGATTATCTAAAATTCAATGTGCTGTTCTTATTTTATTAAAATCAGAGATGGCAAATATATTTGTTCAGAGAACATAATAAAGAAATATGTTTTTTTTAAAGTTACCTGTCTAAATTTTTCAGGCTTTTTGCTCACAAAGGAGAGAATGGGATGATCGTTAAGACAAGAACCCACTGCAGTGGGCCTTACTACTTTGCTCAGTCATGAAGTGGCAAAAGCTGCTTGCAGCTTCACACACTGGCTGTGCTCAAGCCACATTATGCTTCCTTCCATCAAGGCACTCTCCTCTTCCCTTACTCCTCACTTCAACCTCCAGAAGCTCTTCTCACCTCACCCTTTGACATTGCTTTCAGCCTTTTTGTATTGAATAATATTAATGAAAGTTGGACGGAGAAGAGGAGGGTTTATACTTATTTACGGCCTAAGTTTAGAAACTAAACTCTTAATGCCTAGGTCAAGGGACTCCTCTTCCAAGCTCTCCATAAAGCCAGAGAGACAAAGGTGCAGCCCAAAGTCAGTGCAGAGCAGGGTGCTAACTGAAGCCCTCCATTGCTGTTCCAGTAGCACCCATCTGCCTCCACAAATGAACATGCTTCCTATCCCTGGGGGCAATGTGAATCGGACCTGTTACATATTTATAAAGAATTTCATTCCTAGCCTGTTTCTTAAAACATCTTTTTTTAAAAAAAAAAAATTCTCATAAGAAAACAGAATATTTTGTCTAATTACCATTTATAATAAAGAAGTTTTAGCTAGGAAATTTAAAAGACCATTGTAAGGTACAGATTTTCTTCTGGAAAGACCAAGCCAACATATTATAAAAGTAGTAAGTATAATTTGACCCCAGAGCCAACAAGAATTACGCTGTTTGTTGATTTACCTTTTGGTTTCTAAATAAATTTAAATCGTTCTTACAAAAGGGAGAGGAGAGCTACAGTGCATAGGCTGGGTAAACAGTAAACATGTTCAACAGGCCTGAAAAATCAGAAGGGCATAAACAGACAACTTTTATACATCTGTACTGTAATATAAAACTATAATAACCTCAGCTCCTTTCAAAGACCTTCCTCAGTGATGTGCAGTGCAAGTAGAATCAGGAGGAGAATTAGCAGCATTGCTGCTTAACAGTCACACAGTCTTGCTAGTGTGTGGTCTTGCTTTTGACACCTGGTGGCCTTGGCTTATGATCTATTTCAAGCTACCTGCAGCTGGAGTAGTGTGTCCATCATTCAAGATACCTATGGGATCTACATAAAACAAACAATGAAAGATGCAGGATTATATTTCACGTATTTACAGGTTTCTAACTCCAGTTAGGGAAGGTAGACAAGGAAATATTCTCTGAAGAAGTCTGGGTTGATCTGAAAGCTTCCTGTGAATGTTTTGCAGACTGTGATTTTGAAACGTAGTAAGTTTTTGAATGCAGATACAGTGGTACCTCTGGCACCCAGAAAACCGAAAACACTTTGGAAACTTTTTCCTTGAAGATCGGTGATCTGAAAGTATACAGAATACAAATCTGAAGTCCCTGTAGGGTAAATAAAAGTGTGGAGTTAATATTTTGCTGATAAAACCAGAAAGTCAAAGTTTAGTCAATATTATTTAACTTGAAAAACAACCACAAAACAATTTTCAGTAACCACTAACAATTCCATTAATACCTTGAAATACAAGAAGTACTTTCAATAGGAAGATTATTCCATGTAACTATGGATTTGCAACTGTAGTCACCTCATTTGCACATTGTAATGGATTAAGTAGCGTGTCTCAGGATCGTGTGATTACCCTCTGCTAGGCGGGATGAAGGTAAGACCTGTTTGAGCATGCCATAACCATTAAACGAGTTTGGTGTGCCCTATCAGCATTTCAATCACACACACCCAGAGGGAGGCAGGACTTCAAAATTTCTATACCTGCTGTTCTAAGGTGTCATTTCAAAGATTCATCAGGAGTATACTGGATTTTTTAAAAAAATAAATAAGTCTCATGGTTTTAAATAAGTGGCTCTCTGTTCCGTGTTCATGATTTCAGTTTGGAAACGGGTATAATCCATCTATTAGTGTAGTAATAATCACTTCAGGACTTCTTGCATGGAGAGCTTATGGATCTGATCCCCTCTGGTGTACGTGCCCACAGTTTTCAATAGATCAAGCTGATAGTAAACAACTTAATATTTGGGGGTGGGGGGATTTTCATGTATTTCCAATTAGCTGTTTTGTAGAAAATATTCAGTACTGTAATGAAGGATCCATTACTCCAAGTGCTTCATACGCCCTATATGAATATAAAGCCAAGAGTCCAGCAGGGACATAGGGGAAAAAGAGGCAGGCACTTTCCTGTAGGCTTCAGGGTCATTGTGAAAGGTCTCAAGCCATGAAGCTCTAGTTACTTCCCTGGGACTCCTTTCCACAGCTGATGCAGAAGTTTTTTCCTGATACCAATTCTGAATATAATTTTTTATATGATTTGGTATAAGAGAAGACACTCAGACAGGAAGGTCTTTTCAGTGGTGACTTTAAAATAAAATCCCCCATTGATTTGTACAATGGGAAGAGTTTTATGAGCGTCAGAAGGGTAGCATCCCTTTCTGAACAAAAATTCTGAATGCCTATAATTGCCTTCCAGCAAGTTCCCAGGCTATACCAAGCTATAGAAAAAATCAGTCCCACATTTTTTTTTCATTATCTCAATTATTAGTCTCAGAATTGCTAAATACCTGAGTAGCATTCAAAATGCAGAACAGATAGCTGAAAACAAGACTTGTTTCTTCATGACTTATTAACATGAGGTAGCCTATCATCCAGGTGATTCCAAGCACTACTGCTATGGCGATAGTGCCAATCATCTTTTTCATAAACGAATCCTTTTTATTCCTAGAAACACACACACGCACACAAATATTAAATCCTTCTCTATAACTTTTAATGTCTTTTTGAGCTTTAAACTTTATTTATTCAAGACTATATTGCAAAGATGTATTATTCAGGTGAGTTGAGAATATACCTCTCCCTACATTCGTTTGACATACCATCCAGAGAAGAAATGCACAAAAAGAATTCTAACCAAATTTATCAGAATAATCTGTGTTTGGAGTATGTAGCTTGGATGTATCATTTTTTAATGAAAAAGTGAGATTTACTAAGACAAAAAGAAGCATTGAAAATTAGCATGTTAGCTATTATAAGCTTTTAAAAATGCTTATAACTTCAAATATGCTTAATTTTCAGTATAAGAATAAGCTGCAGTGAGGTTTGGATATCCCGTTTTTCTCAAGCATGAGGAGAGTCAGAGATGAAGTTTGTTTGCTCCAACTGAGAAAATTGTACATAAAAGGAAAGAAGAAATTGTACAAAGTTTTGTTGAACAGATAAATTTTTTGGGATTAATAAAAATTAAAGCAATCCCCTTTTAAATAATGGAATGTACACTGCAGACATTGCAACACACAACCTGTGACAGTACATGGAGTGTTGATGTAAACCAACAACCAAATCTGCTTCAAAGCTGCTAGAGAACTGGCCTGACATTCAGATGTGCTGAGAAATTAATAATTCTCATTTGGCTGGATCCAGCTCTGTTCTCATGTATATTTAAATCAGTAAGAATCTTAATTGAAGTCAAGTGACACTGCAACCAAAAAAAAGAGGCTAAAAGCCTGAGCTGTTTTCAATGGTATGCACTTGAACAAAGTCTGACCCATTGCAGCAGTGGGATTAATTTTCTGACTGCTTTAAGTATACATTACTTTAAAACAAAAGATTTTGTCAAAAATATGAGTTTGTGACAAGAAAGTCTGACCTGGTGACAAGAGACCGAGGAATAAATTTGCTGAAAAATCTGAGGAGTCTTATATCATCTCACCTTGTCAAATTCTTGTTCTTCTTCCATATCACAGAAACACTGATCTTGATGAAGATGATGATGTTAAACAGGAGTATGAGTGCTACTGGCAAGAGAAATGACCACAGCATGGGCTTTTGCACGCTGAAATTCTGATTTTGATCCAGTGCTGCAAGCCAGCAGCTGTTAATATAAAGACATGCCATTTCAAAAGATTTGTTAGATACATTATTCAGAATATCAAAACAAAATATTATTCCACTTTTCATCCTGAAAGACCTCATAGGGCTTCCTGGATCTTGTTAACCTATCTCTGAAAGGCAACCATTCCTTGTGAACTGAGGGCTTTCAATCACAACTGCAGGGCAGCTGCAGGAGGACAGAGTTGTCCTACAATAATTTTTACCTCTTTTTTTTTTTCATTGCCAAGTAATCTCAAATTAGAAGTCAACACTCCCTAAATGAGTATTGTAAAATGGCCACCTTGTGGAAGGGGGGGGTGTGTGTGTTTACATTTCTGAAATGTCTACCTTTGTTCTGTATCATCCACTGTCACCAAGGTACATTGTAAACCTGGTAGCCTACTCAAATGAGTGCCAATACCAAAAGCGTAGGGTAAATAGGGATATAGTTATATTGACCAGAAAGATTTTTAAATCAATGGGAGGATTAAGTTTAGGTACTGAAATGCAGTTATGCACTTAAATGAAGGTCTTGGATTTCAGTTAGACTAAGAGCATCTACAGATACTATTTAAAGGGGATCTTGCAGGAGAATTCAAGACAGGTGTGGATCCAGTACCCTAAATTCTTAGTGAGGAGAAACTGCAATTCCTTATAGTGAATGTTTATCTTGAGTGAAGAGTTTTATTTTCTTTTAAGTACTTAGATATACAAAACAGTATAGCAAGTGTTGTATTATAATAATACATGAACTTACAATTCTTCCTGTCGGTAGTTTAAAGCTTTTTCTTCTCTGTAAGTGGCTCCAAATGTTATTGCAACTACTACAGCTGGGATTCCTAATTATTGGGAGAGACATCAGCAATTTATTGTTTGGTTGCATAGGCATACCTCCCTTCCACACAAAATAGCTTCTTCCCTCCTAAAATACATAGATTTTAAGAGCTCTGTTTCATCTGTCTTGCACTAAGCTAAGTGGGTTTTCTATAGCCTAGAGAAAAGGCAGGACTGAGGGTTGTGAGCCCTTTTTGCCTGAGGACAGCTCATGTCCGTGACTTGCTGATTTTTCACATTAAAGAGCTTCATCTCAGCTTCCAGAGACAATGCCAATGGTGACAAAGCAAACTCCTCCCTGAGCTGTAGCTACCTCCCTCATCACAGCTGTGCAATGCTGCCATCTTGTCAGCAGTGAGAAACGATTCTAAGAAAATTCTGCACCGAGCACTACTACATTTCATACCAGCTTGATGCAGAGCATAACTTTTGCCCTCTGAGACGCAGGGCAGTGGGGGTTTGCCTCCTCAGTGCCTTTGCCCCGCTTCCTGTCTTCCATGGCTCCTGCCTACCTATTCACTAAACAGCACATCTCATGGGAAGGAGCCTCCCCCACAAGTTTTTATCTGGGAAAAAAGCATGCTTCTTAAAGCCTGTTTCTCCTTCAGCCCTAATAGAGATCTTCCAGTCTGCCACATATTTGCTGTGCTCTCGAAGTAGATCTGAGAAGCAGTGAGTAAGAATCATGCTATTTTGGACATGTGTAACTAGTCACAGGACACAGTGAAGAACTGTGTTATTGTACAAATATACATGGAGCACAATGACTCATAGCCAGACAGATTTTGCTGAACATTTTCTGGCTTGCACATGCAGTGCAAATTCTGAAAGTTTTAGAGGAATTTCCTCTACCTCTACCCAAATGCAAAACACAATAATGAAACAGTCAGGATCTAAACCTGCTTGGTAGATGCTATCAGAAACAACCCACCACACAAGCTGAATGAATACACAATGTGGAAAAAAGCAGGTATTCCTGTACGCTGCAGTGGAAGAGTTACTTGAAGGAGGCTGAGATTTTTGCTTTACCTAGTGGGCATCAGTCTGCATTCTTCCCTTTCAGCTTGCAGCGTTGCTGCTAACTGCTGTACTGACTTAAGAATGTGCTCTTTGCTTATTAATAAAAAATATGTAACAAATAATGACAGTTACCCCTTGCTTTTGGATGCATGCAAGGCTCTGGCTGAGGCCATAAGGAGTCTTAGAGATATCTAAGTGAAGAATTTGAGTCCATATATGCAATCACCGTATCTGAAAGATTTTTTGCTTAGTTGACAGAAACAGGTTGTTGAATGCCTAGATTACTGTGAAAATTTATGCACAACAGACCTGTGTTGCTGTGTTGTGAACAAGCTGTTGGTTTCAGTACCTCATCAGGACAATGAAGATAAACTCAGCTTATACCAGTAGTGTAAGCAGTAACAGGAGATTATTAAATCATGTTGCGCTAAACCAGAGAGACAGATTATAATTACTCTCTACTGATCTCCTATCTTTAAAACTCTCCCTGAATGTACTATGTACTGACACTTTGGTAAGAGTTGCCATATATAGAACTTCAAATCTTACCCCATCCGATTACTGACATGGCTATGAGGAAGTTTCCAGGCAGGGGCTTCATGGCTCTAAGCAACAGTAAGTATAACTGTGCAGAATTGATTGCTGTCCACATGAATGTTGCTAACAAAAAATAGTGCAGTAGGACAGCCACGGCCGTACACCAGGAATCTGCAGGAGGATCTACCATGTCAGATGTGAGTAAGGTGTTACTGGCAGTATCATAAGGAAGGTATTGCTGGTAGTAGCTGGTGGTATCACTGCTGTGATTCTTGGCATTTTGGTTTTCAATTCCAGAGATGAAGATGATGTTAAAAATGAGCATAGAGAAACAGAGACTCACTAACATCCACGTTACAGATGACTTTCGAGTTTTCCTATTGGTAGGAATAAATTTATGAATAGAGCAAAATAAGAAAAATTGTAAAATATTGCCTCATTTCTATTGATATTAAAAGCAAGCTAGCATGTGCAGTCTTTAATACATAGAGAAAACAAAGCAATAACTTGTTTGCAGAATTCTACACCGTCAATACTCTCAGACAGCTTACCATATCCATTATTTTTATCTGATTTCAACTAGAACAGAGAATACCCAGCACCGTTTAGGACTGGGCCTTCTCCAACAGCAGTTGGGATGCACTTTCTTTTTTCAACTTGCTCTTTTTAGAATCCTTCAGTGTTAAGAGGTGAAATAGCATAAGTGTTTCTAAACACTCTTCGAGGTTCAAGGGAATAGTAAACTTCCACTTCCAAACACTGTCTTATAAATGCATTTAAAAGGCAGAGTCTGGAAGCTCCTGCAATCTTAAATATATTGACCTTGATGAAACTGTTCCAAACTAGTGCAATCAGGATTAGTGCAAGCAGGATGGGAAACATGCATTCATCTACAATGTTGGCATGACTTTGCTCCTCGTTCGAGGGGAAATCACATGACACCGTTAATCATGGGCATGTCGATCAAGGAAGTTTGCTGCAATTGTATTTGAATTACATCACAATAAAACTGTAGCATAAGCAGCGCACATAACCTACATTGCTGTATAATCATGGTGCCTCAAGGTGATCTGTTTACTACAGGTGTTGTATAAACAGAAGACAATACAGTATAGAAACTATCAAATAGGTGACAAAGCAGAGTAACATTTAAGTAAAATAGCAAGAAGAGAACCTGAGAAAAAACATACATGCTTCTAAACAAGTACAAAAATTCTAAACAATAAGACAGTGATTGAAATGACTAGCCATAAATGAAGACACCAATATAACAGGCATATTGGTAACTGGCTAAAAGAAAGATAACTGATCAGACATTGTAATACCAGGGTACAGGACATACAGTAAAGTAAAAAAGATGTCATGTGGTGGTGTAATACTGTTATACATTTTTAAAGCCTAGTATTAAGGGAGAGTAATGAACTAAACACCTTACTGTGTAGCATGGAACAGTGTAGCAATAACACAGCACTGGGTCTGCGCTGTCAGTTGCAGGGCCAGGGTAGTAACAGCGACATCAGCGAGGCAGCGGGGCACATGGAATGCAACAGAAATGGCAAACTGCCCTTACCCCGTGTAGACGGGACAAATGGCACTCGGGGACATTACCCGGAGATCAGACATGGTGATGGGAACCTATGGTAAAAGTCCAACACTTGACTTGATCCTCAGTAGCATATGCTGCCTGCCATGTTATCTTAGAGTTGGCGAGCTGCCCTGTCAAAGCGATGGAAAGATTTTTCTTGTCAGCGGCCATGCCCGGTGTTTCTTACAGAAGGCTTGGCCTTTTACCGTACTGGGCGCCTCCATACTCTGCTACATCATTTCTTTTCAAAGCTCACATTTTTAGAAGGTGGATTTATTGAATAATAATTGTGTGTATATATCCTCACGTTAAAGATTAACATTAACAGAAAGATTAAAGTTTCATATAGGTGAGTGGCATGGCTGGGACATCTCATGTCTTCACTTTAACCAGTAAGCCACACTTACTTCTGAAGCTCTGCTATGTGATTAGCTCTTTTTAAGAAATACTATTTGTTGATCAGTAATATTACAATATGTTCTAAACTGGCTACTGTCTTTGTTTTCCTCAAACTATATACAGAGCAAAATGTTGTAACAGTGTAAGATATTTGCAGTTTTACATCTTCACTCTTACCTAGTGAATATTTGAAACAAAATGGTAATGACCAGACCAGCCATGGACAATCCAACACCAACATAAGAAATATACTCCAAAGGCTTTGCATATTTATATTTGATCTGAAAGGCCTAGAAAAGAAATTGTATCAGTTATAAGATGAGATAAATTTATTTCTTAAATATGTGTTTCTAGTTGCACATTAGAAACAAACATGTTTTAGTAAAGCTATGACTGTTGCTAGCCACTGCCAGAATTTTCAGATTACACAGATTTTTCTGGACCTCAAAACTAGAGAAGCTTGTGAAGAACTCTAGTTCTTCAGATAGTTCTTCAAATATCTGTCAAAGGAGACAGACCACTGTCAATCAAATATTTAACAAAATAACAGATTAAATTATTAATAGAAAAATGCAAGGTGACAGACTGGAAAAATAGTTTTTACTTTTAGTACTGATGTGCATGCTGAATTTTTGCTTCTGAAGATAAGGTCTAAGGTAAGATGTTACGCAGAATTACAAGTCTTTGGATAGTGACAGTAAAGCAGCAACTAAATGTAAATTCAGTGAAACAGAAAATACTGTTGTCTTTACATAAACAGATGGGAATCTTCTCTAGAATATAGTAATTTTGTGCAGTAAGGACATGCATAAGGTAATGGGAAGTACAGAAACAGGTAAATATTACAAATATGGAAATTCTGTTCTATAAAGACAGAGTAAAAAGAAACTAATCCTGGCACTGCTGAAGTCAGTGACCATGGATATGTGATATTATCCGGGGAGTGGTTTTTTTAGAGTAGCTGAAACAAATACTGAAAGAATAACAAATGTCAGAGGCAGACAATCATTCCTAAATAGCCTTGTTAGTACAAGAGGGCAACATAGAAAACTTACTGATACGCTTAATGTTTACAGAGCAATTGATTTTTATAAACATATAAGGAAACAACAAAGTAGTTAATGCTCAATACTTTGTGTTATTTACCCAGCACAAGGCAGTGCCACAGCTAGCCTGGATCCCCGGCTACTCTCCTACTCATCTTGGGGCACTTTCGGCTTTAGACATACACTCATTTAACAACCAGCTACAGCAATGGAGGAGCAGACCTGGAGGCTACCACCGCTGAGCAAGGGGATGAATTGTGCCCACCCTTCCCTGCTGCTGGGGTGCCCAGGGAGGTGAACACAGCCACAATTTGTGTCCAAGGAAGCCAATACGTTTGGCTTTCCAGCAGCCTGGGAACAACTCACATGTCGCAATTTGCCAGCTCTGCCACAGGTCAGTAACAAGTACGTGGGGACATCTTAAGCTCCCGTGCCTTCAAGCTCAATGTGCCTATGCCCTTGCATTGACATGCTGGTCTTACAGTTGAAAACCACCAAACAAATGAAAAAAACCCCAAACTCTTCCCATTCAAGAAAGGAGAATGCCCTACCATCAGGACAGCAAAATTAGTAGTGTGATTACACCTGCATCTCAAGAACTGGTCTCTTCCCTTTGCACAGCCAGTGGTGCTCCAGTCATTGACAGTATAGTCCCAAAAGACACAGGCATGATCACGCAGCTGCAGTTTGGATGCATTGTACTATGGATGGGGATTGCAAAGAGAAAAAGTGGTTAGAGAAATACAAACAGATATGCTTCAGCAAATGGCCTATATTGACAGTTATCCTCTGAAAGGAGAGCTGACAGCTACTAAGGGATTTACAGAGTTTCCATTAAACCTCATGAATGATATCAATAACAGCATAATCTGTCATTTCGAACTTTCTTTGTGTGCCTTTCTCAATCAAGATTACCAATGAAATTACACATGTCTGTGAATTATTCAGGTAATCGTGGTTCATTGTCTAGGCATTAAACAACTACAGATGAATTCTGTGTAAGCCAAACAACAGCTTTCAGATATTAGTAGCATTAAATTGCTGCCAACTGAAGCTGAATCCACACTGTAACGAGAAGCAAACAATGATAAATCCCTCTCTTGCAGCATGGTGGTTCTCATATGTCAAACTGCATGCAGTCATTTTCACAGAATCGCAGAATCATCTAGGTTGGAAAGGACCTTGAAGATCATCCAGTCCAACCATTAACCTCACACTGACAGTTCCCAACTACACCATATCCCTCAGCACTATGTCAACTGCACTCTTAAACCCCTCCAGGGATTTACTCTTAAACCTTTACTCCAGGACTGTACTCTTAAACCACCTCCCTGGGCAGCCCATTCCAATGCCTAACAACCCGTTCTGTAAAGAAATGCTTCCTGACATCTAGTCTAAACCTTCCCTGGTGTAAGTTGAGGCCATTCCCTCTTGTCCTGTTGCTTGTTACTTGGTTAAAGAGGCTCATTCCAGCTCTCTGCACCCTCCTTTCAGGTCGCTGTAGAGGGCGATGAGGTCTCCCCTCAGCCTCCTCTTCTCCAGACTAAACCCCCCCAGTTCCCTCAGCCGCTCCTCGTATGACCTGTGCTCCAGACCCTGCACCAGCTCTGTTCCCCTTCTCTGGACACACTCGAGTCATTCAATGTCCTTTTTGTAGTGAGGCGCCCAAAACTGAACACAGGAATCGAGGTGCGGCCTCACCAGTGCTGAGTGCAGGGGTCAGATCCCTTCCCTGTCCCTGCTGGCCACGCTATTGCTGACACAAGCCAGGATGCCATTGGCCTTCTTGGCCCCCTGGGCACACTGCTGGCTCATTATCAAGCCCCCCCAGGTCCCTCTCTGACTGGCAGCTCTCCAGCCACTCCTCCCCAAGCCTGTAGCGCTGCTGGGGGTTGTTGTGGCCCAAGGGCAGCCCCCCGGCATTTGCCCTTAGTGAAACTCCCCCAGTTGGCCTCAGCCCATCACTCCAGGCTGTCCAGGTCTCTCTGCAGAGCCTCCCTACCCTCGAGCAGATCAACACTCCCACCCAACTGGGTGTCGTCTGCAAACTGACTGAGGGTGCACTCGATCCCCTCATCCAGATCATCAATAAAGATGTTTAACAGGAGTGGCCCCAAAACTGAGCCCTGGGGGACACCACTCGTGACCGGCCACCAACTGGATTTAACTCCGTTCCCCACAACTCTCTGGGCCTGGTCATTCAGCCAGTTTTTTACGCAGCAAAGCGTGTGCCCATCCAAACTGTGAGCAGTCAGTTTTGCCAGGAGAATGCTGTGGGAAACGGTGTCAAAGGCCTTGCTAAAGTCAAGGTAAACAACATCCACAGCCTTTCCCTCATCCAATAAGCTGGTCGCTCTGTTGTAGAAGAAGATCAGGTTTGTCAAGCAGGGCCTGCCTTTCATAAACCCATGCTGACTGGGCCTGATCCCGTGGTTGTCCCACACATGTTGTATGATGGTACTCAGCATGAGCTGCTCCATCATCTTCCCGGGCACCAGAGTCAAGCTGACAGGCCTGTAATTTCCCAGATCATCCTTCCGACCCTTCTTATAGATGGGCATCACATTGGCCAATTTCCAATCTGTTGGGACTTCCTCAGTCAGCCAGGACTGCTGGTAAATGATGCAAAGTGGCTTGGCGAGCACCCAGCCTGATTCTTCAGCACCCTCAGGTGTATCCCATCACGTTTCACAGACCTGTGTGTGTCCATGTGATGCAGCAGGTCACTGACTGTCTCCTGGATTGTGAGGGGATCGTTCCGCCAGTCTCTGTCTTCTGGCTGAGGAGGCTGGATTCCCTCAGTACAACTAGACTCACTATTAAAGACTGGGGCAAAGAAGGCATTAAGCACCTCAGCCTTCTCCTCATCACTTGCTACCATATTTTCTTCTGCATTTAGCAGGGGATGGAGACTCTCCCTGGTCTTTCTTTTGCTGCTCACATACTTATAGAAACATTCCTTGTTGTCCTTGATTGCTGAGGCCAGATTAATTTCCAGCTGGGCTTTAGCCCTCCTGATTTCCACCCTGCATAGCCTCACAGCCTCTCTGTAATCACTGTGAGTGGCTAGCCCCTTCTTCCAAAGGCTGTAAACTCTCCTTTTCTCCCTGAGTTGCAGCCGAAGCTCCCTGTTCAGCCAGGGTGCTCTTCTCTGGCGCCGGCTTCTCTTACAGCACCTGGGGACAGCCTGCTCCTGAACCATTAACACTTCCTTCTTAAAGAGCGCCCAGCCTTCCTGGGCCCCCGTACCCTTCAGGACAGTCTCCCAGGGGATCCTGTCAAGCAGGTGCCCAAACAAGACAAAGTCAGCCCTTTGGAAGTCCAGGATGTCAGTTCTGCTTCCCGCTCTCCTGGCCTCTCTAAGAATAGAGAACTCTATTATTTCATGATGGCTGTGCCCTAGTCGGCCTCCAACTGCCACATCATCGACCAGTTCTTCTCTGTTCACAAAGAGGAGGTCCAGCAGGGCACCTTATCTGGTCGGTTCTCTCACTGGCTGCATCAGAAAGTTATCTCCCACACATTCCAGGAATCTCTGGGATTGGTCCCGCTCTGCTGTGTTGTATTTCCAGCAGATGTGTGGGAAGTTAAAGTCACCCACAAGAACAAGGGCAAGTGATCGTGAGATTTCACCCAAATACCTATAAAATATCTCATCCACCTCTCTGTCCTGGGTGGGTGGCCTATAGTAGACAACATCTTCTGCAGGGTACTGCAATTAGAACTGCTTTTTAATAGTCAGCAAGCAGCTTGAAGTGCAAATAAGTAGTGAAAGCAACTCTTCATAGTACTAGGTAGTTCCATTAAAAATGAGGAATAAAAGTAGGAGTAAAAAAAATCAATTATATTTGTTTCAGTGATTTCCTTAGAAATGGCATGTGCTTCCCAGATCACTTAACTGTATGGATCCATGATAATGATTACTGATCTATCATATGAATGTATTTGAACTTAGAAACTTTGTTAATTATTGTAAGAAGCCACCTACTGTTTTCTGGAGAAACCATGATAAACATGAGTGCATATTATCTAAAAATTCAGTTAGTTGGGCAAACAGGCCCTCACATAGAGTTTCCTGCAAGAAAACAGTAACATCTGAAATCAGTTCCTGGGGGAGGAATTCAAAACGAAGCACACAATGATTCTAACCGGAATCAGGAGTTAAAAGATAGTATGAAAAATGAACACACCCCACATTAGTAAGTGTATTGGACTATGCCACTCATGTTGACTCTTTCTTATTTTCAGAAATTTTGGTAGTCTTCTGGAAAAAAGAATTGTCCTCCAGGGACCTGGCTTTTTTCGTTCTTGATTTATGACTAATTTACCCTAGGGCGAATCCACCCTGGTATACCTATAATTTTTATGGCATACAGTTTTGTTTGCAAACAGTAACTTTAGCAGTACTGAGTCAGTAACATCAGATGTTAAATACAAAAGTTGAAAAATGGTTTTTATTCCATGTTATCTAAATACCCTTCACTTATGTCACCTATACATCTCACAAACTCTCTCAACTGCTTATTGTCAGAAATCAAAGCTGTACACCAGAAAAGCCCCTCTGCTTGAGTCTCCCTAAGTCCTGAAGACAGATAGTAGAGCAAGGGCCACTTCTGGTTCAAACTCTACATGGCATTTCTTATGGAGGCTTACCTTGGGACTGAAGGCTATTTCGACACTGCTGATTCTTCCACCATCAATGCTCCCAGAGACAATTTGTTTAGAGAAACTACTGTGACGTGGATAAATCCTTGACTGAAAGAATTTGTCATTTTGATACAGGACAAACCCAACTCTTCCGTTGTCTGATGAACCTTCATGAGGCAAACAGAAAAGTAGTTATGGATAGCAGATATCAGAGAAGCTGGTGCCTTTGAAGAAGTCTACACTATGCTGTTTCACCCATCCAGTATTTAAAGCAGATTGTTGTTTAGATATTTATTTAGAATCCTTTTAAGAAGTACAGAAGAGCTTCTCTTCCCATGAATCTCAAGAGAGTCATCTTCAATTTTTGCTGTAGTGGGGTGTGAAAATAATTATCACCCTTCTTTTAATGTCATTTCTGGGGAAAAATACTGGTAATGGGGAAAATAATATCCTAAATCCCAATATATACACACATTCCAAATGGCCAAGCTTTTAATAACATTAAATAAGAAATAGTAACACCAGGGACATTTACAATTAGTAGGAAGTCAGAGGATAAAAGAAGTTGTCTGCACTTTTGCCTTCTTTTGGACTCTGTTTCTTTAGCACTCTTCTACCAAATTAGAGATACTTCATCTAAGTGATTTAAATCGCTAGTCTTAAATGTTGCTTAAGTGAGGAAGCAAAAATCCTGGTTTATATAATGGATTTTGTTCTTGATTTTATGCTTTTTATTTAAGATCAAGAGATTGGTTTGATCTCTCTCTGATTTGATCATCAAGAGAGACTAATGTATCTTTATATCTACAAAATGTCACAACTGTGCATTTAATATTGAAGAAATTATTTTTTTTTTGAGCCATTGTGCATTCAATTCTAGCTCTCTTGAGGGAAGGGTTATGATATATAGGCATTATGATAAAGGTTTTAATTACATGATCACACTGTTTTTCCACAGGATTGTTGTTTGAAACAGTGAACAGAAAGGACAGTGACCAGTTAATGAACTATTCAGTTTTTATTGTCACTACTGGGTGTGTGGGGCTACCTGATTTATCTCTTCAAGTCTTTTCTAACCCTGGTGAGAAGACTGAATTACTAATTTCTCTGTGGGCTTGAGTCCAAACAATGTTCGTCGTTATGATTTCTAAGTGCTCCGTGAACTTCACCTTCATTATATATTCTTGTGCTGTGATGTCTTAGTGGTACTGTCACTATAGAGAGAGACTGATGACAAGTCTGCTGGTTTCAGGTGCCCAGTCTGAAACTCTTCCGATTTTTTGCATGTCATAGAAATGCACAGATTCAAAGCTCAGCTCCCCCACACCCACCAGCTTCTGCAGCAAAAGAAGCGGAGGAACTATAAGCTCCCCGCCCACACCCCCCCACCCCCCCCACACCCTTCATGGGCGACTCCAGTTTATCTTCCAAGCACTGAAGAGTTTAAGTGACAGACCTCTGGAAAATTCCCATCTGACTGTGCCATTAAAGGTTATCCCAGTATGTAGGTGTGAGGATGTGTATGTCCTGGCTGACAACTGACAGTAGTATTAATTTTATTTGAAACAGTTGTTGTCTTTGGATTTTAGGCAAGGTAGATATGTACTAGCTCTTGATCTAATTGTGGAGGTATGGTCAAAGATTCATTACATTCTCAATTTTAGAAAGCAAAGCAAATGAAAAACTCCCAAATACCAAAAGCACTCAGGCCATTGCCTGTACATGTACATTAATCTAGAAATAAGGTTATCCAGCTCATTTGACATGCATTTCTTGTACCACAGTATGGCATCAGCATGCATAAAAACAATGTGTAATTGTTTATATTGGCTAAGGGTTTTTTTTTTTCCAAAGGAGATTTTTAGTGAATATTCATTCAAAATTTTCCCAGGCACAGTTTTCAGTAGAAGGAACTTACTGTTATTTATAATGTGGAACAGTAGCTGAACTTCAGTACTGAGGTCACTAATAAGCCCAGGGACATTGTCCTGTATTTCTGTTTTTGTTGACTGATAATATCCCAGTGCTGTATCTGCAAAAATTAGCAGTGGATGCATTAGAATTTATGGTACATACCGCCTTGTCCAGGTAAATCCAACAACACACACAGACTTACTTCTCTGTGCTGAAAACAGGATTGTAGAGGAGCTTAATTTCAGTGGAGCAGACTGGATTGCAACATTGGGCTGTGAGATGTTGCCAGTCAAAGAAAATTTCTCCATTGTTTTCGTGAGGCTGCATTGAAATAATGAGTGAGATGAAAGTTACCACTATTTGTTAATACACGGCTACAGGTTCATTTTCTGAGCTTCCTCTCTGATTTAGTTCTCCAGTGGGAACTGTTCCTCATTCCCTATCCTCATACTTTCTCCAAAGCAGAAAAATCCAGCCAAAACTGTTTATGTTGGTATAAATCTACTGAATCAATGAAATTGCACATTGGATTTGAACACCAAAAATGTTTTGACATGTCCATGAACCACTTTCATCTTGAAACAGAAGGGAAACTGGAATTTACTACATTTTTTAAAAAATGGCAAAAGCTAAAGTTACCTTGTTGTAGCATTGACAAGATTATTGTGATCAAATTCAGTTTCGTTAACATCCAAGAGCTGACTCACTGTAGCCATTACTGCCACAGATGCCTGAGACAAGCAGAAAAAAAGGCAATATTCAAATGCAATTGAAATAAATCACCCCATGTGCTACATAGTGGATGGGCAAAGTAGGGGCACTTAATAAGCATTACATTAAAATGCACACACCAGAGTAAACAAACTACAGGATGCCATTCACAAGAACACAAGCTTTGCACCAATGCATTCATAAATACCACACTTTTATTAATTAGGACAATAAGAAGTAAAGGATTAATTTAAACATCAAATGATGCTCATATTAGAATTTCAGATATGCAAGTCTCAGCAGCTGATAAGAAACAAATTTATGCTCAGCAGTGATTCCACAAGCATGCACTCAGTGTCACTTAACTCTGCTAAATGGCAAAATGAACACATTTGGTTGTGGTATTATGTAGAGTTAAGAGGAAGGAGAGTGTTCCTTCTGCTGGTAGAGGAGGGTCAGAATTGATATCCCAAATATTAAGCCACAGAAGTCTTATTTTATTCTTAATAAGTCTCACCTGAGGATCTTCTGCAATATTTGGCTTTTTCAGAATCTGCACTGCGATGTTTACAGCAGCAGAGATGTTCTGTGTGGTCAGTTGGTCTGGCATGGAGGTGAGGATTTGAGTGTTACTTGCAATAGCTGAAACATTGCTGGAGTCTGCAGTTTCAACCTGTTAGGAAAATGCCATTCAACAGAAAGAAAATGAGAAAAGTAAAAAGACTCACCACTTTTATAACATTCTCACATAAAATCAAAATGTACAAGTAATTGGTGGTCTAAATTGTTTCTGTTCATGTCAAGTGCACGGTGTTTGCAAATTCTCCCTAGAGGATGATTTCATGGACCCATGGAGCAGCTCAGGTCAGAAGGGAGCCCTGGAGGTCCCCTAGCCCAGCAGGACTGGCTGAGGCCAGGCTGCTCAGGGGCTCACTTTGAAAATCCACAGCCTCCCTCAGAGACCTGCTTGTGTTTAGCCAGCGTCAAGGGGAAGAATATTCTCTTATATAATTGTAATTTCCCATGTTGCCACTTGTCTCCATTGCCGCTCATCCTAAAACTGTGCACCTTGAAGAATAGCCTGGCCCCATCATTCTCTACACCTTGCCATGAGGTAGCTGAAGATGGCAGCAGGAGCTCCTATTTGTCTTGAGGTCATTGAGCTTCTGAGTTTATCAGCTTCTGTACACCTTTCACTGTTCCTTAAATAAACAGAATGGGATTTTTGAAAAGCCATCAGAGGAACTTGAGCAATGTCACATGGAATAATTGTGCTTCTCAACACAGTGCTTATAACCTGCAGCAAGAACATTATCCTCACTTCAGTACACTGTATATAGTGTCAGCTTGGAAAAGGTGTAGAAAAAAACAAAGAAAATATTCTGGTGCTGGAGATACTAGTAAGAATTGTTAGAAGTACTTGTGGGGTCCAGTTTGAGCCAGTTAGCACTTACTGGGTAGAGTGTAAATATCTGTAGTATCTTAAGAGTCTAAACACACACACACACGCGCGCGAAAAGACATTAGCTGTATGTTATATGAAGGTATAGCTAGGTATACCTAGAGATGGAAAATCTGCTAATCATCAGAAGTTCCTTTATGGGCTATGGAGACCAGCTAAACAGTGTATCAAGTCATCCATTTTCTAATTGTGTCTATGAATAGCTTAAATGAATAGCTTCAATAACTGGATTGTTCTCAAATTATGTTGGGAAGCTATCAAAATCAAGATTGATTTAATCATTCAGCTTTGAAGCGTTTATAATACTTGGAATGGTGGGTAAGAAAGGTGAATGTGTTGCACAGGGAGGAAGAAATTTTGCATTTATAATTACTGGATATTCATTTGACTTGAAAACATCTGCATATGCACCATGAACAAACAGTACATCATGAATGCGTGTTTTTACTATTCTTACTTCTGACTTTTAGCATGACCTTGTATTCAAAGTAAATACAAATTCTTGTATTTAAAAGAAATAAAATCCTTTAAACCTGGTCTCTGGATAACTAGCCTGAACACCTCCCATTTCCTAGCATTCCTCTCTGTACCCCGAGCTGCCCTGGGCTCACTAGATGGCAGCATGACATCACACTGCCTAACAAAACCCCATGGTAGCAGAATTTTTTGCATCTTATTAGCATTAGAAATCGCTATTGCTATTATATGTTACATTAGAGAAGATTTGACATTTGAACCATTTAGTAAAGGCTATGTACTGGGAAAACTGAGCTCAAGAATTTCCCTCAAGGGATTCAGGTGGGTGAAGCATTGGGCTGAAGGTACATTAGTCAAGAAAAATACAGGATAAAAGGGATTTCTCTTATTTAAAGGGCCTGTAGCTGGTTTGATTTTTTCCTTTTTTTTTTTTTTTTTTTTTCAGTTGGGACTAGTGATAAGGAAACAAAACTCAGAAGCAGAAGAGAAGCAGCCACTGTCTGTAATGCACTTAATCATGTTCAGCTCTCCGTGTTTTGTAGATATGGCAGAGCTAAACCTTAAAGCAAGGCTTAGGGGTTTATGGATTTTATCGGGAAGAGTTTGTCATTCATACAGGAGAATTTGAATTTGAACTCTTGATGGACAGAAGTGTGGTCTGTGTTCAGCTGATCACAGGACTGAATGGAAGGGCTTGGCTCTTAATATTTCCTAATGTATCAGTGTCAGCATCACTTCATTCCCTCATGCCAGTCTTCTTCAAATCCCTTCCATTTTTTCACCAATTTGGTATCTTGGGTTGGCATTGCCTCCATTCAGAGATGTTTGCTGCTCACAGGGAACCTGACTGATGAAACTGCAGGCCAGTTAAGAAATATGAAAAGGGATGCTCTGTTCGGGCAAAACCAAGCTAAATAAAATAGTCACCTCTGGAAATCCAGGCCGTTTGCAAAGCAGGGACATGCCAAGAATGCCACTGAAAAAGGCTTTGGTCATTCCTTTTGCTTTCTGCAAAATTTTAAGAAATGTAACCCATATATATTTCCTGCCTTAATTTCCTATCTTCTTTTTTTTTTTTTTTTTTTTTTTTTCCCTTGGGATGATGCAAGATCTCAGACACTGTTTAAATAGTAATTTAAGATTACCTGTGATGCTAGGGAGTCCAGATTTTCATTACAATTCAGAATTTTGGGGGGTTCTAAAGTAGGAGTTCTCCCTTCTCTGGAGCACATCCGGATTGCTATAGAAGTGTTACCTGTAGTTTTTTAAAAGCAGAAAGATAGGCATTTAGTACAGAAGCGCTCACTCACATGCACATGATCTCACTGGGAATTAAAACTGTATTGTGGGTGTGACACCCTATCCAGTGTAATTTTCTGTTTGCATGTAGAATATCTGTCTTTCAGTGTTACAAGTGACCATCAATTGAACTAGCTCTTGTTCTTTTTCAAATATGTGTTTTATACTCATATACACAATCTTGTCAGAGTGGCTGACATTATTTATGACAAATTCAGATAGGTTTAGTTATGCTAGAGCTGCAGAAACACATCTCTTAAACAGGAGGCACAGGCATCAGCACTAAGCTATCAGAAAGACTTTTTATCATGTCCTGAAAAACATAGTTTGTATGTTGTGAAAGAAATGCAAAGGGCATGTGGAGCAGCTGTGTAACACTTGCTCCTCTTCAGAGTCTCAGAAAGCTGAAAAAGTTCATGGAACCACAGTTGATGGAAAGCATCCTGAATCCTAATGCTAAATAGTAGGTTTTGAATAGATTATTCTTCTAAAAAGACTGTTCAGGAGCACATATTAACTGACTCTCAGCCCAGTCCCAGGCAGGCACAGATACAACTCGATGTGCATACCTTAAATTATCTGCATTTGGGGCAGAAAGCTGTGTGGAAAGGTTCACCCTCCTGCTGCCTGAGCTATGCTGTTCTGGCTTCAAATACCAAACTCATCGGGGTCGAATAATCTGATGTCTTTCATAAACCTTACATTTACTTTTGGGAAGTACAAGTGAAAGGAAAGAAATACATACCATTCACAGTATCAGGGTCACATTTTTCTTTGGAGTTGCCATATTTACCCACTATAATCCGTTCAAAAGTAAGGGTTTTTATAATGCCTTCAGAAGTGTTGACTGTGCAATTTCTGGCTTCACAGAAATTAACTGCACAGAAGAAAAAAACCCATATATCCAGATCAAATATTTTTAGTACAAGGACCAATTTTCAAAAATAAAATAGTACTGAGACAGTAGGAGCTCATTGCATCTTTTGCCTTAAAGGAAAGAAAAGCAGTTGTGTAAATCTTGTCTAAACCCAAGCTTCTGAGTTGCTACGAGTGACATGTATAAAGCCACTGAAAGCCTAAAAGCCCATACTTTTTGCCATGTCTCCTATTTTCACTGCCTTGATCCTAGAAAATTTGTAAATACTATAAAGCTTCACTTTGAGTCTTGTTACCGAGGTAAAAATCAGATTTGGTAACCTAATGCCACAGAATACAGTAGTGGGGAAAAAGATACATTTGCTCCAAATGGGATCTGGACAATTAATGGGGGATGGTCATTTGGTGACTCTGAATCATGACAGGTCAGATGCAGCTTCTGGCATGGGAAGCTGCTGCCGTGCTCCCTGCTGGAGTGGGATGGAGTTGCCACCCCAAACACCACACTTCCTCTAAGCTCCTGGTACTGGCTATGTCTAAAGGCAGGTTGATGAGCTCAGTGGACCCGTGGCCTGACACAGTATGGCAGCCTATTGCATTCTCATGTCATACTGTACTGCTGTAACTTAACACAAATTTACCTTGCAATGCTGTGAACACTTGAAAAAAATACTGCAGCACACAGGCAGAAAATTTTTGCTTGGTCTTAGGACTTGGAACATCCTGGCTTTGCTAACTTTTTGCACCATATTTCAGCTGACTGTGTCCCATTAGCAGGACTGTGTCAAAGAAGCATACTTACGATTGGAGTCCTGAGGGGAGCTCGGGACACCTGGAGTTGTTCTCTGTGTTCCAGCACAAGCTTCCTTGCCAAGTCACATAACTTTCTTTGTTTTCTATATGGTCTGTGTTTCCCATG
The DNA here is from genome assembly GCF_965140245.1 of Athene noctua. Lineage (NCBI taxonomy): Eukaryota > Metazoa > Chordata > Aves > Strigiformes > Strigidae > Athene > Athene noctua. The sequence goes on along the minus strand of NC_134037.1, from coordinate 140,279,142 downwards.
ACACAATGATACGTTCCTTCTATAGAAATGGTTATGAATAAATAAGGACGCATGACTCTGCAAAGATTAGGTCTGCCTTATAGCACCATACCTGAACTTCGCTTGCCAGGAGGTGATTAGCAGGGCGAGATGTCTCAAAATTGTGAGATGGCAGGAAGCACTGGAGGGCATCTAGGCCAAACAGAGGCTCCACATCCTCACTGGGAAACATGTTCCGCTGACTTGCTACCTTTCTACTGAAAATATTTCTCTTTGTGCTCAGTATCAGCCTTTCGAACTGCAATTTATTACTTCTGCCCCTTGCTTTACCTTCTGGTACTACTGAGAAGAGTTTGGATTCCATGGTCTTTGCATCTCCCACTCTGTTAGCTGAAGCTGCTGTTAGCTCTGCCCTTGGCCTCCTCCGCATCACACTGAAGGAGCCCAGCTCCCTCAGACGCTCCCTGCAGGCCCTGGGCCTCTCACCCTCCTCACCGCATCATACTGGACCCTCTCCAGCTTCTGCAAGTCTTAACCCAGAGTGCAGGTGGCAAAACTGAGCACAGACTTTGTGTCTCTTTGGGGCCTCACCAGTGCCAGGTGAGCATGATGGTGTTCATCAACCTGTCTCCCCACACCAGCACAGTTGCTCTGCCTTGTTTGCAATGAATAGGCACTGTTGCCTCTTACTGAACTTGGCATCCACATGCACTCCCAGGTACTGTCCAGCAGGTCTGCTCCTCAGCCAGCAAATTCCTAGTCTGTACCAATGTCCCTGGCATGGAGATCAGCACTTGTCCTTGTTGGACACTGTGAGGTTTCTGTTGGCACGATCCTTAGGTTTCTCAAGGTTCTTCTGCATTGAAGCTCTGCCATTTACTGTGTCAACAATACTTCTACCCTGCCTCAAGTTTAGTATTGTCTGCAGATTTGCTGAGAGGGCATGCTGTGTTGTTGTTCAGGTCTTTGATAAAGACATTAAATTATACTGGCCCTAATATTGACCAGCAGGTTACTCTGCTGTTACAATATTCCAATCAAGTCACTCATCGCTACCCTTTGAGCTTGGCTGCTGAGTTAATTTTCAACCCAGCCAACAATTCATTCACCCAACCCATACATCTTCACCTACCAAACAAGACTGTTGAGGGAGATGTTGCCAAAGGCACCTCTAAAATCAAGGTATATTACATCTGTTGCTTTTCTGTTGTCTACATAGCCAATTATTTCATACAGAAGACAGTCAGGTTGGTCAAACATGATTTGCCCTTTGAAAATCCATGCTGTTCCTGATTACCTTCTTGTCTTTCATGTGCATGGAAGTAGACTCCAAGAAGACATGCTCCAAAATACTTCTAGGGCCTGAGGTAAGCCTGGTCCCCCCAGTCCTCTCTCTTGCCTTTCTTAAAGGTGAGCACAATGTTGGCCCTTTTTTAGTTCTCTCTGGCCTTCCTTGATCACCACAGGTGACAGGTAGCAGCCCCACAGTCACATTAGCCAGGTCTTTCAGCAGTCATGAATGAGTCCTGTCTAGACCCATGGATTTGAATACTTTTGTGATGATTCTGCCTTCCTGACAAATGAAAGCCAGGAATAAGTTGCTACATTCATGGATGAATACATATTCATTCATACAAAAAGTACTTATTCAATCTTTTTTTTTTTTTATCTTTCTAGTTATTCACTCCTTGATCTGAAAGTGTTTTTGGCTGGTTTATATAAATATCTACAGTACTTGGTATTGGACTTACAAAAGAGAGTCTATTTGATATAAAATTGTTCGGTGCTTTTTTCCTCACTGATACAAATCTCAAGTTTGCAAATATTCTGACTTCAGGTAGAACTGCTCCAGAGTTAAAAAAAAAAAAAAAAAACAACAAAAAAACCCAAACAAAACAACAAACAAACCCAAAACAAATCAACAACAAACCACAAGTAGGAAGAAAACCAGGCCCTTTGTCATGATCCATGAAGGAAAGTAACAATGGCATAATGTGCAAAAGGAATGAAATACAAATGAATACAAAGGAATGAAACAAAAAGGACATAGAGTTACTCGAACATGTCCAGAGAAGGGCTACAAAGCTGGTGCAGGGTCTGGAACACATGTCCTGTGAGGAGTGGCTGAGGGAACTGGGATTGTTTAGTCTGGAGAGGAGGAGGCTGAGGGGAGACCTTATTGCCCTCTACAACTGCCTGAAAGGAGGGTGCAGAGAGCTGGGTTTGAGCCTTTTTAGCCTAGTAGAAAGCAACACAACAAGAGGGAATGGCCTCAAGTTGTGCCAGGGAAAGTTCAGACTAGATATTAGGAAGCATTTCTTTACAGAATGGGTTGTTACGCGTTGGAATGGGCTGCCCGGGGAGGTGGTGGAGTCCCCATCCCTGGAGGCGTTCAAGAGTGGGGTCGATTTAGAGCTTAAGGATATGCTGTAGGTGGGAACTGTGCTACGCGAACAGTTGGACTAGATGATCTCCAGGGTCCTTTCCAACCTAGATGATTCTGTGATTCTGTGAAATATGAGCCAAGTGGAAATTTCCATTATCATTGGAACAAAAGTAATTGATTTACAAAAGTTGTCTACCTTATATGCCCTGCTCTCTCCTGCTGCCAATAAACCAGATCACCTCTGCTTTATCCCCAACACCCAACTACACTTCCTTCCAGCTTCCCCAGCACCTTTATCACTATGTTTCCATAGTCTTTATGTCCCATCATGCCTCAGCCCCGCTCCACCTCTGTGACCTACATCCATCTTTAGATTCCCAGTACCTAAAATATACATCTTTATTTTGTTAGATGGTGGAGAGGTGACAAATGTAATGGGTAGTTTAGAGCTAAGCATCTTCGTGCCTAGACTGGATTAACTGGCCATGTGGCCCCCACCTCCTCACTGCTGGCTTGTCTCCTCACCTTTTTCTCAGGTGTTTACAGGGTTAGTCTTCTGTCACAACTAGTAACATGTGCAAAACTCATAGGATCTCAAGACCTTTAAAATCTGTAACCATCTAGTGAATTTTGTTGAAACTGGTCAACAAGTTACTTGCCAAGAAGGTGGAACAACACACAGATGAGCAGTATAAATGTTCCTCGGGAAAACAGCGTAAAATTTAGATTTTGTAACTGCAATAATGTTTGTTATTATTTCAAGTTAATGATGCCTGTCCAAAAATTCTTACTGCATGTATTTTAATAACTACAGCTATTAAAATCTATTCTTTAAGGTAATTCACAGCAAATCAAATGCAGAACACCAGAGGAGTGAACATAGGGAAGTACAGAGTCATCATAATGGCTTGTTTCCAGTGCTGAAATCCAAGCCATGATTATTTTATTTAAACCAAAATCTCTGAAATATTTTTCCCAAACATTCCAATCTATCATGAACCCATCCAATCTGTCATTGACTGTTGGATGTACTACCCATACTGTCATAAGGGAAATGACATGGGAGAGTTGAAGTTTTTACCTACATATCAGTCTCCACTAACAATATTTTCCTGTATAAGCAGCAGATCTTTTGACGTCCTTCTGACCAAACATGTGAGTTCATTTGACAAAGGCACAGTTGACTCATGATAGCATACCCATGGGTCACACTGGCCACAGTGTCGTTTGTTGGCTTGAAAAGCCTGAGCTGGGGATTTTACCAGCTCTGGAGATACTGCAGCTGGGCAAGCCAGCACTGTCCCAGCATCAGCTGGGAGGACATGCTCCAATGGCAAGCAGTGCAGAGATACTGTGCTGTGGCAGAGGGGACTGAAATGTGAGTCAACCAGGCCAGTGCTATGCCCAGCATAGAAAATTTGACTCATCCAAAACCAGTGCCACTGGCAGCAGGAGCTGAGGGCAGGTATTGTCCTGCAGAGTGCTGAGCTGGATGGTGTCCCTTAAACACTGCAGACATGGCTATAATGGCCACTGAGGTCTGAATCAGATTTTCAAGTCACTCTGATCTTCAAACAGAGGAATTCAAACAAAGGCCAAATGGACTAGAAACAGGCCACAGACAGTTGAAACCTGTAATGTTTTCTGCAGATATATTACTCATTTGAAGGAGCAACAAAAATGGGTGAAGCATATGGTATCACCTATCAAGAACAGGCACATCACTGCTTGCAGATCCAACCCTGCTGAGCAGGTCTTAGCAGGGAAGGGAGGATCAGGGGCCTCCCAGAAATGATGCCAGGTGCACATGCTGCCTGGCCTGTACTGACCTATCTCACAGAAAGGTCCCACCCACTCTTCTGGGCACACGCAGGCTCCATTCCAACATACGCCACCGTTGAGGCAAAAGCATGGAGATACCACGGATTCTGTAATGTCTATATAAATAAATAATAAGGATATAAATACATTATTAATATGCATGTAAAAACACATATCTGTCTAATTTGGTGAAGGAAAGAAACCGACATGATCTATTTGAAGCTTCAACTAAAAATATTCAACTAAAAAATATGTGTGATCGACAGTCTTGTACTGGTCCGTCCTAGCTCCTAAAATCAATGGCATGAATGTGGGGTCAAAGCCTTCAAATATGAATTTGCATTCCCGCAACAATGTAGGTGGAAACAGTTTTGTGCTGCTGCTGTACAAGCAGGAGTGATGGTGTGGACCCCCAGGCTGCCAAAAGCTCAAGCTGTTGAACCCATGAAAAGCCCAAATTACATCTGCAGGATTTCACAGGAACAAGAAGGCAAAACAGGGCCACAGCTTCCCAGTGCTGAGGGACCCAGAATGGTCACAAGGATGTGGATAGTCACACATCCAAGAATCAGAGAGAGATACTCTGGTTTAAGACAGGCATGATAGGGTAAAGCAGATAAAAACCCATGCCCCAGTCTCAGCCATAGCCTCTATCCACACTCCAGGATGAGTACTGTTTTTTATTCTGTCTCTTGGCAGAAATAGTGGGTTTTGTTAAAAGCAGCTGTTTCACAGGCTGCCACAACTTCAGGAGACAAAACCTGTCAGGAGACGGTATGAACAATAGCAGAGAAAGTGCAGATCTTGGAAAAATCTGAATATATTGTGTTATTTGCTGTGTTTGGGAAGCTCTGAAAATGTTAAAGTTTCTTTAAAAAGAGACTGGCAAATCTTGAATGGATAGGGGGTGTTCTGCAGCAGAAAATGCAACAGGGAAGGGGTTGATGGACCTCAGGCTCTGAAAGAAGGGTCCAAGACCTGGGGAATCTCCATTGGACAAAGCTTCCTCTTAGTCAGTCTCACCTGGCCCCCAAGTGAAGGATAGAGTTGGAATCCCTTCCCATAAGATTCATGGTGAAAATTGTGCACCTGTGCACTGGGTGCAATGTATGCCTTTCAATAATGCAGAAACCTGGAGCTGAGGACTGCCATTTGATCTGACATTTTAGTGCCTGTGCTTTGAGATGCTGGCAAATAAAGCCAGAAAATTCAAAAATAAACAGTGCTGTCAGAAATACATGTGCTGTTGTATATTTCTAATGTTTTCACTGAACTAAAAAAATTGCCTAACTTCTTGCTCTTTAATGAGATTCATAAAATTGGAAGATTATTGTGAACTATAGGGGATGTGCCACATGGCATGGGTAGTTCTGTTCTTGGCATGCATGGGTTGGCTTTTGATCATGTTGTTGCTATTTAGCATTTGTATTTCAGGCTGTCTCAGCTACATTACAGCCAGATGTCTATGATAATAGTGGAATAACATCTGTGTGTCACTAGGTAATGTCTCCACTAGCCAGCAGCTTTTCAAAACATTGTCTCTCTTTTAGAAGTCTTACAGAAAGGAAAGAAAACTCCTCCAGCAGTGGAGATCTGGGTGGCCCAAGCAGCTGTGGAGAACAGCTGTATCTAGGGGAGCTAAGTGCCTGGCTGGGCAGCTGTTGCCCCACTGCCCAGCAGTGGTGTCTCACCTGCCAGGCACATGTGTGGGGCACATGGGGCTACATGGCAGAGCAATGACACTGGGGCTCAGCCACTAGCTTTGGATTAGGAGCCTGGGAACCCACAAAATCCTGGGGAACCTGCAGCATGGCTCCAAGCCTCTGTCTTGTTTGGGGAATGTGTGCCCGAAGCAGCCAAGCAGAAGATGACACAGCAGGGTAGTCTGTCACAGAGGATCCCAAAACCAGAGAGGGAGTGGCTGCAAAAGCAGTGTAAGGAAAGGGAAAGGCGAAAAGGAAGACAGGGCTGACATTCCTTTGAAAGCAGTAGAACAGAAAAGCATGAAGCTGTGGGAAAAAAGTGCAGTGTTTACCCCTGGGGGTGCAGACACAGCTGCTATGTGGCCTGTGCAGCAAAGAGCAGGCGCAGGCAAACAACATTGGCCTCACCTTTGCCTTCCCCGAGTCCCTCTGTAACAATGTGACACTCGCAGGATCTGTTAATGCTAGTCAAAACTGTGGCTCTATTTATTGCTTCCTGGTAACTTTCTTAGCCTACTGTTCAAGGTCTCATGTACCACTGTAAAGCAATTGGGGTTTTTGGTTTTGTTTGATGCTTTTTTTTTTTTTTCAGAGGGAAATCTTTGTCTTTCAGAAACACAAATACCTGAGATGACTAATGCAGTCATGTCTACCTCACATGCAGTAAAACTCATTAGGGTCCAGGGGCATTGGCTTAAAATCATGGGGATCTTCTGGTTTTATTTTAAGAATCAGAAAACATCTTATTATTTTTCTTTGGCTTTTAAGTTTTGCAGACAATAATAATTTCAAGAATCACATTGATTTTGACGGTATATATTTTTAAGCTAAAACTAAGATTCTTGCATAATACTTATGTCATCATGAACGATGGGTTTTTTTTTTAATCAAACATCATGGGAACTGTTCATGCTAATACTTGCGGTTAAAATTTGAATACAGAAGAAACACTACCACTACACACAACAAGCAGTGAATCAGAAGGACATGGAAGTATTCTCCATCCCTGAAGTAGCTGCAGTTTAAAGCCAGTTCCTAGCTGCTCATTTGCCTGCAGCTGTGTAAATCCTAGGCATAAGCAGAGGTATCCCCAAGTTGCACTGAGAGTTAACTCCTATCTCATCTGGCTTTAGCTCCATCAAGTAAAACAAAGCACTAGGCAGGCACATACTTATATTAGCAAAAGTAAACTATTACTGACATGTGTTTATTAAGTGCTGTTTACTTATGTGCCATTTCCTGGGCTTGGGTATGTTCCCTCCCTACAAATAGCTGATAAATCTCTTGAAGTAAATATAACCTAATGGATGCTCATATAAATGTTTCCCTAGGCTTCTTGCTCTCCAGTCACATCTGACACCCTGTTGGACAAGCAACCAGGAGTATCTGATTCTTTCTATGAATTCTGAATATAGGTCCACGCATAATTTTATATCATGTCAATATAGTGAGTACTTTGCTGAGCGGAAACACTGACCAGTTTTCTGCTCCAAGTTTGCACACAGAAGTGTCTTACAAGGGTGCATTGACCTGATTTTCAGATATATTTGTTTTTCTGTAATGCAAGTTGTAATGAAAACATGAACAGGTGCTATACAGCATGTTTTGCTTACTTGCATGCAAGCATATAAACATATGTAAAGCTAAATATTTCCTCTTTAGAACTTAATTTACTAGCTAGAGGTTTATTTCTGTCTTTTGAAAAATAAATCAGATTTCAGCTGAAAGAGAGAAAATTTCAAGACATTTCTCAAATATCAGAGGAATCATGTACAGTGTAAACAAGTTACAAGGAAAATACTCCAGAGATTTTTTTGTCATCTTATTCTGTTTTACAGTAGAATGCAAATTTGGGGTACTTCTTTAAACATCAGTGTAAGAAGAAAAATGTTCCACCTAAGAAGCATACAGCATGGAGTAATCACATTTATCAGCAAACAAGGAAAGGAAAAATAACCCAAATAGCTCAAATGGAGCTCAAATGGGGTAGAATTATATTTCTTACCTGTTTTAAACCTGAGGACAAGTTGCCAAATACACAGTGCCCAAAGAGTCACAGTCACTACACAACAGGTAATTCCAACCAATATTCTGTCCCAGTGGAGTGAAGGCATGTTGTGGTGCAGAGCGTCTGCTCTGCTATAAAATGGTATTATACATTCATAACCTTGTGATGGATAAACCATTAACTACTTGCCAACGGATAAAATTTTAACCATTTCTGTTCCACTCAGGAAAAAAAAAAAAGTTTTGGTAGAGAAGTAGCACACAATTATTTTTATCATTTTCCACTTGATAAATCATTCAGCTTCTCAAGGCATTAAATGTCATGTCTTCTGCTTGCTGTAGGAAAATGTCCCACATCAGACACCCAGCTGCATTTATACTGATAAGGACTAAAGCCTGTTCTTTGAGTGCATGGCACAGCTCAGGGCCATGCCAGTGAACCTCTCTTCCCTCCAAGTAAGTCATTCCTATATATATATATATATATATATATATATATATATATATATATGTAAAGCACTCCTATATATATATTGCCTCCTGGGAACTGACTCTGTTCTTCAAACTAGACTTGCACATGGTCTGGGAGATGCTGGCTGGCACAGACCAAAACCATGCCAGGAAGCACGCTAGCACCTCAGTCCTGTTGTGTGGCCTTGTTCCTGTTTGGTGGCACAGCCATCACCGCCAGGCTCCGCAGTGGGGAGGCCAGGCAGGACCTGGGGAGAAGACTGTAGAAGGGTGAGAAGGAGGTCTCTCCTGTGCAGCAACATTCCTCTTGTGCTGAGAAGAGGTAGCAATGCTGATTGCATTAGGACTGGCCTGGATCAGGCACTTGGCACATACTTTCAGGAGAGTAAATGGCATTTCCATACTACATGCTACGTAGTTTGAACTGACAGACAGTGCAGAGCCTGGTTACATCCCCTCTGTGCACCTCCACCATTAAATATTGTCACTCAACAGGCACTAGCACAACTGAGAATAAAATGTGTGTCTTCAGATTCCCGGGACATCTGATCCATGCAGAAAGGAGTGGGTACAGAGGAAAAGGGCATAAGTAAAATGTGAAGCATAAAGAAAAGTTACAACACCAGTAAGTGCCAAAACCAGCATCTTCTGCATTCTAGTCTGTCTCCCACTGAAAAATTTAAATCTAAGAGGTTAATATCACAATCAAAATGAAGAGGCAAACAGAGCTATTTAAATAAGTAATGGGAATAACACTGTCTTTTTAATATCAGTGATCAGTGGATGAATCCCCTGCGTGTGAGTCGGGGCAATACCTTTCTTTTACATGCTATTCTTCAGCAGTGGCTCTTGGTGTGGAAAGGTTTGTTTGGCTTTTTTCATTACTGGAGAACTTCCATCTCAGTTTTAGGAACAGTGCTCAAAAACTTGATATGACTTGCCAAGGATGTACAGAAATCTAGACAAAAAAAGGACTCACGTCTCTTGGAATGTGGCTCAATGGTCTAGCCATTAGATACTACTGCTACTACTAAATACTACTGTTTCTTTCACACATTGTATATTATTAAGATATTTTTTCCTCTTATCAATAAAATGATGAGTAAAATAAAGTATGCATTTAATCTCCTTACTGGCTGTCTGTGAAATAGTAATAAAAATACTCATATTAAAAAAATTTATATGGAAAATATCAAACATTTAATTTTTAGTGCCCAAGACATCCTGTATTGAGGAAAGAATCTAAGGACATAGGGAAGATGGAGGGAATGTTGAAATAATTAAGATTACATTTACAAACAGTAGCTCCAGAAATGTTAATATGCTTCTTCAGGCAGCCAGATGTCTTAATCTCCTTGCAGAGGTTTTAGTTAGTGAGAGGCTGTGCCACCACACCAGTGACTGGTACTGAGACAAACCTGAAGGGAGGACAGGGCTCTTTGCTGTCCCTTGGGCACATACCTGTCCAGCTGGGGATCTGCCTGCCTGCCCATGGTAGAGGTTAGGTTATGAGCGTGTCTCTTGTCCTAGATTTTTCCTTTCTCCATGTTATTCTCATTACTTCTCCCCCAAAATAGTCACCCCCCCAAATAGTCCCCTCTGAAAGTCCCCCCAATACCCCCCGCCTGAAATACTCCCCCAAAAAACTCCCACCTGGAATACTCCCCCCAAATTACTCCTCCCCTGAAACACTCACCTGAAATAATACCCCCTGAAATAGTCCCCCCTGAATTACTCTCCAGAAATACTTCACCTTCTGAAATACTACCCCCTGCAATACTCCCCCCTCCTCCCCTTAAATACTCCTCCCCCAAAACACTCACCTGAAATACTCCGCCCAAAACACTCCCCCTTAATTAGTCCCCCCTGAAACAATCCCCCCAAAATACTCACCCCCAACCCACCAAAATACTCCCCCCTGACTTATTCCCACCCAAAAATACTCCCCCCCCAACAGTACCCCCTGAAATACTCCCCAAAACCACATCCCCAAAATGCTCCCCCTGAAATGCTTCCCCTGAAATAGTACATCCAGAAATACTCTGGAGACACTCCCCTGAGAGTCCCACCCTGAAATACTCCCCCTGAAATACCCACCCAAATACTGCCCCCCAATAGTCCCCCCTAAAATACTCACCTAACACCCCAACTTGATTAAGACCCCCCAGTATTTATGTTAAAAATTACTCTTACTCACCGCCCCCCTTACTCACCACTGTTTATTCACCTGCTCTTCACTCGCTCCCTTTACGCACCGCCCCTTACCACCGTTTACTCACACCCCATTTACTCACACCCCTTACTGACCGCTGTTTATGCACACCCCCTTTACTTGAAAAGGGACAGGGAGCAAGACTGATGGAGAAACAGTAGCAACCAAAAGATGAGGAGAGTGACAGGACCAAAGCAGAGAGGTGGAAAAAGAATGCCAAGCCAGCAATGGGTAACAGGCCAGAGGGATCAGGAAAGAGAGGAGGCAGGACAGAGGGATCTAGAAGACGGGGAGGGACAAGGGAGGCAGAAAGCATGAGACAACTGTGGAAGAGAGAGGGACACAGAGCAGGATGCTGGCCTGGAACCAATAAGAGCAACAGGGAGAATGACGGAGAGGTGGAGCATGAGAAAAGACAGGAACAGAGAAAAAGAGAGATGAAGCAATCAATAATTGAGACATGGAGCAGCACAAAGGGTCTGAGAGAGGGTGACGTGAACAGGGTGGAGGACGGGGGCAGTGAGATACAGAAGGGGGGGGGGGCATGAGCGAGATTACAGGATAGAGGCAGGAAGAGAAGGAGGGAGGGAAGGAGGAAGGCAGTGATATGAAGCAGCATGGACAGGCACAGAGAGTGAAAGAACGCCAGGGAACAGGATAGAGAAGTTGTGAGCTTGTTTGGGTGGAAAAAAGTGCAGAGCCCCAGGTTTGCTGCCATGAACAAGCATTCCTGCCTGATCCAGTGAAACACTCAAAAAGCAACAGCTGCGCAGGCACAGAGAAGATGCTAGCAGGGAATTCTCTCCCTGGCTTTCCCCAGTGCTTTGCAACCTTTTCAGCCCAAAAGCAAACTTGGGACCCTGTGCTTCCTTTGGCTACTAGGAATCAGTCTTGCCACCTCCAGCTAAACAATCCAAATACATCTCCTGCCCAGACACACAGAAGGTGCTAGCAGGGAATTCTCTCCCTGGCTTTCCCGTGTGCTTTGCAGCCTGTCCAGCCCAACAGGAAACTTGGGGCTTCATGCTTGCTTTGGCCCTGAACAAGCATTCTGACCACCTCCAGCAAAAAAATCCGAACTCATCTCCTACCCTGGGCTGCCTGACACCCCATGTGACCATACTCTTGTCTGCGGCTGTGTGTTACCCCATGTTATCCCTTGTTATCCCATGTTATCCCATGTTCTTTTCCAGAGGACCTGGACTGTTGCTCCTAGATGGGCTGCCTGACCCCCCCATAAACCACCCTGCACCCATAGCTATGTCCGAGGCTGCATGTTATCCCATGTTGATGCATGTTATCCCATGTTGACCCACGTTACTTCCATCTTATCCCATGTTACCCTGCCATGAGAATTCCCTGCAAGAACCTTTTCTTTGCCTGGGCAGGTGTTGCATTTAGATTGTTTTGCTGGATGTGGTAAGAATGCTTCAGAGCCAAAGCAAGTACAGAGCCCCAGGTTTCCTGGTGGGCTGGACAGGCTGCAAAGCACATGGGAAAGCAAGGGAGAGAATTCCCTGTTGTCAGGAAGCTTCTTTGCTCTTTGGCGTGTTTTAGGGATTCCCCTGGTTATTTGCTCCTGTTACGACACTGGTGTGCGGTAGTCACACACTGCGCTATTTTGGGGTCATGTGGTGTGGCTCTAATTTAGCCATGGGCCCAGTACACTCTGAGGAGAGCCTTGTCCCAGAGGCCAGATGCACTGCCACCAGGTGACAAAGCTGTTGTCTCGCTGGCTGGGGGGTAAGAAGGGCATGAAGTTTCTTGCTGGGTCTGGAACAAAACCAAAAAAAGGACTGATTTTCTCTGAGTTATTTTCCAAGCTCTGTTGCTTGACTCCAGGAGAACAAAACAGTTGTATGTTGAGCCTTTGCGAACAAATAGGAGTAGAAATATATCTATCCGTTGAAGTGCTCATCAGCCCCTCAAACTGCCCAGGCAGCCTCAGCTTTACAGTGCTAATGGCTCAGCTCCTCAGCCTGGGCAGGTGTTTCCCCTGCCTGCCCTTCTCCCTGCCACTCTCCTGCTGTCTCTGTGCCACTCCTGTGGCCTTGGGTCTGCCAGCCTCTGACCCAAGATCTTACTCATGCAGCCTGAGCGCTTCTCTCACCAGTGTTGTGACAGACGACTTATCCTGGCAAGCCCTTAGATATGGGCAAGAAACATGCCTGTCTGGAGACTGTGGACATTGTGCTTCGAGGAGCCTTGTTGTGTCCTTGGCCACAGCCCTCCTTTCCCTCCCGGCAATGCCGTCCTACAGCCCGAGCTCTGCTGTCCTAATACTGCACAGCCCTCACATGAATATGCAGCCCTGTCGTAGCATTTGAGACAGGAAAAAAAAGTCTGTTCTGCAGGGAGTCTGGAATAAGTAGAACTGCAGTGAGCAGGGAGAGACACACCAGTTTCATTGAGAACAGGAGGCTGGATCTGAGATGAAACTTGTTGCTTTGGCTCAAACAGGTTTTGCCTGGCACCAGAGTCTTCACAGGGCTTCGTATTTGCTTAGTTCAGGAGATTTGCATTCACACTTTAGGTTTGGTTATGGAAATTTATGTTCCTCCTAGCGACGGGCTACATGATGGGACCTAAGAGGGTAAGGTATGACTCCTACATAGGGTAAAAATAATATAAATGAAGTCAGTATTAATGCCCCAGGAACAAATGATCCTACCACAGGGGAAAGGGAGGGAAGTGTAACAGGAGACTTACCTGACTTGTGAGCTCTCCAGTGACCCGGAACTCAGAAAGAATCATACAAAAAAGCTGAAAATGGGTCAGTTTAGTAGGGAGGGTTGTAACAGAGCAGAGTGGGAGTGTTGGGTCAGAGTCAGGCTGAACATGAACTGGATGGGAATTAGAGGGGAGGGACATGTCCTGTCCATGCCTCAGCAATGCAGAGTGAGAAGGGGAAGGGAGCTGAACAACAGATTGCATCAAGAGGCAGGTCCCTCTGTGGACGTCTGTGTTCATGAGGCCTGCAGGTGTAGGACAGAGATAATGTAATCTACCTGTCCTTGGACCCAGCGAGCATACCGAAATCTAGCTTTGTGCTGTTAGAGAATGCCTGAGGGGCTCTTAGAGCTGCTAGCAGTCCTGGAAGGTTTCCTGGGCAATGGGCGAGATCTGCAGGCAAGCTTGGGACTTATCTTCAAAAGCAGCTCAGCCAGATCAGGTCTGCTTCTGTACCTAAAAGAGCCTAGACTAAATCAACACGTTATTTGTAAGTGCCTCAGACTTAACAAGGATATGAATAACAGCCAGCATATATTTGTCAAGAACAAATCTTATGGAGCCAACCTAATTTCACTTTATGCCAGCCTTTTGGGTAAGGGAGAAGCATTGGTTGTCATATCACTCCACTTCAGAAGGGCTTTTAATGTTGCTTTGTCCAGTACTGTCAGAAGGAAGCAGCGTCTAAATGGGCCACTGGGGTGATGGGGTCAAACTTGTCTGGAAAGAGAAATGTGGCACTGGATGGGGGTGGAGGTGTTTAGCAGGTGCTTGTCCTGAACTGGAGCTTGTTGGGTGTGGAAAAGAGAAGTTTGGTGTTGAAACTTGCAGATAGAAAGAGTGGAGAGGCTGGAAGTGTTCTTGAAGGTAGAATAGAGATTTACAGAGATGGGCTGGGAAACAGCCTGAGAAGAAGCAAGACACTGTAAAGTGCTTGTGCAAGGGTAGTCGCAAGTACAAAATCAAGTGGAAGGGGAACAACTGAGTCAGGAGGTGCCACTGTGAGCCAGCAGCCAAATCCGAGCTCACGTCATGCCCTTGCAATGAATGAGACAGACATCATCCTGAAGATATTAATGAGGAGTGCAGCCATCCTTGTGCTCTCTCTGCCCAGCTGTGTCCAGCTCTGAGCACTCAACTCCAGAAGAAGCCGAGAGGAGTTGGAAAGCACGGAAAGTGACTGGTGGTCTGAGAAATGTCACGCAAGTTGAAAGACTATGAGAACTGGGACTGTTTAATTTAGAAAGACACGGGTGTAGAGAAGGTCTAAGCCTTGAGCTATGTAAAGGGTAATAAAACTTCTGTGTCTGCAGGGTCTCAAGGAAGCAACAGAGGCAATTCAGATTAGACAGGAGGGAAAATTTCCTCCTGGACTGGTCCTCAGGAGTAGCATGGGTGAACTCTGTCAACAGCAGAGGACAGCTTAGACACACTGTTCAAAAATTCACTGAAGATATCAGATGTATTGGCTCTTTTAGAACAGGATTGGGTCAGATGAGGTCTTGGGAACTCTTCCTCTCCTGTTGTTATGCCCTGGCCAGGCAAAAGCATTCGCCATGTGAGTTGCACTTCAGCTGGGTGGCCTCTGTCCTGCATGGTCGTCTGCTGCCAATGTGTGATGGGGTAGCATGCAAAGCAACTACAGATGGAGCAAAAACACCAAATGCGTACATACACATGCCACTTTCAGAGCTTCCCTGTGGCCACCTGATCTGGGCTCTTTGCTCACAACGAATATCTGGGACAGGGACAGTGCTCACCTGCTGTCTGTCTCCTGTGCTAGTAATTAGATGCAATCCAGGCTTCTCTGCAAGGAGAGCCCTGTCCCCATGGGGGAAGAAGCAAGGCAGCACAGATTAAGGAAGGTAATTAGAAGGGAAGGGAGCATTGGTACTGAAGCCCCAACAGTAAACCTAGATAAGGGAGCAGTATTTAATTATATACAGTTAAAACACTGCATCTCAGCCCCCTGAGAACTGGCAGTCTTGGAAAGCCCCCACAAAGGTGCTAATGAACAGATCTGAAGGCAGCAGTGGGCTAAGGGCTGTGCTTATTACACTTCACCTGGGAAACACATCTGAAGAGAAGAGCTAGGCCAATTCCCTTGGAATCCACCAGCTCCTTTATTTCTGTGTGGTGTCCTCCCTCTCCCAGAGCAGGTAATGGGAACCCAAAGCTCTGTCACTGAAAGGTGGATTGCTCTGGTTTTCCATGCAGCTGGTCGCAGACCATTGTAGACACCTATGCAAGGAGAGGCTATCCTGAAAACATAGGGGAAATTGGAGAGGGTTGTAAATACTTGGCCTGAGAAAGAGAAACAGTCTTTGTGTCCTTCCCTCCCAATGCACAGAAGACAAAGCTCCTGCCCCTGTGCCTGCCAGACAGGGGCCTTCTGGTATCTTTAAGGAGCACCACGCTGAGATTTCCCTTTGCTCCACAATCCCTCCAAGTTACCTTAGGTTATTTTCCCACAGACCACCAGTCACTTCCCGTGCTTTCCCCAGCTTGCTCTAGCCACTAAAGCAACTACTTCCCCTCCCTGCTCCTCTGCCACAGTACATATGTAGCCACTGACCTCTGATCCTTTAGCCTGCCCCCTCCAAGCCAGGAGGGCAGTTTGATTTCACTGTAAGGTGCCTGCCTTGAGTTTAAATAATCACTGTTGCACTCTGTGCCAGCTGAGCCAGCAAGCTTTGTGGACTGCAGCAGTAGCTTTTATCCCATAGCTCCTTCTGGGTGTTAATGTGGTAAAACCATGATGAGGGAAAGCTTGAACGGATTCATAGCATCTGGCAGAGTAGAACTGCAGAACCAGCCTGAAGTTTTCCAAAATTCTTGCTCCTCAGCAACTTCAGACCCTTAAGGAAGGCTTTAGTTCCGCCTTGGATGCCAAAGGAGGTGGCCCCTGTTTTACTTTGTAAATATAAAGTGACAGAGGTCTTCTACCTCCTGAAGGCAGCAACTTTGAAAAGTGCAAGCAAAACGCTAGCGCTCCTTTTCCTGCATCCTCATCTCCTGGTATTCTTGTTTTGCCTGGTCTTTGCCCAGAATTTCTTCTAGGCCCAGGCACAGAATCCACGAGTCACATCTGTGATGCTGTCACAAACAGCTTCTGTGGTGATTCGAATGCTTAAAGTGTTTCAGGGCCTGAAAGTGATGCCAGTGCCATAGAGGTTTATTTTATTTGCCTGAGCCTTTCTGGTGATGTTTTCCTCTGCTGTGCCAAGAGCTAAAGCCTCAGAGGGTTCTTCACTCATTGTGTTTTAGGTGAAAATTAAATTTTGTGTTGAATCCCGGAGCTCCAAGAGTTGGGGTTTTAAGAAAAATGCTGACTAGCATCTAGAGTGCCCTGTCTGGCCCTCGGTGTGCCAGGGGAGAATTTGCTGTGCTTTGGGGGGGTGAATTGCTCTCTGTTGTCAATCCTGCAGACCTGGAAGGGAATGTGTGAAGCTTAAGTTGCTTCTCAGTTCAAGTCTTCCTAGACCTAGTATGAATGAGCAGGTTGGTCTCTTGCAAATATACGAACAGATTTCTACAAAGCACTTGCTAACGAACCAAAACAGTAGTTTGTCCTTTCAGTGATTTGTGGGGAGTCAGTAGAAGACTCAACCTGGGGAGCTCATTACACTGCTGAAATAGTGCATTTTTAGTGGAGATGCTGGGAAGCTGTTCGATGCTGGGCAAGAGGCTTGGCAGCGCTGGGAGGAAACCTATGAGAGGAGGCGTCTGTCTCCTCCATGGGCGTGAGCACGGGGATGGCTTGCAACAGCAGGGCAAGGCAGCCAGGCCACACAGGAGGCGCCGATTTCTACCCCCAGTGGCTGGCCTACAAGCACGCTGATATCAGGCTGGGGTTGCAGGTGCAATGTGGAGAAGAGGAGAGCAGAGTCCAGCACCGGTGAGAAGGGAGAGCCACAGCAGCCTGCTTGGACACTTAGCCACGCACATGGAATAAACAGAGACCTTCTAGAAAACACAGTCAGGCTTTCAGGACTTAAAACCCAGGCACTTAATCTTATACCTCAAAGAGAGTGTGGCACTGCTAGGCCACTGCTCTGCTTCATGGGCACAGCACATTTGTTGCCTTCAGCTATTGCACAGCTCAGCTACCTACAAAGCTCATTCATACCACTGCCCTTTCCTCTTGGTGTGGGTAGATGGACTTACTCACGCAGCAGCTGTAGCCATCTCCAAAAGGGATGGATATACCTAAAGGTTGCATATGCCTATGCCTCAGCAACCAGAATATGTGAAAGACTGACCAGGGAAGCGCATCTATGGGGATGGGGCGGGATAAGGTAAAAGAGAGGTGAATGCATGATGAGAATTGGAGAAGGACGAGCGGAAGGAAAAATGAAGGAGGGGCCAAAATCACAGTGGTTCATATGAGTGCTTCCTCTCAGCTGCTGGTGAGCACTTCCAGAGCTGCAACGTGGTCAGGGTCATGTGCAGAGGCCCCTAGTGCCATCAAAGCTTAGAGCAAGGTTGCACTGCTCAAGTTTGCAACAGCTACTTGGAAAAAGCCGTTTGGCTCTTGCTACAGACTGAGTTTGACATCCATGTCTTAAATGCACTGAGCTGATATTGCACAAGTTTCAGCTTCAGTGTGCTTGCAGGGAGAGCCCTGGCTTGGCACTGGACAGCAAAGGTAAAAGCAATGAGGACAAGAGAATTCTTCTAGCTTTGCCAAGAAAAATCACTGTGAATGACAAAGGTAGAACTAAATTGGTCTGAATTTTCCTGCTATTGGTCAGCATTTTGGTGCCAAGGTAGTCACACTCTGTGTGAATGGGTACATGCATGTGAGAGAGGGAAAGAGAAAAGGTAATACGAAGAGCTTCATATTTAATATTACGTTAATCCCTTCCCTCCCAGCTAGAGCAGAGGTTTAAAATTTGTTTGCTGCACGTAAGGGGAAATGTACTGATCTATGCGAACATCATTTAATTAGGGAAGAAAGCTTTACTTTTCAGGAAAGTTGCAACTGAATAAATTAGTTTGGAAGTCTGAAGACATCAGCTGAAGTTTGGGGTTGTGGGGCTTTTTAAAAAATTATTTCTTTGCAGAAAATTCAAGTTGCATTTTGAACCAAACTTTCCTTTATTAACTCTGGAAACTTAAGCAGGGGATGGATTTCAGGCCAAGTGTTTTGAAAAGCCCTGCTAACAGCAACTGTAGCAGAAGGTGAAGGAACAACACTTCAGCATCTCAACTTCTCTGTGAAAGCCAGGTACTTTTGAAAAGGTACTTTCAATCAAATCAAGTCAGGGAATGTGTGCAACAGCTCTTTGCAAGTCGGGATTTGCTTCTAGCACCCTAGTTATGTGGCAGAAAATCCTGCAAAGGAGCAGGTGGGAGTTGCAAAGCCACGTGCCAGCTTTGGACCCAGAGCTCAGCATGATGGTGATCTCCACCAGCAACCACGGGGCGTAGGTTGTAGTGTCTGCCCTCCAGTCCTTGCTGGGGTAGAGCGCCCTTTCATTTGTGGCATGAGTTTTTATTCATTTATCTTCTTTTGAGCTTAGGCACATGCAGTAATTAGAGGAAAACTGGTGAGCTCGGCTAACACATTTGATCATGGGTAGCTTTAGGCTTGCATTTGGGTCACTAAAAATTAAGTAAAATGATGTTCCTTTTGCACTAGTTTTTGTGAACGGCCTTGATTTGACAGCAGTTATCTTCCCCACGTGACTGCACTAATGACTTTGAACACAGAAAGTACAGTGTGTCATGAACACAATAGAGTGGTTTGAAGCTACTGTATGAAAAGGGGAGGCTGAGACAGGCTAGTTTTTGACAAGCTTGTAACAAACCTGGGACTAACTGGCTGAGTTTAAACCCTTGGGAGGCTGGAAGCCAAAACATGTTCTGACCCATGAGGGGAAGCCCTGCCTGCATGGACATCCTCCTGAGGGGGGGGGGGGGCCGTGCTGCAGGGTGAGCAAAGTGGGTCTGGAGACGTCAGCACAAGCATTGCTCTCTCCTGCTCCTCCCTTGGCTTCCCCATCAGTCCCATTACAAAAGAGGTCATGCAGCCCCAGCGCTTACAAGTGAGGCGGAACCAGTGTGAGGATTTCTCTTCAGGTTTTGCCAGGAGAGGCAAAACCCAGGAGGGTCAAACGCTCCCAGGAAGACCCAGCTCAAATCTTCTGAGGACCTTCTCCGCCTGCTGGTATGTCCAAGCAGCCCAAATGATCTTGACATTCAAACAAAGTTTTCTTCATTGCTCTGCGGGATCTCTTTGCTGGCTGCAGGCAGATTTTGGTCAAGATGAAGGCCATTGATTTTAAAACATAAATGATAGGCTTTAGAGAAAGGCTTCATCTCACAGCTGGTCTAAACTACAAATACTACATAGCTATGTATGTCAAAGCTACTAGAGATGGCCTGTAAAGGTCATTTGGCTTACCTCCCTGTGTGACAGAGGTTGTACAGGCTTGTTGCTTGTCATTCCTACAAGAACTGGACCTGGGGAAATGTTTGATTGAGGGTTTCACCTCAGAAGTACCTCACTGCGTTTTCTTCTCTCAGTGAAAATGAGGAAAATGGGAAATTCTATAGAAGTGTACCCGTTTTTCATTTAAAAAGCTGGAGGGGGGGAAACCATATAGATTTTTAGAGAGGTTTGGCTTGTTTTTTAGAGAAAACACCTGGGACAAGATAAAATGTCAGCCTTGCCTACTTCAGTCCTTGATGACAGAAATCCACACGGCAATGCTAATGCAGAGTGATCTGCAGAGATTTACTGCGCTGAGAAGGCCCAGGGCCATGATCCTGCTGTAGAGGTGCGGTCCCACTGGCTGAGGTTCAGTTCTGAGGGAGGTGGAGGTTTGTTTGCCTACTGTGACAGTGGAAATGGCTCACTTCTCTTGAGCTGCAGAGCAAAATTACCTTCAATTTCTTCTTCTGTCGCTCTGTGCCCTGTAGCAGTGCTCTCAAAAGGTGGTTGCTATGCAGGCATAAATAAAATTCAGCATTCACGGGGACTACACATACCTGGAGCCATAACAGAAACCTTAATGAGTTAAATCAGAGCTTTTATTAGCTAATTTCTCATTGTCAACCAGTTTCTCGCATCTCTGTAGATAACTGATGTGGTGGAGAATAGTTCTCGCCTTCTGGAAGCTGGCTACCTTTTGAAATGCTCCCATCAGAGATACATTTTTCAGGCTTGTACTTCTTGCTTCTCGTGATCTTGTCAATGCGAGCTTTCTTTGCACTAACTCCACTGAGTGGAGGAAGGAGAATGTATTGGCAGGGAATGAGAGCCAGGTTTGTCTTTGTGCTGTGGATGTGGGCACTGAGGCCTCAGGAGCAGCTCCCGTTGGGTGAAGGAAGAATAATTCCCCTTTCTGCCAGAAGAGTTGCAAGGGTGGCTGCAGCCTGGTAGAGGGAAGCCAGCTCAGCCACAGCTGTGGCTAAAAATGGCTTGAAGCGGGAGGGTTAAGCATCTGGCCACTCCTGCTGTTGGTAAGGCTCCACAGCTGCTCTTTCAGCAAAGGAGCTTTTTTCAAATCTCAAAGCTACTGGCTGCAAAGGCAGCACATTTTTAAAGTCTAGAGGAGTATAAAAGACTGCAGATAAACCTGAAGAGTCTTCCCCAGTAGCTAAACCCCTGGGTTATATCTGTTGAAATTGTTGAGAGAAGATCCAACAAATATTTGTATCACTTGGATTTCTGCTGGGGATGCTGCATACTCACCAGAAAGAGTGCACGTGGCTCTTGCCTGTCAGCTGGGGATTGTAACTGGCTGGGCAGCAACTGCATGAGTCTGCATGCAAATATTGTTGCTCTGTTTTGGGGTTTGGTCCTTTTCCTTTCCAACCTTGTGGCTGGACACATCTAGCAGATGTGCATTCCTTTTCAGATCTGTCCATCCCCATTTCCTATCTGGTGTTTGAGAGCACCATGTGTTGGGTTGTGGCATGCAGGCAGGGAGCAATGCGGACCGGTGGTCAGAGGCAACCAGGCTTCTGAGGCATGGAGAATGAAGACTGACAGCAAAGTGGCTCTGGAGCACATGAGGAAGCTGGGAAGGGTCAGTAGGCATCAAGGTCTCTCCTCACCACACCTAGTCCTCTTCTGGGGCTGGAAAACCCCTTCTTCCCACAGAGACCTCTTGTCTTTCCTCATGTTGTCCCCGTTTCCACCCCAGCCTCTCCTCTGTCCCACTACTCCAGTTTCCTCTGCTTTTCTTCTGAGTGTCCTGGGCTCAGTGGAAGAAGGCTTGTACCGTGCCTCAAATCAGGCAGGCTTGAGTCATCCTGCCCCAAAATGTGGCGTGGGTACCTACACGGGCATAATGCTGCTCCTGGTTTGGCCTTGTGGTAGTGCATGTGTGTGCAGTCTGCTGCTGCCCGGAGGATGAGCTCCTGCTGCAAACACATTGGCACTGGTTAGATAAGCCAAATATGCCCTGTGATGCAGCCCACATAGTAACTACCAGCAAAAGCTGTTGGGGTTTGTATTTCAGACTGCAGTTCTCAAGCATTTTCGTACTTGCCATCACTGCAAAGAGCTTTGTTGTGTCTGATGGTTGTTTCCACCCTGTGAACTCGACATTTGCTGTAGTGTAGCTGACATTACTGCTGCTTTGGCACTGACTGAGACCAAAATTTGGTTGGTTAGTGGTTTTGTGACCATGGCCTGCTGAGATACAGCATGAGTTACGGAAAAAGAACAAAAACAAAAACAAAAGAGAGTTTGTATTTAAAAAGAAAGAGTTCTCGTGGTTTTGTCCCCACATATGGCAGGGACATATGCGGAAATGAATTTGCTGCTGTTTGCCAAGTAACAGTAAGCAGGTTGAGACACTGCGTTAGCTCTCACAAAAGGAAACATGATTTTTCTTTCATAATCTCTGTCATTTTAATTCAGGTGTTCACTGCTGTTTTCTTGAAACTGAGTTGCAAGTAATGAATTGGGGGTGGGCGGGAACTGCCATGGAAAAGAAACAGGCTACCCCAGAGGCACGTGGGTTCATCTGCCTGTCAGACCGCTTTATGAGATGTCCTGTGCAGAGGCTGATCTCTTGGTGAGGACCAAGCCCTGGGAGCTCCAGCTCAAGGGTTATGTGTGTTGGCAAGCTCACTGGACTGCTTTGAGATTAGTGTTCGGGTGAGCTGTTAAAGGCTTACACGCTGCAGACAAAGAACGCCAGCTCTTTGCTTTTGAGCATGAGACCATCTCCATGGTGGAGTGCATGTACACAGCAGTGTCTTGGAGAGACACACAGTATCACAGGGCCAAAGCTGTTGATTCTTCAGGGACTACAAATCTGTTCTTCCCCTGGAATGAAAACCTGCAATGGTGGTTTTCAACCCTGTGTGCCTGTGAGCATACATCCCTGTTCTGTGTGCCCTCCCAACCACACAGCCAAGCCAGAAACAGCGACTCTTCCAGGATTACAACAAACATGAAAACTGAGAGGTAGGCAACAGTTTGCAAGCCAAAGGAGAAGGGAGGACAGAGTTGACATCTGTGGTGTTAGGTTAGTGAATGCGGAGCTAAAAGCAGAGGAGGGCAACAAGAAAACACCGCTGTCCCAGCTAGGCTCCAGTTTGTTAGTCCCTGGGTAGCGAAGAAGGACCTTGTCTCCTGCTGACGCAGAAGTCCCGGACATAACTTATACAACCAATGTGATCAAGTTAATGCCACTTTATTAAGGGATACACAGCAATTTAAAGACTCGCACAAAGCACACGCGCAGCTGCTTGATTGCTAATAGGCTAAGGCCGCTTGTCCACGCACCCTTTTGCCCTCTATGATTGGTCCCGGTGGTGTGGTGTCCACACGCCATTCTCCTGCTGGGCAAACATCCTGTTTTCAGCAATCCATCTTCCTTATCTTTTTGCTACGCACCTTTCTCAATCCCTTGGCCTTCCAGGTGTTCTTCACAACAGCTACAGCCTGTTGTTACAGTGAGGCCACTCGGTCTGGATTGCTCATAACAGGTCTGTTGTTTTCCAGCCATTCCACAAATAGCTTACTGTTCCATTTAAGGTGATGAATCGATTCGGTAAGAGATGAATCCCCTTGTGTTCTAGCTGGTCCTCACAGATTAGAGGGGCTAGGGGCAGCTGGACCTATCTCCTAATAGGTAGGTATGCCAACTGGGGCCGTGACTATAGGCCTGGCACTGGATGCACGAACAGCCCATGTGCTGTAGGGCCGGTTGCATTCAAGAGAAGCAGTCAGGTTCCTGAACAGTATAGTTTATTTTGATGCAACATCTACAGATTCGCTAAGATTGCCTGCAATAAATCCACAAACTGCAGGTTGGCTATATAGCACTACACAACAAGAAAAACAACTGCAATCACACACACTTAATTCCCGGGTAATCACTCGCTGTAACCAAGGACTCAAATCTTACCAAGAGGCATCCCTTTGGGGGGAGGGGGCGGGAGGAGAACGTCGATATGTCCCTCTGAGACCAGACACAAACTCGGGATTAGTATTTATTTATTATTTTAATATTAACGACACAGTACAGTCCTTGGTGCGGGGGGTGCGCTGGGTTTTGTGGGAAAAGGGGGAGGATGAGAGAGAAGGTGGGCAGGCTCCTGCAAAAACCGCCCTTGAGAGAAGGGAGAAAAGTGAAAGAACGGGACTGCTTGGCCTCCACCTTGCTTCACGTTCCTCCTTGGTGCCACAACAAACAAAAATCACTGGACCTCCGTCCCGTCCTGTGTTCTGGGCACCCTGTCTCAAGGAAATGTGTGTTTTACAGATTTTTTCCATTTTGCTTTTTCTCAGGCTTGCAGCACTAACCAAACCTACCAAAAATCTCCTCTTGTGAGGAAATGCTGTGGTGACAAGCAAAGACAGGAGCGGCCACCTGTATTGCTCTGTGGGTGTCCATCAGCTGGAAGGGCCGGGATAGGTTTTGTGAGACTTCATCCGAGGGGGAAAAATGATTCCTCAAAGAGAGAGTTGCCTTGTTGAACGCAGAGCTCTTCAAGGGAAACTGTGCTGTTACCGAAGAGGATTTCAGGTACTCGTGTGAAATGGCTCCATTCCTACACCCCGACACGAGCACATGGCTACTCTGCGCTGATACCCAGCTGGGTGAAGGCTCCTTGGGAACGCCGGATCTCTGCGGAGACTTACGCAGCCCGACTGCCCTGGCAGCTGCTCTCCCGCATGGCGGCAGCTGGTCACGAAGGCAAGCGTGTTGTCTGGTGAAAGGCGGCCATCAGTTTTCCACTCCTGTTTTTGGAGTGTTTTCTTTCGGGGCCGCCTAAAGACTAGACTACACGTGACTCACGGCAGCTGTGTTACTCCATACTCTGTCGGCTATAAGTAAGTGGGAAGGGAGGATGAGAACATTGCCCCGTACAACACAGCAGTTCAAGAATCTCAAGTTCCTGATCCTCCTGCAGCAGAGAAGGCCTGGTCGGGGGAGGGGGAGCTGCCGGCTTCCAGCTGCCCTCCTGGCGCTTCCCTCTGGGCTGCGGGTGCCGAATCGCTCACGGGGGGGGGCTGTCTGCAGATTTTCCTCCCGTACGGTGTGGCCGCAGCCGCCACTGCTGCGCCACAGCAATCCTCCTCTCCCCGCAGCCCGGCCAGGAGCGGGGCCGCGGGCGCCTCCTGCAACGGGAGGAGCGAGAGCTGCGCTGCAATCGCCCCGCCGCCAGCACGGACGGCCCCGCAGGGCGCCGCCTCCTTCTCTTCACGGTGACAAGCGCCTTTAGCGGTGACGCTCCGGTGGCGGCGGGGGAAGGTTTGCCCCCGAGCGTACCAACGTGCTCCGAACCCGGTGCTCCAAGTACCGCTCCCCGGTCCCGGCGCAGGCAGCGGCGGGGCGGGGCTCGAGGCGGGCTCACCGCGGGGGGCCGCTCCCGCCAGGCGCCCCCGGCCGGCCGAGACGGCGGCGGGGCGGGCGGGAGCTGCTCCTCGCCCGGGAGGTGCGGGTGCGGCTCGGCGCCGCGGAGGTGAGGGGGCAGCCGGCGCTCACCCGGGGCGGGCCGGGCCCGTGGGGAACGCGGCCTCGTTCGCTTCGCGTCCCGGAGCCGGGCGGCCGCGGCGTGGGGTTGTGCCGTCGGCTGCGTGGGGCCCCGCGGGCCCGGCCTCGGTCACGGAGGGACCCTGAGGACCGTCTGGTCCTGTCCCTGCTGCGGGCAGGGACAGCTGCCTCGGTCGGGCCGGGTCCCCTCGCCACCCCCGGCGAGCCGCGGCCCGCGCTACCCTCCTCCCCGCGGAGGGGCGAGCGGGTGTGCGAGGCTGCTCCGGGCGCTCACCCGAAACACCTTCCCGCTTGGGTTTGGTTTCTGTTTGTCCCCTGAGGCGGACCGCGTCTCAGGAAAAGCCTTCTTCGGCACAGAGGCGGAGCTGGGCCAGCTGAGGAAACTCAAGTCTGGAGAGCGACTGGTTTTGCTGCTTAAAAACCACCCCCCACTCGCAGTTTCTAGAAATAAAGGTGCGTCGCTGACTCCTCTCCTCGGGTCATCCCCTCCGGTCTGCTCACGGGCGTGTGTGCAGAGACGGGAAGCCCCAGTTCGAGTCCTGTTTGTAAAATTAATGCTTGGTTTGTTTATTTACGAACATCTGTGGTTCTGATGGTCAGGCATCAATTCTGAAGGGTCTTTCATTCAGATAAGTATTCAGTGCTTTTCTGGTGCTGCGCATGGCTTTAAAACCGTTTGAACTAGTTAGCTTGCCTGCGTGTCTTCTGCTGGCACCGTGCATCTATTTGTGTAACACCAGCACCTACAAAAAACCCCACCCAAACCTCAACGAAAAACCCCACCTCACCTTGAAACAGAAGTTTAGTTCTGGACCCCTTGTGTGCATTCTGGCAGTGAGTCAATTTTCTTTGAGGCGCAGTGGATCCAGATGTGTATCCCATGTCACTTAACTGTTCAGTATGCAGATACCTTGTAATCTCAGCTAGTCGAGTCACGTTCTCTGTCAGTGTTGGAATAAGAATTTCAAGTTAGGTGGATTGATACCTGCCTGCTGGTGGGATTTTATCTGTGAGGTCACAGATGGCCTTCAGCTTTGAGGATCAAATTTAACCACGATTCTAAAATTTAAAATGAGATTTTGAAATACTTTTATTTTTTTCTCCCTTGACCAGCTTCAAGGTTCTGAAGTGAATTAGCCTCTGTAGTCCTCACGCCTCTCTTGTCGTATGTAGCCTAAGAGGACTACCCACAGGTCTAAGTTTAGGTGTGTGTTGGAGACTTTGCAGGATTGAAGGTGGGTTGGTGAATAGCAAGGAGAGATTTCCTTTATAAAAAATAAACTCGTGGCTTTTATTCTGAGCTCTGTCAGGGATTCAAGTTTGTGTCTGTCTTTCAGTCCTGGAAGGTGTCTCACAACTCTAATCCTGGACCGAATGCTTTCTGGGGAGGATGGCTGGTCCTGTGTCCCTGGGAATGGCTCTCAGAGCTGGTCTGGTTTTCAAGGGCTGCAGACTTCAATCCCTGCACAGTTTAATCTTGCTTCTACGGAGCTTCCAATCAGAGGGATGCATGGGTCTCTGCGGGTGATGTATGTGGGTGCTGAGCACTCGGATGTGTCTGTGATGTCTGCCACTGCTGCGGTTCCTCGATTTGCATGTTAATGCAATCTGAACACAGTCCGTGTTAACAGGTGTTCTGAATCCATACCAAATCAAATGCTGAGACTGAACTCCTTAACCTGAAACTGCTTTTTCCTCCAGGGAAAATGCTGCATGAGATTAAAAGCCTTGTCGTTGATGAACCAAAGTATTGGCTGGATGTTCTCTATATTTGGAACACATTCATGGGTCTGAGGGAAAAAAAATGAGATGTCTCAAGAAAACCATTTGCCTCTCAAGAGAAAATCACAAGAAGAGACAAATACTGCAACTAAAAGGCAGAAAACAGAACAGACTATGTCTGAGCAATGTCAAGCGGAAGCTGCAGAGAGGTATATGTTGCCAGAGAGAAAGATTGATCAAGACTGCTGGACTGAAAGTAAGACTTCCTTAGAAGACCCTTCCAAAAGCAGTGGAAAGAAGCCTGTTGTGAAGGAGAAGCTTAGTTTCAGAGTTTCTTGTCGTTGTAGTGGAGCAGTTGCCAAAATACTTCAGTCACAGGTATGCTAAAGTATCTGTGTTTCAAAAGCATTTGGCAAAGGTGAAGGGAGGTCTGTAGTTTGTCATTTCAACTGTGTGTTGTGTGTTTTAGAATAAGAAACAGATTTAGCCTTTTCCTGTATTTTCTCAAAAAAAGCCCTTAACCTGCATTTCCCTTAAACAAGTGGAAATACAAGGGCTACTGTTAATTTCTGGGCACTATACCCTGAATACTTTCAAATCGATGTCTTTTATTGAGCCTAAGTACAGGTAAGAGGTTGAGGTGGCTGGGCCTGTAGGGTCTGAGGGGGTGATGTGATAGTAGCTTACAGCTATTTAAAGGGTCATTGCAAGGGTAATGGAGGCAGACTCCTCTCAGTTGTGGCAGAAAGTGGAAAAGAAAGCACAAAACCAAAACTTGGCAGCTTCGGTGGGCTCTCCTTGGGTATTGGGGAGAATTTGTTCTCCAGGAGGGAGGTGCAGCCCTGGGATGTGTCCTGCAGTAGGGGTTAGATCTTGGTTCTTGGGAGAGAGTGGTGGTGTAGAGACCTCCAGGCACCCCTTCTATCCAGCCCTCTTCCCATCTATAATACCCTTCTACTGTGAGGAAAATAAAAAAAACCCAACCCTGTGTAACTGCAATTTATGTAGATTTCTCTTACTTGAAGTTAACAGTAGTTTAACTAGATTTTTTTTTTTTTCCCCCCTTACTCAAGCTAGTACCCTGAGAAGGTGGGACACGTGAGCCTGCCAATGTTTGCTTAAATTCGTGCTGTGCATTTGAACTCTCATGCTGTGAAGGCAGTCTGAGCTGGATGCCACAAAAGCATTAAAATTGCGAGCTGCAGTTGTGCATTCACAGATTTTCTCTTGGGTAATCCAGTTTACAGACATCGGAAATATTTTGTGCGTCACAGGTATTTATAAAACAGCGACAGGTTTTGTTGTAACTTGGGCAGGACTTGAACTTCAGCCACACTGCTGATGAGTGACAGTCATTTTGTCCTGTGGTGTTTGCTCTCTGCCCCTCGCTCGCTCACTGTGCCCTGTTGTACTACTTCTGGTGTTTGTATGAGTTGTTCTGGGGGTAGAGAGAGGCTCTTTCTTTTTTTCCCAGGTGTTTCTGAGGATTGTGCAGTCAAAGGCTATGATTTGTAGTTTTCTTAATTCTGATAATTTTGCTGCCTGTGACTGTTCTTCCCCCTTGCAGGAGATCGGAAGAGCCGTTGGCATAGCGCTCGTGAAGCAGTTTGGGTGGCAGGCTGATCTGCGGGACCCCGATCTAGAGGTAGTGGTGCTTGTCTGCCAGATGGCGTGTTGATGCTTCCAGAATTGCCCCGATCTCTTTTGTTTTGTCCTCTGCTCCCTTTGCACTCAGGACTGTGGCCTCTTCTTGGTTTTTTTGGTGCTGAATTTAGCTAGAAATCATCTGATAGTGCTGAGCAAAGCTTTTTTGGTTGACACTCTGTGTGCGCCTTTGAGAGCACTGAAATACCAGAATGGCCAGTGTTGGCCTGTACGTCGGGAAGGATCCTTACAGGAGATGTCTCAGCATCTGCTGGATTCTGTGTTGGAAATGGCGATCACCTGAGCCAGTGGGCAGCTTGTTTAGCCTCTGTGGGGGAAGAGAGCGAGTAGGAAGGTTACGTCCTTAATGAACTGGACTTGTGCATGCTGTTCATGGAAGAGCCTCCTCCTAGACCCTGACCCTGGCAAGGAGCTTGATGCAAGCTGTCTGGAGACCTTGGAAAAGACGCGTTGCTCTTGACAAGCCATTTCTCCATCCCTGTGCTTCGTATATGGAAGCTGCTCTCTGCACTGATGCTGGGAGGTCTGAGGCTGTCTTTAAAAACTCTGAGTTCATGTACGGGCTCTGGTTTTCCCAGGCTGTTCATTAAGTACAGCTTTGTTAAGCCTCAAGTGGGGCTCTTGTCCAGATTTTTGCTCTGAAACCATTCAGGTCCTGAGGACTGGGATATTGCACAAGCATTGTTTTTCTTTTGGCTTCCTGGGGAGGGATTGCAGTCATGCAAGACCTGTTGGGGAGCTCAGTCATATTTAGGGATGCGCCTATGGGACAGGAGGACAATTTATTTGAGCTGCCTGTATTTCTGGAAGGATTACACACATTTGCCTTCCATCTGAAATGCCACTTAGTGGTGCTCATGGGGTTTTTTAATTGGTTTTGCGTTTGGATTTTTTTTAAAAAGGAGGGGGCTATCTGAATAACTGAGTGCTGGTATAATCTTCTCCTGCTTAGAGGAAAAGGTTTTATAATTAAAAATATTCATTCAGTGTTACAAAAATTGGTTCTGTAAAGATTCAGGAGCTTGTTGGTGGATTCTTGGCTGACAAAATTCCCCTCCCAGCTTGGTTAAACAGTAAATCCTCTTTAAAGTGGCATTCAGATTATCTAGTGTGATTTCTTCCCACTGATCATAGTTGTCTAAAGCATATATTTTTGTTGTTAAAAGCTAGGATCAGATTATCTTAATGACATTTACTCAGTGGTAGGGATTCCTCTTTTCAGGTAGGCATTCTCCTCACCAGATTTGTCTTGGTAGTGTCAGAACAGGCATCATTTCTAAATAGTCGTGCTGTCCACTGTGAGTAATTATTTTCTGGTTTAATATTCAGTGGACTGCCACATTAGTCTTGTGGTCTGTCTGGAGCTTATCTGAGCATGCAGGCCAGACTTTGTGGTTAAGTTGTGGATAAAAGCGGACTGGTTTCTATCTGTCTGTCT
This sequence comes from Athene noctua, assembly GCF_965140245.1. Taxonomy (NCBI): domain Eukaryota; kingdom Metazoa; phylum Chordata; class Aves; order Strigiformes; family Strigidae; genus Athene; species Athene noctua. Next base: position 140,249,039 of record NC_134037.1, on the reverse strand, counting down.
GCAGATCTGTCCAGTTCATTTCTTCTTTCATATTACGTGGGCTTTTCTTGTGGTTGTAGCATTGTTTTAAAGGGTGATGTTTTGTTTTTTTTCCTGTTTGCAGGCTTCCATTAGCAAACAGAGAGTCTATCAGAACAGCAGGACTGCGGTCAACAATTGCATGGGCCCTGGCATCTCTGGCTGAAATCAGTGTAAGTGGATATTCATGGCAAAGAAATAGAGTCTTGGTTGAAGGGGGTGTTGCTGCTCGTCAGGGTTGGAGCCGGACGCTTTGAGGAAGTACGGTGATTTTAATGCCCTTTGCTCTGATGCATGTGTACAGGGGTTTTGCCTTATCTGTGATCAGAGTGTGCTGTCACCTGCTGTTCAACCAGATACTTGCTGTAATCCCAGGTTCTTCTCAGAAGAGGTGTTACTCCTTGTCCAGATATCAGTCTACTTTGCATGATTTTTTTTCACTGGCCAGGCTTCAAACCTTCTTTTGAGTTGTTTTCCCAAGGGAAACCAGAAGCAAGCGCGATCTGTTCCACGGATTAATTCGGTACCAATATCCATCTGCAGTCTGCTCCTAACTTTTTTCCTCTAAATGTCACCTCAAGGCTGGATGCATAGTGGTTAGTGAAACTAGGAATGCTTCTTTCTGTATTCTCTTCCAAGCAAGTTTGGCCTGGTAAACCGGTGATGATTGTTACTCTGAATTCACGGTCATGTGTAGGTGATGTGTACATCCCTGAGTAAGCTTGTCCTGGGGGAGGAGTCTGTCTTGCCTGGGATGCAATAACCCCTTTATGTTTGTAGGCGGGTGCCTTTGTGCTGGATCCCGTGTGTGGGCTAGGAACGATACTGCTGGAAGCTGCCAAAGAGTGGCCTGTGAGTATCACAGTGGCAACAGGCAGGCCCTTTGCAAGACGGCTTGTAGTTGCATCAAGAGAAATCTGTGCCACAGTTACACCAGACTCCATTACTGAACAAGTAATTGGTGTCTTTGTCACCGGTCAGAAGCTGTTGTTTGTGCTCGTCTTGAGAAAGACTGCAGGTAACTTGTCCTTCCATTTGTAGATGAAATTGTTACAAGCTCGTCCTGCAAGTGTGGATCCAAGGATGTTCCAGGAAACGTCTCCAGCTAGAGTTCTGGCATAGAAACACAGCAGGGTTTAGGTGGGAAGGGACGGCTGGAGGCCTTTCGTCCTGTCATCTGCTGGGAGTAGGGCTAACCCCAAAGCTGGGCCAGGTTGCTCCAGAGCCTTGTCCTGTCGAGATTTGAAGCATCCTGAGGGGCGGAGACCCCACAGTCTCCTCCTCTCACATGGTGGCTGCGCTCTGGCCAGCACAGCCCTCGTCGCTACAAGGGTGCAGTGCTGCCTCATGATCCAGCCAGACAAGTGCCGGGAACACCCGGGATGCAGAAACTCTGGGGAGATACTTGGAAGACACCAGCTCTGACAGAATCCAAGTGATTCTGGCTGTAACCAGATTCTTGAGGGGAGAAAAGCGGGACGGAGAGAAATTCAGCATGTGTTTCCTTGCCATTCATACGTGTGTCTCTGAACCTCTGCGCTAACTCTTTGCAAGCTTAGCTCCTCTTTCGCGTTGTGCTTGTGAAGATGTGTGTTGAGAAGGAGCAGTTAGATTGGCACCATGCAGTCCCCTGTTCAGAGAGTCCTACTCTCCTGCCACCAGTAGTGGGGAACCTGCAAGCTAAACCACACTCTCATGCATTCGTCTTCCCGGTCTGCATTGGGTTGGCAGCTTTGTAGCGCCATTTGCGAGGAAAGGTACGGAAGGAGCTATGAATCCGGGTGTATAACCTGCGAAAGAGCTGGCAGACGCTTTTGTAAGGTGAATGAGGGCACCGCTGCTGTTCATTTTTCAGACTGTCCTCTTTGCCACAACCACCAGCAGGCAAGCACACGAAGAAAGAATCCTCAGATCTCCATAGCCTCTACTGAATGGGGTATGCAGGGAGCCCGTTCCCCATGTCTGCAAGACATTTCCTCAAGGCAAAGGTCTTGGGAGGAGAACAGAGAAAGCCAGTGTACCAAACGTGTTTCCACGTGTGGCAGCAGATCTCACAGCAGGTGCCTTGGACAGAGAGCAGCAGGCAGCAGCGCCTTGGCACCGTGTCACCTCTTGTACCATCTTTCCAAGGGAAGGGGAATCCCGAAGGGAGGTCGAGTCTGTAGCGGCAGTCTGGAAGAAGCATAAGCCTATTCACTCAGGGACTGTGAGGGCCAGAAGTGGATACGCCGGTGTACGTGCAAAGGGCGTGCTGACCGTTCACGGGCAAGAACATGCAACACATTTCACAGCGGATTTCACTTCTCTCAGGCTTCCCTGCATTTCTCACCGGAGGAAGCCCTTCGCATTCTTCAGCAAAGAACCCCGAAGACCGCATTCGAGAACAGGTCGGTGTTTTCTCCGTTACTTCTCCAGGACTGCGGCCTTTCAGTGTCCGCTGTTTCAAGCGCTTTTACAAGGCACAGGCGAGGCCGGGGGCTACGGCAGTTTTACTGTCTGACTCCCCGGGGCGGGGTGCGGGGCGCCGAGGGGCAGCCGCGGCCCCGCCGCCGCCAGAGAGAAGGAGCGCGCGGGCCCCGGCAGCGGCGGCCCCGGCCCCGCCCCCTGCGGCGGGAAGCGGCGGAGGGAGGGGCGGGCCCCGCGCGCGCCGCCGGGCCAATCCCGCGCTGGCCGAGGGACGCGCCTCAGCGGCGACGCGGCAAAACTCTCAGGCGACGGTCGCCGGAGCGGCCGCGGCGCTGCACGTGTCCCTCCGCCGGCCCGGCCCGGCCCGGCCCGGCCCGGCCCGGCCCGGCCCGCCCGCCGGCCGGAGGGGAGGGGAGGGGAGCGGAGAGCGGAGAGCGGAGAGCAGAGGAGAGCGCTGCGCGGGGAGAGCGCGGCGGAGTGCGCGCCGCCGGCCTCCGCCGGAGCGGGGCGGCGGCGCAGCCGCGGCGACGGCCCTCGGGGCAGGCGGCAGGAAGGCGGCGAGGCGGAGGGATCCGTGGCGCGTGCGGCGGCGGGGCCGGGCGCGGGGCGGGCGCGGCGCCGCTCCGCCGTGTGTCCGGTGTGCTCTTCATTGGAGCCGATTTCAGCGGTTTTTTGGTGATTTGGATTTAAATAAGGAATGATTTAGAGCCGCCGTACATCTAGTTGCGATGCTGCTACGAAGTCCGCCCCCCCTGGACCTCGTGGGCTCCAGCTCCGAGTTCACCTCCTCAGAGTCTCCGCGCTCGGCAGCCGCCGCATCTGGACGCGCTGCGGGGAGATCGGGGACCGGGAGAGCCGACGAGGCCGTGAGCACCGGGCGGGGCGCGGCGCGGCGGGGGTGAAGCTCCGGCTCCGCGGGGAGACGGGCCTCGGCCCGGCGGGGCAGGGGCCGGGCAGCGGGGCCGGGCAGGCGCCCGGTGGCTGCGCGGCGGGGGGGCCGTCGCCGGGGGCGCGAGGCTGGTGCCCGCCAGGAGCCTTCGAGGGCCGGTGGGAGGAGCGGGGAGAGCCGAGTCCGCGCGCGGAGGCGGCGGAGGTCGCTGTCGCTGGGGGAGAAAACAGGGAAAAAACTCGTCTTTCGGGTAAGCGTCCACAGCTGCGGTCGTGCGTGGCTGCGTGTGAAGAAGCTTCTGGGACCGCGGCCGGGCGAGGCCCCTTCCGCGTCCCCCGCCGCAGCCCCGGCAGGCATATATTTCATTTCTGGTCGCCCGGCAGGCATTTCTGGTCGCCCGGCAGCGAAAGGGGGGCTCGGCACGGCCCCGAGTCGTCTGCTGCCCTGTGGATAGAACCTTTTCGTGTCCCCGTACGGTTTTAATTCAAGTTCTTCTCTCAGGTAAAGAGCTCTCGTGAAAAGGTCTTGGAGACCCCTTTGCTTTAATTGTGGCAATGCTTACAGAGCACTTGCTGTTTTGATGACGCAAATGCATCAAAACCAGCGCCCGGCCCAAAACATGCGTGACCTGTAACTGCGTTCTAGCTGGCCTGAAGTGCCTGTGAAATGCTCTTGGTCGAGCGTATATAGGTACTGCTTTGGCTGCTTGAAAAACAAAGCTCTGTTCAGAAATCGGGACGAATTTGTGCTTCTGGCTGTAACCTAAAAGGATGAAAACTTGACTTAAGCTTTTTCTAGTCTGTAACTTTAATGGTAATGTGTGTTTTGTATTTATGATTTTTCATCCAGAAAAGAGACAGTGTCCGTGATTTTAGAGAACGTTAGGTAATCCATGCTCTCTCTGCATCTCAGTGTGGCTACTTTAAGAAGGAAACTATCTCACTTGGAGGAAGGAGGAGTTCATTCTTTTTAATGTAGCCTTCAAAAACTGAAACTCTTCTCTGGGCTTTGCAAGTCAGGCTCTTCTCGGCAGGGTGTCTTGCAATTCCATGAGAAATAAAGGCAGACCAGCTCCGACTTGGAAGTTTCCTTGCAGCAGAACTCTTTCAGGTTTTTCAGTTGTATGGAGTCTGTTGTTTTTTCTTTTTTTTTTTTCCTTTCCATTATTTTCAAGACTAATGAACTAATAAGGAAGACATCCTTGGCGGGTATGTTTGGTTTTTACTTTGCAGACAGCCATGGGATTCTGCTTCAGGATCACTGCTCTGCTTTTGCAGTCTATGGTTGTCAGAGGCTCCAGGGAATTCTGCTGCCCAGTGCATGCAGGGGAAGGCTGTGAAAAGTTACGCAGGTAAAGCAGCTGGCACACGTTGTCCGCGTGGAGAACAGGGAGGAGGAAGCTAAATGTGAACTTTTCACGGAAACCAAAACAGAATCGTCATTATGAAACTGGCTGTAAGCTGGTTCTTTTGGTTTCTTTTTTGTTTGTTTGTTTTGGTTTTTTTGTTTTGTTTTGTAGTTGTTTGCTTTTTGCAGACCTTTCCCATGCTTTGAGGCCTGGATTTATTCTTACCTCATATTTGTAGGGGGGCTGGACTCTGCTGGAGTGTTTTAGCTGCAGAGACAATGGGGAAGTGCCCTGGATGAGAGAGATGATAATGCTGGTGCTACCTACAGGTTCAAGTCGTAATGCCTCTTTCCTGACTTGTTGATGTGCAGCTTTTGCAGTTTTTCGGATATCAGCAAGCAGTTTCTCTCTAGTTACTCAGCTTCCTACATTTGTAGCGAGTAAAGAGCATAGAGCAGGAGCTCTAAGGTAAGCCAGCATCTGAGGGGTTTATCCTCTTCCAGGTTTGCGGTCCCAAGAAGTTCCGTGGCAGATCCGAAGTGGCTCCTGTCCCTTTGGAAGCTGTGTATCTGTGTGTCTCTAACCGTGGTGTAATTTGCCAGGCTGAACCCGCTTGTTGTGTTGTGACCTGTATTGAGGGCAGTGTGCTGCAAAGTTCCCTTTTTGTCTGGACAAAGTGGAAACTCTCTTTTCCAGGCTGAGTCTTCCTGACTTGTCTTCGTGACTCCAGCCTGGAGAACAGCAGGAAGAGAGGTGCTCTCAGGGTAAAAGCAAATAGTGTGCAAAAGGAATAAGCTTTAGAAAACTCTTTTCTCTTAGGATATTATTAATAGCAGGACTATTAATAAATAGATATTGTTTTATACAGCACAGGTGCTCTAGGAACCATACTAACAGTTCAGTGCAGTATGCACGGGTGCTCTAGGAACAGTGCTGAAGATAAGTAACCATGATGACCAAAGACTGCATCAGTGAGCAGTGGTGTCAGAAGAGGAACCGGAGCAGAACGGGAAGAACTAGTTGGAACTGTGGAATATAATGGGCTTTGGAAATTGATGATGAATTGGTATTGTATTGAATGTTACGAAGAATCGTATAAAGATAAGATACTTCTTGTTAGCTGTTGCCACTTGCTGAGGTGATGGCTCAACTGTGAGTTGTTAATAAAGCAAGCCTAGAGATAGCCACAGTCTGGTAAAATCCTTTAACATCGTACTCCTCCTCCTTGCAGAAGGACCCATGTGAACAAGATCAACAGGCATAAAAAAGTGGATCTTCAGTTCCCTTTGGTTTCCTGGGGCTAAATGCTGTCCTCCTGAAGGAAACGCTTTAATGTTGCTCTGAATGCAGTTAGAAATGGATCAGAAATAGGAGAAGAACTCTCTTAAGTAGTTTTTAATCCCAGGACATGCATGGTCAAACTTGACCGCTTCTCAGAACCAATTTTGAAATAACAGGTTTGGGTGTCTTTTTCATTAAATGCTAAGTTTTTATGAAAGACTTCGCTGCAATAACTTTTTTCAGAGGATATGAAGCTCAAGTTATCCACAAGAAAAGCATGGCAGAGGGGAGCTTTAGCTTTGGAAGCTGATTCCGTGCCCGCCCCCCCAGCCCAAGATCTACTTCTTGGTGTAGAAGCAGTCCAAGGCTTGCCTGGCATTAGTTGCAACACTCTCAAGTTAGGAGAGTTAAGAGAACAAAGTTGCCTAAATGAGGCAGAACTTCCTTCTTAGCTCAAGAGATGGTTCAGGTAAATATGTTCTTATTTCCTTCTTTTCCTAGGAATTTTCTCACGGCACAATGGGATGTTTCAAGGAGCGTAGCTCAAGATCAATGCGAAGAAACGTGCCACCCTGTTTAGGCTCCAGCTTTGACAAAAGCATGGCCATACTAAGTGAAAATGTCAATCGAAGACACTTGTTGAGGTATTGTGTTTTGAGATGTCCAATCTCTGTTCACTCCACAGAATGACGAGGAGAAGTGAAAGCATGCACAATGAGTCACGTCATGATAAATGTACAGCTAAAAATCTGTGGGTGAATACGCTTCTGTTCATGTCAGTGCCAGTGTCTTTCGAACCAGAATCACTCTTCTTAGGAAATGCCTTTTGCTTGTATAAAAACCATGCCTCTTTCCCCAACTCCTTTGAGACCTCTCTGCTTTGGTTCCTGAGAGATTATTTGCCCTATCGAGACGTGCAGATTTGCAGGTTAGGGAATGTCCATCCCTATCAAACTGTTTGCACGTGGTATGCAGCAGACTTGAGTTCTGAATCCCTCTTGTGGCCCACAGGCTTTTCTTTGTATGTCATGGAGCACCCGATTACAAGCTCCCTAGTCTTGTGGGAGAACTCTACAATGCAGTATGATAGTGTGAATTCCAGCCTGTTCTTAGGCCCTGGAGAATCTGTTCCTTAGCTTGCGTTTCTTTGTGATGCGGATTTTCTGGAGTCTGCAGGACACAAATGAATTGCAAGTCATTCTTGCAAATAGGAGGGAACGTTGCGGTATTATCATAGAATCCCAGAATGGTTTGGGTTGGAAGGGACCTTAAAGATCATCTAGTTCCAACCCCCCTGCCATGGGCAGGGACACCTTGTATTAGGCTCAAAGCCCCGTCCAACCTGAGCTTGAGCACTTCAGGGAGGGGGCATCCACAGCTTCTCTGGGCAACGTGTGCCAGTGCCTCACCGCCCTCCCAGGAGTGTACTTCTTCCTTATCTCTAATCTGAATCTCCCCTCTTTCCGTTTAAAACCGTTAGCCCTCGACCTGTCCCTACAGTCCCTGATAAAGAGTCCCTCCTCAGCTTTCCTTTAAGTGTACTGGAAGGCCACTAGAAGGTCTCGGCGGGGCCTTCTCTTCTCTGGGCTGAGCACCCCCAACTCTCTCAGCCTGTCCTCGTAAGGGAGGTGCTACAGCCCGCTGATCCTCTTGTGGGGCCTCCTCTGGATCCGCTCGAGCAGATGCATGTCCTTCTGATGTTGGGAGCCCCAGCGCTGAACACAGCGCTGCAGGTGGGATCTGACGGGAGTAGAATAGAGACCTCTCTCGACCTGCTGGCCACACTGCTCTTGATGCAGCCCAGGATGAGCTTGGCTTTCTGGGCTGCAAATACACGTTGCAGTGTCATTTTGAGCTGCTTCTCAGGCAGCACCCCCAAGTCCTTCTCCGCAGGGCTGCTGTCATTCCACTCCTCGCCCAGCCTGTCCTTGTGCTTGGGTTTGCCCCGACACTTGTGCAGAGCCTTGCACCAAGCCTGGTTGAACTTGGTGAGGTTTGCATGGGCCCAGCTCTCGTGCCTGTCCGGGTCCCTCCGGATGGCCCATCCCTTCCCTCCAGCGAGTTGACGGCACCACACAGCTTGGCTTTGTCAGCAGACTTGCTGAGGGTGCACTCGATCCCCCTGTCCGTGTCGCCAACAAACAGGTGATCATCTATTGCACTATATTATTATATTATAATACACTGTAGTATTGTAACCTTTATACTATTGAATTAATTATTGTAATATGTGTGAGTTAAAAAGTAATTCAGTCGTGAGACTCACAAAGCCCCTGCTGTCGGGAAGGTGTCCCTGAAGTTCAGCAATTTATCTTGGCGCTGACTTGCTGTGCCGAGAGCGCAGGAAGGCTCGGTACCACGAGGCTGCTTGCTGGCAGCTGGGAAAATCCGTTGGCTCCAGGCAGTGTCCTGCCAGCTGTGGGCTGCATGCGGGAGGGGGCCTGAAATGCACTTTGTGTAGTAATTCAAGTTCTAGGTGTGGAGATCTTTTTTTTCAAGCAAGCAAGCGTTGGAGTTCTTTGCTATTTGGGAATTTATGTTGAGGAATTTCTTACCCTCTAGAGCTTTTGTGTGCTGATGGAGAAAATGATGTGATGCATGCTTAAGCAGCATACTAAACCCACGCATCTTAAGCACAGACTTCCCACGTAAACAATTTTCTAAAAAAGCAATTGGATACAATTTTACATGAGTGGAGTAAAGCCACTTTATCTGGAGTTATTTGTTGTTTTCAGGAAGAAGGTAACTGCACAGAACAGAAGTTGCGTGTTTGTTTCCATCAGAGTGTCTTTTCAGTCTCTTAAAAACTTGCGATACAGGTCCTGCTTCTAAGTAGGTAATTTAAGTTGGATGCTGTGGTTACAACAGTAACTTCTAGTTCACTATTTAAAAGAAAAAAATCAATCCATTGCATACTTTTTTTTTAGTAGAGCAGCAGTGAAATGAAGGGAATAACATATTTTTTGCCTCAGAGTATTTTATATATGAGTGCGTTTTAGTCACCGGAACACTGAGGACGAGAGCTGAAGCAAAAGCTGCAGAACAAGTCTGTGACGAAAATGAGGGCTTGGAGGTCCACTGAAGCTGTGGACCTCGACAGAGTCATTACATCGCTACAACTCGATCTGTTTTGTTTGACAACCTTATAACAAAGTAAGTGGGGTTTTTTTCATCATCTTGCAAAAGTACTAAAATGAGCCTTATTAGCAAGCCTTTGTGCTATGGCATACTATTGGCTAGGGACTTTCTCCTTCTTTGCACGGCAGAAGAAGGTGCTGTTCCTGGCAGCCAGAGCTAAGTGTATTCGGTGGTCAGGCTGAGGTGTTTCTACGTGCCCTCACGTAAACATTGTGTCCTAGCGATTGCTGCTAGGCCGCAGGTGCCCTCTGTTGTAGTGGTCCACCGCTGTTACAGCACTTGGAACTTTCTGGATGTTGTTAGCAACAACTGCTAGTGTACAACTGCTGTGGATCAGGAAGGGAGGGTCTCCTCCTCCTCCTCTGCCCATATGTCTGGTAACTGTTGTTAATATCTTGATCTATATAAGGTGGGAGCCTTTTTACTTCCTAGGCAATCTGTTTACCCCAATTTTTTTAGAAATAGGTGCTTGTGGCTGTTTTAGACTTCCAGATGTGTGAGTGTGTGTGGGAGTGAGTGTGTGTTCTTTGGAAGATGCTTTCTGAGTAAAGGATTTGGGCCCAGTTTATGTTTAAATTGGTCACTGGTGTCTGTTTTGGGCGTTGCCAGGTGCAGAGACATCTTCATAGTAGAGCATCTTGCTGTCCTTTTGAATGACAGGCACTTCATTTTTTAAGCATCTTCATAGCCTACTTTCAGAGTGTTTTCTTTAGATCTGAATTCCATTTTTTAAATTTTTGTATTTTTCTGATGAAACCAGGATTACCCCTAGTACTTTGTGTATCATCTCTGAAATGCCTGTCTGATTTTTGGTTTGGGTTGGGTGGTTTTTTGTTTTTTGTGTTTTGTTTTGTTTTTTTTTTTTGTCTGCTGGGAATTGTGTTTTCCTGGGTTCTGCCACACTCTTGGATTATTAACCTGTGAATGATTGATAGAGATGCTTTGGTTTTGTGTCTGGAGAAGTATTTAGCTACCATGTGTCCTATTTTAGAGCAGAAATTCTTGTGCTGAAATCTTGGGTGCCAGAATGATGTTCCTATTTTCTCCTCTTGTACTTTAATTGAATCTCTTTTGTGTATGGAGTGCCTTGGTAATGTTACTATAGAGGCACCAAATATGCCCGTGTTAGGCTTTCTGCACACTTGTGACTGATCTTTCTTGTTTGTTCTCATTAGAAAAACCTCAATATTTACTCCCAAGGAGAGGAGGAAATCCAAACAGGTGACAGAGAAATAGGTGAGAAGCAAGATGACATTGTAGGTTAGTTCTGGTTTAGATTTTCTTTACCACGCTCTAGCCAAAAGCCTTGTCTTAAACAATTGAGATGAGCTGAACTACTGGGTGTTTTTCACCTATTGAAAAATTCTGTATTGCTGTCGAGGTGACAAGCCATAGTCACGGACTCTAGGGCTGTAGTGTAGTGAGCTCAGAACAGGCATTCAGAGGGGAAAAAAAATTGGATGCTTTTCCAAAATGCTTACAAGATAAAAGGCAACGGATGGCTGTGGACAGGTGGGAATAGAAAGCAATGGACGGTGTTACTCAGAATAAGAAAGACTGATCTTGGTACATCAGGAGCAGGACAGTTTTCCTGGTGTTGAGCAGCACAACGAGAGCGTTTTGCAGAAGTTAGGTGGGCTGTCAAGGGTGTATGGAAAGCTCCTCCTGAGCGTGAAGGTCACCAGGGGAGAAGATAGCGGCGTTCCTTTTTCTGTTTAGCAGCAGTGGGTGGAAGCTGCCGTCCGGGCTGTTAGGAGCTGCCATCCTGGTACTCGTGGAAATACCATGAGGAATAAGGTTAAATCATAAGAGGGCATCTTAACTTGATGTTTGAAGTGAGGGGGGGAAACTTTGTTTTAAGGAGTGCAATAGTTGTGATGAAGGCAGTCAGTGCAATGAGCCTTGCAGGAGTTTTCTGGATGGAAAAGAAGGGGGTGAGACTGTACTTAAGGGCAGAAGAGGATGTGGCAGTAGTGGAGCCGATCAGTGTTAGATTTTTGTGAGAGATCTCTGCGCACACGCAAGAAAGCTCTGAGAGACAGTGGCAGGAGGGGGAGCCCAAACAGTGCCCTGCTGGGCTACTGCCAGGCCCATCCCAGGGCCATCAGCCCATCCCAGTCCTCGATGCACGAGCCCAGGGGGGCGCAGTGAGAGGCAGGGACCCAAGTCGAGGAGGAGCAGCTGCCTTGTCTGGGCCCCTCCCAGGGCTGCCCCAGGAGAGCCGTCAGCCCCGGTGTGCAGCTGTGAAACCGTGTGGATGAGTCCTTGGGAGCAGCTCTCCTATCACCTTTTGGACTAAGGGGTTACTGCCCAGGGGTGGGACGTACTGTGGGAGGCAGGGGAAGAGCAGTTTGCACAGGACTTATTATGGGATCTTTAGGGCAGGAAGCAAAGGCGGGACAAGGGAGGGGTTGAGGTAATTTGGGGAGGAACAAGAGTGGGACGAGACGGGCAGGGAGATAAAAAGGGCTGGTGACACTTCGGGCACGTAGGCATCCGAGTAGTGCATTTTAATTTCATTTGCTACAGTACTTCAAACCCGTTTAATGTTATGTCACTGCTCAGTAGTTCCGTCAGAAGGCGGCGAGGCGGAAGGTGGTGGTGAAGACGCTCGGAAGCCCTGCTCCTTTCGACAGAGAAAAACCGTTGAGCGCTGTCAAGCTCCAATGGCAAGTACGTTACATGCACAGCTCCTCTTCAAGCTAACTTCTTGCATAGGAGTGAGATTTTTTTGGAATGAGAATATATAGACACACTCAACTTCTCCTGACACTTCTTACCTTTACTCTGCAAGTAAATGTTCTGAAATGCGTGTATCCTGTGCACGTTACCTTTCTTTGCCGTTTGGCACCCTTGCTGTTGATTTGGGGTCAAACAATGACCTACGTATCCCTCAAAGAACAGTAATTAAACATACTTGATAATCTTACTCCTGTGTTTTTCAGTTCTTAAAAAGCAGGGGTGTGTGTTTTCACTTCTACTGTGCATTGATTTTAAAAAAAAATCCCCTTCCCCAAATCACTTGACACTTCTGCAATTAGAGATGGGTGAAACACGTTCCGTTTTCTGCCTCCTTCGCTATCCTGCTTTGTTTGTAGCAGTGTTGTAAATTCATTGCAAACCGAACCAAACCAATGTAAGATGTGTTTTTTGGGCCAGTCTTCACCTGACAGGTGTTCCTTTAGAAACAGTCAGTCACGAGGGTCTTCTGGAAGAAATAACAGGTTGGTGTCTAGTTCTTCTGTAGAATAGTGATAGTTCTTCTTTTTCAACAGTGCTGTCAGTCACATCACTGAATAAAGCTTTTGAGGGTTTCTATACTGGTGGTAACTGCAGGTTAATAGTAGGATGTTTGCTGTTGTCTGAGGGTATAAAGACAAGGAATGTTTGGGGAGGGGAGGCTATACTTTTTATTAGCCATTAGATTTTTTTAGAAGGCAGCTTTACTGCCTTTTCACTGATGCTACCTTAGCAGTGATAAGGTGGTTAGGGAGGTTGTGGCTGAGATGGTGGAAGTGAGATTTTTTTTTTTTTATTCTGGAACTGAAACCAAAATATCTGTCTGAAAATCGTAGACTATTGAATCTTGAGGGATACAGATTATTTTCTTAAAATTGAAAGTAATTTTGTTAGAGGGAGAACCTGTATGGTGGTTTTTATTTTATTTTTTTTTTAAATCACCCAAATACTGATTCTGGTTTCTTTCTGGAATCAGTTAATGTTTCTGTATGAAACTAACATTAAACAAGAAAAATGCTAAATGAGATTATAAATTGCAGTAGTAATGACAACAGGATTTTGGATCCTGTAGCCAGTTAGAGCAGGGAGAATGGGGTCTCTTTCTAGAGAGGAGGAAGCGTTTTGTTTTGCATCCTTGAAAGCAGAAGGCAGGGTTTTTGAAGCCCAATTTTTAAATAAGTTAAAGTTTCTGTTTCCCAGAGTGGATGCGTAATGCCAAGTGAAACTCTCTGTGTGTGAGAGAAAGAGATTGGACACAGTGAACTGGTTAAACATTTTACCTTCCTAAGAAAAACTAAATTTTGCTGTCACAAGGAAAACCACGTAATGTAACTTGACATCGCATTCATAAGAGTGCAGTGATCAGGCAACTTAATAGATCTCAAAGTAAATTCTGAGACTGAATTCACTTAGGTTTTGATATGACTTAGGGCGTACCTCAGTTTTGTTGCTTGCTTGTTTCTGTGTCTGCAGACAGACAGGCAGCCCACCAGAGTGATTCCGCATCCTCCTCTGGTGACAAAGAGCAGCATGAGAGGTGTGGGAAGCGCAGCTGTAACAGATTTAAGGAAGTTAATGAAATTGGAGAATTTGGGAGGTGTTTGCATCTGCCTAACTGAAGTGTTATCCTCTTCAAGTTGTACACTTTTTAAACGGTGGCAATATCTGATTGCATCTGTTGGTACTGACAGCTGTAACTGGACTCTCTAGAATTTTTTTTTTAATTGATTTTTAATAAGCAATTTGTTTTCTAGGCAGGAATGGGGTGAGGAACACTTATGTCATGTTTTAATTACTGTGCTTTGCAGAGGTTTATTCAGGAAGAAAACCACCATAGCAGAAAATGTTTATATGAATAGAGGAAGTGACCGAGGTTTTGTTACATAACAGATGCTCTCGAAAAACTATTTTAAGGACAACCTAACAGATGAGTTTTCAGCCTGATGTCTTTCAGACATGTGTCTTCTGGCACGTATATCCCAAAGTCCTCATCAAGTAGGAGCAGTGGTGGGTAGCCTTTCTAATGTTAATCTGCACAGAAGTAAGTAACCCCTTGGGCTGTAACTTTCTGAGTGTAAAATCTCTGAAAGATGTCAGTGTGTTTTGGGAGGTTCTTCCATCACACAAGTCAAGGTCAGTTCATGGTCTCCACGTACAGAATACCTGTTTCTTGCATTCATGCTGGTGCGAATATTCGTACGTGCAAAGAGTTGTGAGAATAATTAACAGATCAATGTCTGGAGTGACCATTTTCCTTTATTTGCTCACGGATATTAAATGTAAACCCATTTAAATGAATATTTAACTATTTACGAAGTTTATGGAGATCCGTAAGGCTTTCTGCATTCACTTGCCATCCTCCTAAAAGCAAAAACCTTCTAGCTGCATCCTGAGTTAGAAAGTGCCTTTCTCTTTCTCCTGCATTCAAACCAGGTGTCTTCCAGTAAATTGGGGGAAAGACGAATTAAAGGGAATTCCCAGGGATCGAATGAGAATTGGAGCAAGTCTGTCTGATGGTGATCCAATGCAAATAGATTGTTCGGTGAGTATTTTTAGTTCATTGTCTCAGGGAGATGCTTCCAGTGTTTGTAAAAGCTTTCAGTAAGGTGCTGTCTACAACCACCTTGGTTTACAGTTTTCTCTCGAGCAATTTGAAAACCACCCAGAAGGTTCCCTTTGTGCTGACGTGTGATTTCTGACGGAACCTCATTTGAGGGCGCAGCTTTCCTTAGCATGCAGAAATGTGTTCTGTTGACTTTCTCTTTAGGTGCGATTTGATGGTGTGGGTGGTCTTTCTGACCACATTGCAGCTTTAAGAGAGATGGTTGTTTATCCGTTGCTTTACCTGGAATTCCTTGAGAGATTGAAAGTTCAAACGCCAAGGTAACAGGTTGTTTAAAACTATAATTCACTTGTTTTCTGGAGCATATTTGACTGAGGTATCAATATATTCCCATGCTTCAGAATTTTCAGCAGCACTGATAGAGTTTTTTAGCAGTAGCAAAAAGTGATTGATTGAAAACGGATTGAATCCAGAATATGTGTGGGTTCAAAGATTGAGTGTGTGGTAAGAATACACTTCAAAGGTGTCTTGCCTTTTTAAAAGGTGGGGTTGTGATGTTTTTCTTTGAGTTCTATGTACAAGGCAACTTGATTAGTTCATAAGCAGGAAGGGATTACCTACTGGTAGTCGCCTGTCGTTTGTTGCTTGGAAGTCCACTTGTCTCTTCCACTGACTCTTTTCTTTTTTTTTTTTTTTTTTCAAGGGCCCAGGTACCCATTTTACAATTGATAGGACTTGCAACTAGACCCTTGCAGTGGGTGTTTGTGCTTGGGCTAAAATAAGAATGTGTCAGCTTCTGACACGGCTAAATTAGGTCTGTGTTATGAGATGAAATCATTAGAGATTTAATTGTTAGTTTTACATACTCTTGGTCAGCAAAACTTGATTGTGGATATTGAAATAGGACTTCAAGTTCTTTCAGTAACTTAAAACTACTACAAAAATAAAATCTTTCAGTGTTTTGCTTCTTTATTCATTGGAATTCTCTTTGAAAGAGCGGTGTGGTTGTTAGTTTTAGGTTTTTTTTTTTTTTGATGAAGAGTATGATTATCTGGAAATGCCGAATACCCTCCCAGCTTTAGACTTCCTCCTCATTTGTAATCAGCATTGGATGGTCTGGGAGACCAAATCCAGTAACTTAAAGCTTTCTGAAGGAGAATGAAATGCTTTACTATCAAATCTTGCTTCTTGTGAAAACAAGAATGAATATGCAGTGCATCACTGAAAAATAAACTGGTGATTCATGTTAGAGCCTGGTCTCATGCTTCACTGAAGCTTGTTCTTGTTTGTCTCCCCCATGCTGTAACCACCCCTGTTGGTTTGTCAGCAGTTTTGGTAGTGTCCTTCTGGGACACTATGACTTTTTTCTCAAGGTTTTGTACGTCTGTGTTATCCTCTTTATTCATTTTGTTTGCTGCGTTGTTGAATTGTGTAGGAACACAAAACTTCCATCTGTTTTGTCTTTCCTCACACTTCAGCTGTTGCTGCTGTTGTAGAGAAGAAGTCTTTTGCTTAGGAGAGAAGAGTTGTGCGGTTTTTTCTTACTTACACTTGCTAACGAATGTAGCCAAGGTGACAGGAGAAGAGCCGTTTTTATGAGGAAAGGTACTGACTGCCTGAGTAAATGGGTGGGTGAGTCTGAACTCACGAATAAAGCTTCGTTTATTATTTGATCAGGTAAGGTTGAAATGTGCCATGTGTTCTGTCCGAGTTGTAACTGTAATTTTCTGTGGTCAGTATTTTTAAGAACAGTTCACGCCTTTTGGTGTTTTGTCAGTTCCTTCCACTGAAATGGGATTGTCAGGGTTTCCTTTTCCAGTGGGTTTTTTGGGGGGCTTGAAATCTTGACGTGTGCTGGGAAAGATTAATAAAACAAAACAAGAAAACCTTGCAAAGCAAACCCACACCCTCTGCCACCAAAAAACCCCCCAAGACAGAAGCCCAAAACCCCCTCCCAAATAACAGCCACAAAAAGGGTTTCAAGAGGCAAGAGAGATGGTGGCTTTAGATCAGAGGGAAGGAGATGCGGGCGAAAAGCACGGTCATTTAAATTCATAACAGAAGCTTGCTTCCAGAACCTGTAGTTGAATTAAGTCCCGGCTCTGTTCTCAGGGGCTGCTGAAGAGCTGTAAAAACTACTGGTATGATTTGTTTCCTGTCACCCAGTCTCAGGGGGTTGACAGAGGCCGCTGTCTTCTGTTACTTGTGCCACTTACTCCATTCATTCAGTTAGTAGAGATCCCTGATGCTGGTCTGAAAAATCTAGTTCCTGTGACCTTCCAACCATAATGTTTTTCATCCATTTTCCCTTTAAAATAGTGCTGGTTTGCTTCTGTCAATAACCCCGTGTTCTCATTGCAGGCCTACCAGATGTGACCTTCAATTATTTTCTTTAATGAGATAGATGCTCTTGCTCCTGTGTGGTGCAGCAAGCAAGACCAAATTCACAGGTAGTGCATTTTTTTGGTACCTGCATAGAAGCTGCTTGATCTTTGTGAAAAGAAGATCACAACCTATTTAACTTTGTGACACATTCATTTATCTGGAAAACTAGTAATTCAATGCTACTAAATTTCTGGTGATTTTTAAATAATTGAAAACAATTTACTAAGCTTGACATCAGCACAAGGCTTGTGTTACCCTATCTATTTTTGTTATGTCTTCAAATGAGTCACTAATCAGTTAAAAAAATCAATTAAAAGCTTGTCCTTTTGGAGTGATCATTGGAGAAGATCTTGTAGAAGGTAACAACATTTACTAAACCAGCGAATGAAAATGATATTTTCCTGTTAGCTCTATTGTGTCAACACTTCTGGCACTCATGGATGGCTTGGCCAGCAGAAGAGAGCTTGTGGTGATCGGAGCCACCAACAGACCCGATGCCATCGATCCTGCTTTACAAAGACCAGACGCTTTGATCGAGAGCTCTTCAGCTTGCCAAATACTGAAGTGAGAACTTCAGCTCAGTCTTAATGCTAATGTGGCAGAGTCCATCTTTATAATAAAACCATGTAACGATGCAGTATCACGGGGCAGTGAAAGTCAGAACCAGTACTGTACAACGTGGACAGAAGAGGGATATTGGAGAGACTGTCTTGCGCTCTGGAGGTCTGATCTGGTCCTGAATGGTTATGATGAAGATGACTTCAGCAAAGTTGTAGAATTTCTTTTGGTTTCGCTGTGACCAGCCAAGAAAATGGGATGCTTCTAGTCAAGGAAGTGTTTAAGAAAGATTGAATTATGCATTAGTTATAAATTGCTGCTCTCTCATCTTTGAAAGAATGGACACAAGCATTCCATTTTTGATAACAAAAACGTTTATCAAGGTGCGGGAGTGAATGAAAATGTTTCATTCCCAAAGCGGTTCATGCTGGCTTGCTTATTTAATCCACTTAGGCACTTTCAGCCTGAAGCATTCTTGCTCTCGCTTCTTGGTTTCAGCAGCAGGAGAGGGGGTGCCGTGGAACAGTTCAAATACGTTATTCCCTACTGTGGAAGAAATGCAGAAATCTGCCACAATTAACCGGTGTACCAGGAAACACTTCAGTGAAAGTCTTGCTCATTGGTGATGAGGATGGGCAACATTTGACATTGTCTGGATCAGTGACAGGAGTTTGAGTCAGAATTATTATTCCTTATTACAAGTGAGCAATTTGAAAGGTCGTGCTAGGACTCTTTTCCCTGAATGAACCGGCAGAAAAGCAAACTTGGTGAACTAATGAGACTGTCACCATGAAGTTTTGCTAAATTTCAGAGAATTTTCTTTGGTGAAAAGTCTCTTGTTTGCAAATAAGTTTTTTGGGGGTTTTTTTGTTGGTTTTTTTTTTTTTTTACTACCAGTTCTTCCTCAGGATCAGTAGGTCTCATACTTGTGGAAACTTGCTTTTTATGGAAGCTCTAAACACATTTGATTTCCTGGGGGTCTGCAGGGAAGAGTTTAATGGAGCAAGTTGAGAATGATTAAATGTCCTGCTTGAAAAAGCTGAGAGCATATTAACTGAGCTTTCAAATTCTTAAAAGTTTAGCGGAGAAGAGTGTTGTTTATATTATTGTGAGGGTCTTTATGGTTTTGTTTTGTGTTTTTGAGGTTTTCTTAAGAGAAAACTTAGGACAAACTGAAAGGCAACTGTTCTGTTTCCAGTCCAGAAAGGAGATTTTAAAGATTCACATGCAAGGCTGGGACCCTAAGCCATCAGATGTGTTTCTTGAAGAGCTAGCTGAAAAATGTGTTGGTAAGTTTGAAACCCAAGTGAGTTACTGTGTGTGACTGAGTCCCAAGGAATCTGGGCTTGTGCCAGGCGGTACCCCCAGCTCCTGTGCCGTGCCGCAGAGTGAGGCGGTGAGGCAGCTGGCACGTCTGGGGAGCAAAGTCAGATGCTTCTTGGCTTTTGATTTTGTTTTTCTCCATCAGAATGTAGAATGGGTTTTGGGCATCTTTCTTGGGAGCAAAGTTTTGACTGTGAGGCTGCTTCACAAGTGCAGGATATCAAGCTGCGAGCCACTCCTCCGCAGTGCAGTCACTACATTCTCTCTTAAGCAGTTAATTTCGGGCTGTACACAAAGTCTTTTAGTGTTGCAGTTTAGAAACCGTGACCTTGACTTCTGTGTTGCCTGAGACTGACCTAACATTTGCTTCTTGTTTTGTTTATTAGGATACTGTGGCGCTGACATTAAATCCTTGCGTGCCAAAACTGCCCTCTGTGCTTTGCGCCGCTGTTGTCCTCCCATATATGAAAGTCACGAGAAGCTGCAGTTAGATGTCACTTCTATTAAAATAAGAGCAGAGGATTTTGTCATGGCTGTGCAGAAGATTGTTCCAGCTTCACAGAGGGCTGTGACTTCACCTGGGCGACTGCTACCCCCTATTTGCAAACCACTGCATGAAAACACACTAGCAGAAATTCTGCGAGCCTTGCAGAAAGTATTTCCCCAGGCAGAGGTTGCACTGAAGAAGAACCAACAGCAAGGTACAAGAACATCGACTTCTTTAAAATTCTGCCAGGGCAAAAGTTCTGGCTTGTGCAATCAACACAGGCAAACCTCTTGGCTGTAACGGCAGTAGAATGTTGTAATATGCACGTGCACAGCGCTGCCTGGGAGCTGCGAGCGACTCGCCCTTTGGAGTGGAGCGCTGTGCGTTCTCCGCTAGAGCACCCTGTTTTTGACAGTAGCTAACATGGTCTTTGTAATTTGTAGAGACAGATCTAAAGTTTAATGTATGAGGCGCCTCTTTCAAAATCAATGTTTAAATGGGGAGACAAGGGTGTTTTTACCTGAATGCTGCTTATTCCTGTTGGAAG
This sequence comes from Athene noctua, assembly GCF_965140245.1. Classification (NCBI taxonomy): domain Eukaryota; kingdom Metazoa; phylum Chordata; class Aves; order Strigiformes; family Strigidae; genus Athene; species Athene noctua. Next base: position 140,229,357 of record NC_134037.1, on the reverse strand, counting down.
AATGTCAGGACCACAAGACAAGTGGTTTAAGCTAGATACTGGTTTAGATGTCATGACTTTTAACCATAGTCTCTGGGTTGAAACGTTTGTGGATCCCACTGTACACTTGCACATGAGATCAGAATGTTTTAGGAGTGGATGCTTCAGGGCTTGGCTTGCACAGCATATGTAAGCTCGTGACTGCATCAACCCTGATCAGATTTAGTCTGTCAGTTGGCGTGAGCAAATAAATGTATAAGGTCACTCTGCTCCTGATTAATGGAAATCTGTGACTAGTTAGTTATGATGCTAATTCCTGGAGAATGTTGCACCAGCGTTGCGCCCAGTAGAGCTGGGAGATGTATTTGCATTGGTAAAACAGAGACAAAACCTCATCAACAAAAGAAAAGCAGAGAGGCTCGGGGACTTGTAATTGCATCCCCTCCCTGCTGCCCCCTTTCCCTTCTCTCCTCTTTCACCGGCCTTCAAGGAGCTTTATTGAGCAGGTGTGTTGGTCTCTGTAGTCTGACTCCCTAGTCTGAGACATGGCATCCGCTTACTTGCCCCACGTCCAGTGGGGGAACCTGCTCCAGGAGCCACAGAAGTTGTTCCTAATTGTCTTTATTCTAAGGAAAGGACCTCCAGGTTTTCACCGACAGAGGGATAGTAGCTTATGCAAATCATGGGATATAGGACAGCTTTGTAGAGACTCGTGCGGTCTCCTTAGATCTGTGGTAGAAGGAACTCGTCAGAAAACAGCTTTTAGCACGTGCCCTCCAATACAGGTGGTTTCCAGCACTGATTTAGAACTAGCTCTGTTAATGGGAGAGCAAGGTCTGGACTATTCAGGAAGGTTAACAAACTGGTCTTGTCTTTCAGACAGTTTAAGAGATGATGTGATGGACAGCCATGAGGAGGCGCCATCTGCCTTTGAAGGAGAGCCGACTCGTAATACACCTGCTAGAGAAAAGGAAAACCTCCTGAATTTCAGCAGGTAAACGTTTATCCCCTTTATGTTTCCATTTTGAAGATGGCTGGGTCTGTAAACAGTTGTGGTGCGAGGGGTGGTAGATGGAGGAGCCAAGAGCTGTTGGGGAGGGTGGGTGATCAGTATTTGCAAGAAGTAAGCGTGAAGATCCAGCTGGGTACTGATGTTCTAATGGACGGAGTACACTGTCATGACCGATCAAACTGACCAGCCCAGCCCTCTTTTCCCAAGTCAGTGGTCCACAGACTATTAGAACATGTTGGCTTAACCCTTGGTATTCCTTGAAAGACTCCAGACCAGAGAAGTGTGCTGTCTGTCCTTTTAGCTAAAAACCCCCTATGGATTGGTGTAGCCATCTTTTGACCTTCTGCCTTCCCAGATTGTGAAACCAGCAGGAAATCGTGTAGCAGAAACAATACTGAGAAATGGTTTGTTGAACCACTGTGAGAAAACGTCAATGATGTCTGCATTTTCTACCTTTTGCCTACTGAGTTTATGTTAAACTTTTGACATTTTACTGTGGAAGTTGCATAAGCCAAGATCTGACAAAACAGATTCCTGTCGTCACTGTGGGTCAGTTATTTGTCTCACTGTCTGTCACTGTGCTGTCCAGAAAATCTTTGGACTTGCTGAGCTTGGTTAGGTCTCTAGGGTCATTGACTTCATCCAGTAAAGGTGCCAAAAGTATTGGGGTGGAAGAAGCAAATGCTGTTCACAAATGTGTTTTGTGCGAGTAAAGCAAGATGACGGGGAAATTAATGCACAATTCAAAGTGAAACAGTTAGAGTGACTGAATAAATGTAAATCTTCTACGTCTTCAGTATACCCCTTGAAACCAATCCAATTGTGTACTTCAGATAACAGCTACTGTGTTTCAGTGCCCGTGTTAATTTTTGTCTAAAAATGGTCTTCTGTCCCTTCCTTCCCACCATCTCCAGTAGCTATGGCCAAATTTGAGCTAAACTTGACCAATGTAGAGATCTCACGGTTATTTAAACTCAAGACCTGCTGAGAACTGGTGTGTAGGGGCAGTGAAGAGGTCCAGATTGCTGGGTGCTGGAAGAGAGTTGTTTTCCCCCATAGCAGGTTACTGACCAGTTATCATGTGTGTATTGAGCTGGACAGTCCCCCTGTGGGATTGAAGAGCTGGTACTTAACCTCGCCCAGCGAAGAGCAGACGTGCTGCGGGTTGGCAGCTTTTCTTAGGGCACGTATGGTACCAGTTGGTAACAAAATGGGCTGTGATGGTCTTCCCGATCACAGACCGGCTTATTATTTGCTTGAAGATGGAGAGTATTTGCCAAAAGCAAAACATGTGTAGGAAAACACACTGTAACATCTGTGTGCCTATTCATCACTTCCTTTCCAAACTTACCTCCTCTTTACTGTTCTAGAAATGCTTATGATCAGCCGACATCTTGCAGGCCACGGTTCTTATTAGTCGGAGAGCCAGGATATGGGCACACTTCTCATCTGGCACCTGCAGTAATACACACCCTGGAAAAGTTTCCAATTTACACACTAGACCTCCCCACTTTGTTTAGTAGCATCAGGTCTCCGGAAGAAACGTGTGCACAGGTATGTGTTTCCTCTTTAATCTCCTAAAACGCGCAAACTGTATGTAAAGGAGTAAAGTCAGCAAACTTCATTGTTAATGGAGTTGGCCTGGCTTGAATGTATATGTTGTTTTTGTCTGAAAATCCACTTTTCTTCTAGATCAAATGACACTGACTAAGGATGTTGTACATGCTCGTATTTTCCATTTCAAATGAAACAGTGAGGATGTTGTTAGCAGCTGGGGAGGATGGGAGGTGCTGCCAATAAACCTCTCTTTATGGCAAGAAATCCTGCCGGACTCGGTGGGATCCAGAAGGTTGTTTTCATTGCTGCTTAAGACTCTGTGCTCCCAGCAGATGGCTCTGGGTCAGCCTGACTGTGTGCCGTGAACTTTCTGGAGCCACCTTACATATTTGTAAAGCAACCGAGGTTTTAGGGAAAAGAAGTGTTTCTTTTTTATACATATACAGCTGCCCTGCTGCAGTATATGCAGTAAAAGCACTAAAATTCATGGAACGCTTACACTGGTACTATGGTGTGGGGTTTTTAACTAGGGAGTTAGCAGATTTAGTGCTGCTTTCCTCTTTACTTGTAGGCAGGAAATGCATTTCATTTTTTGCCATCGTTGTATTAAAATACTCTGACCTTTAGTAGCAGTGTTTCAGAGCTTTACAAGGAAATGATAAGATCTGTCTTTAAAAAATTGATTTAAAAATTCTTAAAATTGTTTCTACTCTTGTCCAGCAAATATCACGCAGTGGATTTCAAGAATGACTCAGATGTTTTTCATGAGATTTTGTGACCTAATGCATAAAAGGAAAAAAATCCTCCAGACCCTTGAATTTCCTGTAAGTTTCTGCAAGTTGTCAATACTGGATCGAGCATTTCTATTTATCTCCTGAAGGTCAGAGTTTACTTTTAATGTGATGATACCTCTTAGTTCCTGACAGATTATTTCCATGAATCAGATGGAAGCAGGGTTAATTGAGGCTAGGCGGCTGTATACAAATGGCTGAGAAATTCCACCCTTCCACTCTTCAGCATATGTCAAATATGAATTTCCCACAATACCAAATTCAGTATTCAGTTATGCATAACTTTTCAAGGTTATCTTACTTATTTATTTGGTGGGTAGAAATGATGAATGATGGGACAAACCTTGTATTTCTCATTCCTCTCTTTGTTCGGGTAAACCACTAGGCCCAGATTTCTCAGAGTAAATGATGATGTTGATCACTTTGAGCTCCAAGCAGGCAAAGAGACACACTTTGCAGGGTCCCCCGCTGCTCTCGGCGTAAATCTGCTTGCTCTGAAAAAGCCAAATAAATAATCCCATCTTTAAATTGAGCTCCTTAAAAAGACGCAATGAAAACTCCCAGTTCTTGCAAGTGTTGATTCCACAAACTCAGTCTCAGGGCTCTGTAGGCCCTAATAGCTCTTAATGACCCTGATTAGCCTCACTTGGAGCCTCCACCCACACCCCTGCCCAGGAGCCCAGTTTCAGGTCAGCCCTGGGCACATCCCGCCCCCCTGCACCAGGCACACTGTAGCTGTGCCTGTCTCGCTTTGCTGCTGGCCCTGTCTCCTGGATGGACCTTAAATTTGTATTGCAGCCTTGCTTCGGGATCTGTCTCTTCCTGCCCTGGATGGACAGAGTTTTTGTCTGGAGAATTCTCCTCGATGAAACATTTGCTTTGAGAAGTGTGATTTGGAAATGCAGATTTTATTTTGATTCTGTGATCTACAGGCTCAATAAGGATTCAGGTACTTTGTATACCTCAGAGCATACAGGATGAGAAACTGCTTTGAAACTACAATGTACAAGCAAATGTGAAGTCACATATATGTGCTGGGTTTAGGAATGGTATTAGAATAGGCAGGTCAGAAAACACTCTTACAGAAGAATTGCGATGCTTGAAAACTATTAAGTTATTTTTGAGATAGATATGAGAAAAAAAGGTGCTAAATAGTAAAGGAAGCTCAGTAAAGCACACTTGCGTATTGTAATCTGGCATGTAATTTTGCTGTGAGGCAGAGGTTCCTCCCAAATCAGTTCCAAAGTCTGCATAACAAAGAGAGAAATTTTACAAAAATACGCCACTACGTGTCTCAATGAATGAATCAAATAGCTGGCCAAGGGCAGGGAACAGAGGCTCAGATGCCCATGCTGTTAGTGTTGAAATGTAAAGGTCACAGAAATTGATGTAGGCCCCGTCACAGTTGTATTTCCAATAATCTTTGGGTTCTCATATGTCAAGTTTGGGAATGGTATTTAAGGAAAAAGTTTTTGGATTTTTGACTTGGCTGTTGCTCTAGCGGGTGGCTGTGCTTAACTTGCACGCTTCCTTGCTTTCTCGCTGTGAATTGACTGTTACTGAAAAGCAGGATCAAGGAACTCATTGCCCCCAATTTGATGCAGATAAGCAGACACTTCTTTGTGGACAGCCAGGTGTGCGAGTGAGTGCTCTCACCAACAATGCACACCAAGCACTAAGACCATACATCGTACATAGTATTTATTCATATGTATTAAGTATTCATACATAAACATACTATTTCCAAGAAATCCTCAACATACTCTCCTCCTATTTCCGTTTCTGTGCAGTAGAACACAGAAATGTCTAGAAATGGGTCTGGTGTGTAATAGGGGTCGGTGGCATATGAGTTGGTGGTCACGATCTCCCCCTGCCAGAATTACCTTTTGCCTAGTTTCACTGTTTCTTGGCATGGGCCTACAAGTTGTTACAGTCGATTTTCCCTAGTGTTCATTAATTCTAAATTCTGACACCTCTATACATTCCTTAAAATACATTTTAGGTAATAAACTACTTCTGTTTAGACATCTGTATGACTACTTTAAAATTATCTTTAATCTCAAACCTAATTATCTAAGCTCCTGATTGTACCTAGTAGGTGATTATTGACCACTTCTTCAGCCTTGGTACAGGGCTGTAGAGGGGATTCCATAGTAGCATTGGTTGCTGGGTAAATGTGCAATGTGCAAAGGTAAACATTTGCCTTACATTAAAATCATTCTTGTATTTTCATTTTTCTAGAAGTTTCACTATTAAATCCTCAAGTAACTTAATAACAAGTCAGTAACATTTCCCCCCCCTTTGAAATTGTTGAAAACTATTCCAGTACTTTCATATTATGTAGTACTCTGTATCTTAGTATCTGTTTCACTATATGCTGGTGGTGCACTATATACTGGTGGAATGGTTGGAACCTCTCATGACCGTACGATTAAATGCAATTTTGCTGGTAAATTGTTTCTTTAGACAGGCATAGAGCAGCATTATCATCAGAAAGACAATTAGTAACAGAGACAAAGTTTTAATCAAGGATTGTAGCTAAGAGCTCAATTTCCATCCTAATCTGCTAAAAATCTTACCTAACCAATCTTCTGACATGTCTTCTCATATCTTTTCAGTTTCTTTCTTAATTTTTCCCAACAGATCCGGATCATGCTCTACATCCTGGGTGACATTCGGAATATGAATGCAGCAAGGATCCAGTTTATCCTTGAGATATCCACACACTCCATGCTCTTTAAGTAGAAGCGTGTCTAGAGCCGTTCTGTTTTGGAGTGTCATCCTAGAAGTTGCCTGCAACTGTATGTTGAATTCCTTGAATCCTTTCTTTGTGACATTTGCTACCTTTTCTACTTGTCCTGTTAACTGATATAGCCATTCTCTATTTCTGTATGAGGCTGTGGGATTCAAAAGGGATTCAAGGGCCCAGCCAATTCTTACTCCTGTTGATGGTTCATTCCATGTGTCATCTGTTTCTGATCTCTTGGTCCGCTGTAATTTTACATTTTCTAAAGATCCTTTAAATGGAGACTTTTCCCAAATTGGGCACGATGTTGGCATGCCTAACATAATTTGTTTCACCTTTCTGTCTAATGGCAAATGAGTTGTTCAGGTTCCATCGCTTAATGCCCAAACCAAATGTCCTGGACTCTGAATAGTAGGTTTTCTGCATCTAAACAAGGTTCCCTTCCTGGGTGTAAATGTGCTGGTTAAATTGAGACTATTTTTTAGACCTGGACAAAACCAGCCAAATTTTAAAGCAGCCGCCAAAGGAGGGATTCTTTGAATTATTAAATCTGCATTGCTGCAGTCATACACGTTTTCTTTCACATTTCCACCATGACACTATTTTGTGCTCTTTCTCTCTCAGTGAAGTTCCTTTATCGTCTACTGAGGGTGGGACTGCGAACACTTTTCCATCCCAAGTGAAACACCAAGGAGTTCTAGCTACATACTGAAACGGAGAGAATATGGACATGGACCATACAGAGCCCTGCCGTTCTTCCTTTTGTGTAACTCGACCAGTTTTGTTACACTTCCATTCCATGATGCTTCTGCTCACATTGTTTTTGATCTGTTCATCATAGGAACGCCATCCTACCTGGGGATTTGGACCCCCAGGAAGAAGAATCCGAGCTATGGCAGCATGTCGGGATCCAGTTATAAAATCATAGTTCAATAGTTTTTTACGATCTGTTTCTTTGCCTGGCGTCTTCCACTGTTTTCTGATAACCTTTACTTACTTGTTCATACCACTCAACAGCAGGTTTCTGTTTGCAGTAAGTCTTGTTTTTATGTTCCAGGTTGGTCAGATTCATGGTTAAGATTCCCCATGGAACAAATTCACCTACTGCTCTTGGTATTGGTAAACAAGCAGTAATCCATGGGACATGCTGCAAATTGGCAAATCCCTTAATCAGTCATAACATCAGATTTTCTCTGGGTATTTCTTTAGGGATGCTGATCAGCTGCTATGTTTCTATTTGTCTTTTGTTCCTAATCAACAAATCAACCCATGATCCCACCAGCACTAGCTTCCAAGCTAATATAAGAACAACTGTCACAAACTGGTATGAGAAATTAGACCTGTTTCAGAGTCAATTTTAAAGTCTCTGGATCTCTGTTAATAGTCTTCCATGGAGTAGGTGCCTTCTTCACCTGCATATAATGTATCCAAGCATCTCATTCTGCAATCTGGATAGCTGTAAAGGTGGTTAACAGTATCTGGAAAGGTCCCTTCCAGCGTTTTTGCAGAGGTTTGGAAGTACGCGTCTTCACATGGACTTAATCTCCTGGTTGAAAGTCATGCACTGGATTCCCCAAAGATAGGGTTCTGTTGCACACTACTGCGCTTCAAATCACAGTCACGGCTTTCCCCGAGGAAGGCAAATATCTATACACATCTTGTTTCCCTTTCACGTGCATATTTGGATTTGGTTCTGGGGACTCATGGTTTCCCATATAATAATTCATAAGGACTGACTGAGGTACCAGTCTTTGGTTGTACTCTGATTCGCAGTAATGCCAATGGAAGTGCTTGAGGCCACTTTAAATTAGTTTCCTGATAGATTTTGCTGATTTGTCTTTTTAGAGTCTGATTCATTCTTTCCACTTCTCCACTGGCTTGTGGCCTCCATGGGGTATGTGAATCCCAAGGGATTCCTAAAATGTTGCAAACAACACTTTGTATACTTCAGCAACAAAGTGTGGACCTCTGTCAGGAAATTCCAATAGGGCCTCCAGATCTCGGAATTATTTCCTGTAGTAACCGCTTTACTACTTCCTTTGCTTGTGTGAAACAACAGGGAAAAGCTTCTGGCCATACTGTAAAGGTATCGACCCCCACCAGAATGTATCAGTACCCATTTTGTCTAGGTAGCTCTGAAAAATCTACCTGCCAGTAATCTCCAGGTTCTGTTCCAGATTTCAGTCTGCCCATTTGGACCCTTTTCTTGATCTCTGGATTATTTTTCAAACATACTTCACATTTTGCAGTTAACATTTTAACTGATACGACTTGCCTTTGTAAATGGGTTACTAAGGCTTCCACACCCCAGTGACATTCTTGGTGTTTTATCTGAATTATTTTTCTCGTTAAAAGAGATGGAACCACCACTTGTCTCTTAGGGGTTACCCACCATCCAGCTAAATTTTTCTTAACATTCAGCAATTTTCTAAATTTCTCATCCTCCTCTGACTATTCGTTTTTTTCCCTGGGAAGGGTTACTGGTTTAGTTGGAATTAATGCCATCTGTAGTGCTTGCTCCTTTGCTACTTTTCTTGCCATTCTGCCAGCCAAATCCTTTCCAGCAGTTTCCTTTGTATTTCCAATTGGATGTGCTTTACAGTGCATGATTGATTGCTACGTGATCTGGTTTTTGACTTGCTTGCAGTAATTGTAAAATTTCATTTTGATGCTTAATATTTGATTCCTGAGAGGACAATAATCCTCTCTTTCCCCAAAGCTCTGTGAACATGTATTGCCCCAAAAGCATACTTTGAATCTGTCCAAATATTTACTTTCTTCTTTTCACTCAATTCTAGGGCTCAAATCAAAGCATTAAGTTCTGCTTTCTGAGCTGATGTGGTACTAGCCAATGCTCTTGCTTCTGTAACTGGGGTATCTGTTGTTAGCGCACGTCCAGCGTATCGGACTCCTTGCTCCATGAAGCTACTGCCATCTGTGTACAGTTCCCAGTCAGGATTTTCTAGCAGCATATCCTTCAAATCTTCTCGACTGGAATAAACATGTTCAGTGGTAGTTAAGCAGTCATGCTCCAGCTGTCCTTCTTCCTGTGTGGAACTGAAAAGCACTGCAGAATATACCAGGTTAGTTGTTTTTAAAATCACATCATCATGTTCAGTCAAAACCACCTGGTACTTTATCATTCTGCTCAGGGATAGCCAATGTCCTTCCTTTTGTTCTAAACCAGTTACTACCATGTGTGGGACAGACACTGTTACTGTTTTTCCCAAAGTCAAATTCTGGGCTTCTTGTATAAATAAGCATCACTGTTGCAGCAACTGCTTGAAGGCAGTTAGGCCATCCTTTAGTTACTGTGTCCAGCTGTTTGGAAAAATACCCAACTGGTTGCTTCCAGCTTCCCATCCTCTGAGTCAGCACACCTAGTGCAAGGCGTTGTCTTTCACAAACAAACCCCTGAATAACTTTGGTTAAATCCGGAAGTCCTTAGGCAGGTGCAGACAGTAAAGCACGTTTTAACTCTCTAAAAGCCCTTTGTTGTGTTGGGCCGCATACAAAAGGAGAGTTCTTTTGGGCCTCACATAGCAGTTTAGCTATTAGACCGTAATTCATTATCCAAAGGTGACACCACCCAGTCATTCCTAAAAAGGCTCTCAGTTCATGAACATTTTTCGGCTTGGGTATGCCACAGATAGCTTCTTCACAGTCTGTACCTAATTGCCATTGTCCTTTTGAAATCTCCAAGCCCAAATGTATCAGAGACTGACACGCTATTTGGGCTTTCTTCCTGGACACCCTGTCCCCATTCAGTCCCAGAAAATTCAGGTCAGTAGTTACTGTATACAGGTAAATCTGTCTTCTGCAGCAACTGGTATATCATCCACTATTGTAAATGTCCAGGTTTCAACCTATCCTGTTCCCATGTTTCAAGCTCCTTCACCAGCTGATTTCCAAAGATTGTCGGGCTATTTTTAAATCCTTGGGGTAGGCTTGTCCATGTCAACTGCATCTTTCACCCAGTTTGTGCATTTTCCCACTCAGAAGCAAACGATTTTCTGATATCCTTCTCCAGCGGCATACAAAAGAAAACATCTTTCAAATCAGGCACTGTAAACCACTGATGAGTCTCCTTTAATGCTCTCAACAACGTACAAGGATTTGCTACTACAGGATAAATGTCCTTAACTATCTGATTCACTGCTCTCAAGTCCTGCACTAGCCTATATTCACCCGAAGGTTTTCTGACCGGTAAAATGGGAGTGTTATATTCAGATTCACATTCCTCAAGAATTTTATATTCCAAAAACTTGTCAATTAATTTCTTCAGTACCTGTCTAACTTCGGGTTTGATTGGACATTGTTTAATCTTTACTGGTTGGCAGCCTCCTTCAGCTGCCACCCCTTTGGCTGCCAGCACTGCCCCTCTGTCCCCCTGTGCCGCCTCTTTGGCTGCAGGCACCGCCCCATTGGCCCGCCGCGCTGCCTGTTTGGTCTCAGGCGCTGCGCGATTGGCCCATGGCGACCGCGGCGACCATTTGGCCCGCCCCTTTGGCCGCGGGTGCCGCCCCTTTGGCCCCTGGCGCCTACTCTTTGGCCATTGGCGGCTCAGTCTCTGCCCGGGCCACGCCCACTTGCTTAGTCTCCGCCTAGACCCCGCCCCCTCCCAGCTGTCAACGCACCTGTCCCGCAGGCCACGCCCCCTCCGCTCGCGGCCCCGCCCCGCGAGGCGGCGGTTGCTCGCGCCGCTGGCAGTTGGGCGGTAACGGCTCGAGCGAGCGGCCGCTGGAGGCGGCGGCGGCGCCGGGCGCTGCGCCTGGAGCTGCGGCGGCTGGAGCGGCGCTGCCGCCGTGAGGGGAAAGCGGGGAAGGGCGAGGAGGAGAGGGGCGGCGGCAGCGGCTCTTTGGAGGAGGGCGGCCGAGGTGGCGGCCCCGTGCGCAAGGTACCGGTGAGGGGACAAAGCCCCTTTCCCCAGGCAGCCGGCGGCGGGCAGCCCGCCTGGAGGTCCGGAGCCTGTGGCCGGCCCTGCTGTGAGGTCTCTCCGCGCCAGAGGCTGAGCCGTGCGGTCGGGGCTGGGCAGCTCGGGTGTTGCCCCTCACCCCCAGCAGGGATGGGGACAGCCCCTGCCCCCGGCACTGCCAGAGCTGCTGGTGGCTTTTTGACACAGGGGCCGGTCCGTAGGTTCCTACACAGAAGCCCATTCCAGCCTGTCTGTCAGGCAGAGTTATTGATGTGGGATAAATGCAGGCTGGCTCGTGACCTGAGCTGCACCTTTGGGGAGTGGGGGGGCAGAAGCCGGCGAGGGGCTCTGTGCTCGGGGAGCTCCAGCCTCTCTGTGTGGCCGTGGGGAGAAGGGTCCTGGCTTGGTCACTACCCACGGCCGTGGGCATCATCCCCGAAGCAAGCAGGAGGGTTAATCTGGCACTGGCCAGCTTCCTGGGGCTTGGCGCGAAAGGTGGTGTGGAGCTCTCTGCAGAGCAGCCTCACGAGTGTGCCTTTGCTCGTGGGGCAGGTGCCTGTTACTCTTCCATCCCTGCTGCTGGCAGGGGGAGAGGGGACTTGCTTTCAGAGGCCCTCCTGGCCTCCTGTGTGTGAAAGTGTTGTGGGGTGAGGGCTCAAGTGCCCTGGCTTCCTCGTTGCTTTCGTGGGATTTCAGAAGCGGGTGTAGCGGTAGCTGGTGTTCCCACTGAGCTAAGCTTGGCCCTTCAAAGCTGGGTGTTTGATTCCTTGGCCTGAAAGTCACGAGTAGCCTGTTGTCCCCGGTCCTGTGTGTGTATCCTCTGAGTAGCAGCACCTGACTCCTGGTGTCTGTCTGACAGGTGTGTTTGCACCCAGGGGTTCAAAAGGGAGAAATTGAGCAGCACTCAGGTTACTGAAGAACCCCCGGTTGCTTTGAAAATGGTTGGACTGGGTGATACTCAAGGCTTTTTCCAAACTGGGTGATTCTGTGATTCCAAAAAGCATCACTTTTGGCTCAGATGTAGGAAATCTCAGATTCTTGGTTAAGATTCCCCATGGAACAGATTCACCTGCTGCTCCTGGTAGTGGTAAGGAAGCAGTAATCCGAGGGACATTCCGCAGATAAGCAAATGCCTTTTGGCCTGCGGCCCGGGCGCCGGCCCCGCGGCCGCCGGCCCCGCGGCCGCCCGCCCCGCGGCCGCCCGCCCCGCGGCCGCCCGCCCCGCGGCCGCCGGCCCCGCGGCCGGCGGCCCCGCGGCCGCCCGCCCCGCGGCGGCCCCGCGGCCGGCGGCCCCGCGGCCGCCCGCCCCGCGGCGGCCCGCCCCGCGGCCGCCCGCCCCGCGGCCGCCCGGGCGCCGGCCCATCCCAGCTGTCAACGCACCTGTCCCGCAGGCCACGCCCCCTCCGCTCGCGGCCACGCCCCGCGAGGCGGCGGTTGCTCGCGCCGCTGGCAGTTGGGCGGTAACGGCTCGAGCGAGCGGCCGCTGGAGGCGGCGGCGGCGCCGGGCGCTGCGCCTGGAGCTGCGGCGGCTGGAGCGGCGCTGCCACCGTGAGGGGAAAGCGGGGAAGGGCGAGGAGCAGGGCGGCGGCGGCAGCGGCTCTTTGGAGGAGGGCGGCCGAGGTGGCGGACCTGTGCGCGAGGTACCGGTGAGGGGACAGAGCCCCTTTCCCCAGGCAGCCGGCGGCGGGCAGCCCGCCTGGAGGTCCGGAGCCTGTGGCCGGCCCTGCTGTGAGGTCTCTCTGCGCCAGAGGCTGAGCCGTGCGGTCGGGGCTGGGCAGCTCGGGTGTTGCCCCTCACCCCCAGCAGGGATGGGGACAGCCCCTGCCCCCGGCACTGCCAGAGCTGCTGGCGGCTTTTTGACACAGGGGCCGGTCCGTAGGTTCCTACACAGAAGCCCATTCCAGCCTGTCTGTCAGGCAGAGTTATTGGTGTGGGATAAATGCAGTCTGGCTCGTGCCCTGAGCTGCAACTGCGGGGAGTGGGGGGGCAGAAGCCGGCCAGGGGCTCTGTGCTCGGGGAGCTCCAGCCTCTCTGTGTGGCCGTGGGGAGAAGGGTCCTGGCTTGGTCACTACCCACGGCCGTGGGCATCACCCCGAAGCAAGCAGGAGGGTTAATCTGGCACTGGCCAGCTTCCTGGGGCTTGGCGCGAAAGGTGGTGTGGAGCCCTCTTTGCAGAGCAGCCTCACCAGTGTGCCTTTGCTCGTGGGGCAGGTGCCTGTTGCTCTTCCATCCCTGCTGCTGGCAGGGGGAGAGGGGACTTGCTTTCAGAGACGCCCCCCTGGCCTCCTGTGTGTGAAAGTGTTGTGGGGTGAGGGCTCAAGTGCCCTGGCTTCCTTGTTGCTTTCGTGGGATTTCAGAAGCGGGTGTAGCGGTAGGTGGTGTTCCCACTGAGCTACGTTTGGTCCTTCAAAGCTGGGTGGTTGATTCCTTGGCCTGAAAGCCACGAGTAGCCTGTTGTCCCTGGTCCTGTGTGTGTATCCTCTGAGTAGCGGCACCTGACCCCTGGTGTCTTTCTGACAGGTGTGTTTGCACCAGAATGTTCAAAATGGAGGAATTTAGCAGCACTCAGGTTATTGTAGAATTTCGGTTGCTTTGAAAATGGTTGGACTGGGTGATCTTCAAGGTCTTTTCCAACCTAGATGATTCTGTGAAAATCATCACTTTTGGCTCAGAAGTGGGAATTGGTAAGAGAAGAATCCCTTGCACTCGATGCATTTCATCAGTATTCATCCCTGTTCTGAGATCAGCCTGTTGTCTGCAGAGAGAGGGATGATGTTACTGGTCGTTGGTGTCCATCTGGGTGCCTGGGAGATGGGTGGGGGACAGGAGGAAAGCACGGCCGGAGGTGGTTGGGTAGAAGCTCCCTGCAGGCTTGTGCAAGCGATGCAGAAGACCTGCCGTGTTTCCCCCAGCCCCTCGGGTTGTATTCTGTAAATGGGGATAGGAGTCTTGCCTTGCCTCACCCCTCTGCCTGTGCTCTGCAAAAAGGGTCTTGGCAGTGTATGGGCTGGAGCACCCCACTTTCCCCACACTCTGCGGGTCTGTGGTAGAGATGAGCTGTGTGTTCTGAGTCCAGAGCCGTCCCTCTGGTTTATAGGCAGCCTGTGTTCCACAGACAGGCGAGAGAGCCCTACACTACCTGTGTGCACCAAGTCTTTGCTCTGCAAAGAGGGAAGCCTCACCTCCCCCGTTTGTGTGCTTCTGTGGGCCTGATGTGCAGAGTCCCTCTTCACCCTCAGCCTGCCCGGGTTTCCCCTGGGGGTGGGTGGAGAAGCCCTGCCTTGCCTGGCCCATCTCTGCTCTGTAATCAGAACTCGTTCTGCGTCCTGACAGGGAAGTGGCGCGCGGTGCCCTCCACGTGTATTCTCCGTGCAGCCCTATTGTGGTCTGTATGGTGACAGGAAGGTGTTGCCCCGCCTCACCCTCCTGGTGTTTTCTGTTCTCTATACAACCAGTGTGCACTGTATAAGCAGTCCATAAAGCTCTGCCTTGGCAGTATGTAGCCTGTGACTAGACAGAGAAGATGTGTTTTGCCTGCGTACAGTCCATCTACAGATGGAACGTAGCCTATCCCCAGAGAGAAAAGCCTCACCATCTCTTTTCTATAGGCAGAGTATATCCTATTACAAGCTACATAACGTGGCTGGCTTTGCCTGTACAGGTGCCATCTTGAGGAAGCCAGTATGTATTCTGTCCAGTGACCGAAAAGCCTCCCCGTGTAGTTGGCGTGTCGTGCCGACGCAGATGGTAGATACTAAATGCAGAGATAGGTGAGGTGCGGCTTTTCTAGGGGTGTCTCTGTTTAGCCCCTATATTGGCTCTGCAGACAGCAAAGCCTCTGCTCACCTTGCCTGTGTACGTTCCGCAGATGGGTAGGCTGTGTGCTTTATGGGCTGAAGAGCCTTCCTCTCCTCTCTGCGCACGTGCTGCGCACAGAGTGTGTTCTGTAGAGGCAAACGCGATCCTGTTTTCAGCCCTGTCGGTGGTTTGTGGCTCGTATTGCTTCTGTGTACGGACAGAAGAGTGCTGCCGTACGGGTCTGTCTTCTTGAGAAAGAGGCTGTCCTCTGTAAGCAGAGACGACCTGCCTCGCCTGTTTGTGTCTACTCTGCGTACGGAATGGCTGTAGCCTGTGCGCAGACGGTCCCTGTGCTCTGTCCAGCCAGAAAAGCAATGCCTTGCCTCTCGCTCTGTGTACGCCTGCGTGTAAAGTGTGTGTATGGACGGGCACGTGTCCCGAGTACAGCCAGGATACACTGCACCCACAGAAAGGAATGCCCTTCCTGCCACGGCCTTGAGAGTGTCTGTGTTCCATGCAGAGATTGTATCTATTGAGCCGCAAGGCAGAGAAGCGTAGCGTCCCCCCAGCCGTCTGTCTGCTTTCTGTAGTGTGCGTGCCATGTGCAAAGCGTGTGTGTGTTCTGTGTGCAGAGTGCATCCACAGATAGAAAGACATGGTTGTGCTTCCTGGGGCCGTTTCCTTTTTTACGCACAGATAATGTATCTTCTGAACAGAGAGGGGAGAAAGGCCTCAGAGAGGTGTTTCACGGAAAAAAGACGCTACAACTCGAATAGAGTTATAAAGCAGGTCTGTTTACTCAGGCACCGAGGTGCAAGGGGATTTCTCCACCAAGCTTGCACACGCACCACACATTTTAACAAAAACTTATAGAGTGTGGATATCCATATTCATGGGATTACCTAACACAAACATACATGTGCATGAGTAGGGCTGGGTTAGTTAGAAAGGCTGATGTCAACAGTGTATGTCTACTTTGCACCTGCGCATCGCCTCCTGGTGGTTGTCTTCAGGGGTCTTTGGGAGGAATGCTCATAGTCTTTTTCACTTTGTTTTTTCCCCGGAGCATGCGCAGATTCTCTTGGCCAATTTCTTGAATAATAAGAGTGTTTTTCAGATGGTTTACTTTCTATCTTATCTAAGAGAACCAATAGAACTTCTACCATTCATATATGGCTATCTTTAGTAAAATTCCACAGAACAGTCTGGGCAAGCAGGATTCTTAGCAATATTTTAAAAATACTATAACTTGCTATAAGTAAATAAGTTGCTAAGAAGTTTTCTATAAGTAAGTAAATAAGTAAATAAATCTTAAAACAAGTAATCATTTCTCTGTATCAGAGGTGAGATCATCTGAGGCTTCTCTTGCCAGAGGCAGTTAGTGCCTGTGTAGACTGTGTCAGGGTGTGTGTGGATACTTGACAGACATCTTTAGATGTATCTCTGTGTGTCTGTCCCTATATAGTCTGTAGATACTTGCTGCATGTTTTCTGTGTAGGTTCTGCATGAGTAGATCTATCCGGATGGTGCCCTAGCTGTGTGTATTTTCTATCAGCCCAGACAAAAATTGTCTCACTCGGGCAATGCAGGACTTGTTCTGTGTGTAGAGTATGTGCTATCTCCATCAGATGTAAACATGAAAAGAGCTTCAGCTAAGCAAGGTGTAATAAACCAGGTGCTCTCTTGTTAATGCCCCTCTCACAGATACAAAAACCCCAGCAAAACTTTTCTGAGCGTGACATATGCTGTCATGTTCTATTCAGCCTACAGCTGGAGAATGAGAAAGACTCGAAAGCCTTTTGTCCGTGTGCAGAGTCTCTGCTGTGTGAATGTCTTGTGCTTCATCCCGGGAGCTCAGACGAGTCTCCCAAGCTGACACAGGTGTGGAATTTGTGCTGCTTGTGTATCTGTTGTGTAGTGGGCAAAGAGTGAGGGTGAGGGGAGAGTGACCAGAGGAGCAGAGAAGTGTCTCCCGGGTGAAATAGGAGCTGGGGGGGGTGTGTGTGTGTGTGTCATGTGAAGGGGCTGAGGGGAATGTTTTGGGAGCCACCTTCTATCTGGGCTACAAAGGGCAACTTGTGAGCTGCAGGTTTGTTCAAAGGCCAAGCAGCAAGTTGTGCCCCTGCACAAGTGCCACCTGTGAGGGATGGCAGCTCTTTGAGAAGCGTTAGGAGAGGGTGGCCCCAGAGTTGACTGAGCCCTGTGCGATAGCAGGGTCTGGGGGGAGGTAGGGCATTTGTGTATCCATCGGGTGTAGTCTGGCTAAACACAGGAAGCATTTCCATTGTGGGAACGTGCCGTGTGGTTCTTTAGCCCAGCGGAAGCAGTGAGAAACGGGGAATTTCTCAGGGAGCCCTGGGAGGCGATGACTTGGGATGGATTCAAGAGCTTTCATGCAGCTTGCTGGGAGTTACTGTCTCTGGAAGAGTGACAGGAATGCTGTGAAGGTGTTGTCTGGGAATTTCCGGATGAGAATGCAAATAACTATTTCACTGCTGTTTTCCAGGACCACCCAAGACAGTTTTGAAGCATGTGGGGAGCGCATCACCCCGTGGCCCTGGAGGAGCAGTTCAGCGCCAGGTGTTCGAGAGTCCTTCGCTGCCTGGCTGTTTGTGGTTTCTTCACGGCTGGTGCTCTGGGGTGAGTGATTCCCAACCTGGGCTGTTTGGGAGCTTCCCTGTAGGTCTCTTCAGCAGTGCTTGATCACCAAGTTTATCTTCGAGTGCATCACCACAAGAGCCTGGTGGAGTGTGGAGTCCACTGTTGACTGAGTATTGGTATTTCTTAATACAGGAACTGAACTGAATTGGTAGCTGAAGAAATGGGAAGCCTGTGTGTTAGAACTTTCTTTCCATGGCTTGTCTCCTTTATAGTGGTAGAGTTCAGGAGTGTGAGGAAAGTAACAAAGGAAACGAGTTCAAGGTGTAAATCTTAATTTATGAAATTTTGGGGCAGAGCTTGCTTTCTGCTTAAGAACAAAAGCATCTTCTCTTCCTTATTAGTGGGAAATAGTCTCAGCACAATCTAGACCAGAACGTGGATGTGAAACAACAACTAAGTAAAATCTCTTCAAAGGATCTTGATGTTGAAACACAGTTGAAATGTTTATTTGCTATGTAATATTTTTTGTCTAAACATACTGAGATTAAGTATGTTGTCTTGCTGAAACAGGGGCTGTTAAGGCCAAAACCTGTGTTTGTGTGGCAGGTGTGTAACTCACTGTAGAAGCAGCTGAAATACAGGAAACAGCAATAATAACAATTACTTTCTGGATTAGAATTTTTCTTTTTGACAATCTTTCAGTAGTAACAGCAGGATTTAAGCATTAAGGTCTTAATTAAATGCTAGTAAGTACTTGTGACTGTGAGAGGGGAAGGCAAATAGCTACCTGATGATGTAAGGGCTGCTTAGAGTGCTCCTGAATGAACACAAAATTTTTCTTCTTCCTTTCTGAAATACAAATTGAGAAAGACCTTAAGAAATGCATGGCAGATATTTTATTTTTGAGGATCTTGCTTTAGTTGTAGACTGTCTTCATTTTTTTTCAGCTGATGTTTACAAAATTGTAGGTTTAACTGCACAGGGGTATTTTGTGTAATATGTGGAACACCTATTTTTGCCCTGAAGGAGCCCTCCATCAAATGCTGCCGGATGAGCCCATCATCATTCTCTCCCTGGAGGGGATGTTCCCCATGCTGCCTGGATCTTCTTGGAGCCCTTCACCAGAGGATTCCTTCGTCCTGCCACCCCAGAGGAGCCTGTTGACAAGGAAGCACTGGGGAGCCCATTTTCATCATCACTGCCAAGGAGCTCCTTCTTGTGCCGCCATGCAGGAGGTCCTCATTGCATTGGTGAGCTGCTTTTGAAGCCCATCAGTGTGCTGTGCGGCAGGAGGTGGTCCCCAGCCTTCCACAGAGGTGTCCTTTGCCCTGAGGGCATGAAGGAGCCCTTGGTTGTGCTGGGCCAGGGGATCCCTTGATGGCAGTGACCCTGAGGATCCCTTCTTTATACTGGACCCAGAGGTGTCACCACAATACTCTGGGGGATTGCATCATAATCGTGGGTATCCGGGAGGAGCCTTTCCCAGCGGTGACGTGTACAAGCCCTTCATCGTGCCAACCCAGTAGAGCCATTCCTCTTGCCACTATGGAAGTGTCTCTCCTCATGCTACGGCCCAGAGTTTCTCCTCATCATACTGCTGCGGAGGAGGCCCTCAAAGTGCCACCCCAGAGCTGTGTTTCATTGTGGCACCTGCAGGAGGCAACACTTTGTCCTGCCACCTCAGAGGAGGTTTCATCATCCTGACCCCAGAGGAGCTGTTCCCCACGCTTGGTGGGTCTTGCTGCAGGCCTTCAGCAGGCTGCCCTGGAGGAGCCCTTGACTGCCGTTGTGCCTGGTGATCTCTTGATCACCCCTGTGGGGAAGGAGCCCTTGAGCGTGGTGCCTCGTGAGAGAGTTTTGGGCTTTGGTGAGTCCCGCCAGAGCGGCAGGCAGGCCCCCCTCTGCAGACCGTGTGGTAAGTATTGTCTGGTAAGTGTGCTCTGGGGTTTTCTGTTGTCTGGTGCTGTCCGTCCTTTCTGCTGTACTGCATTGGCTGTGTGGTACTTTGTATTGTATTGTTAGTGGGTATTTTTTATTCTGTGTCTTGTATCGTATGGTGCCTAGGTGCATGTCCTGTCGGGTGTATTGTGCTGTAGCATCTGCTTTGGTATTTACGGTACTGTATGAGTTGTACTGTATTATGGTACGGTATGCACCATCTGTATGGTATGGATCATAGTGTTGATGCGTATTAGAATATGTAGTCCTTTGGCTATTGTTTTAACCTGTGTATTGTGTAGTATGGTACTTCCTGTAATCTGTGTATTCTCTTTTGTTATTTTGGTAAGTGTCGCAGGCTGTTCATTGTATCTATTGTACTGTATTATTTGGGTTTGGTATTGATGTTATTGTACGTACGGTATGGTATGTGTTTATGGTCTGGAATGTATCATAGGTTAAATATCCTCTATATCACTGTAGCTATGGTATTGTTTCTATGTATTCTATGTATAGATTTTTGTGTTCTGTATTTGATGTGTTGTGTGGGTTGCATTTCATATACTCTGTGTATTGTATTCTGGTTGATATCCTATTGCACACGGTCTGTATGGAATGGCATTAATTGTATGCTGTGTAGTTTGCATTGTATCATCTGTTTTATTTGTTGTATGGCATTTTATCGTATGTACTGTACCGCATTGAATGTATTGGAGGTTTTGTATCTTCCCTTGCATTGTATTTTATTTCCTAATGTATTGTGTATGGAAATTTTTCTTGGGAAATGTAATATTTATTGTATTTTGCATTGCTTTTTCTGTATTTTGTGGGGAAACTTATTTTTCTTTGTCATGTATTGTATTTTGGATGGTTTTTGAGCATTATTTTGTGCATTTTTCTGTATCGTCTGTCGTGCTCTTTCTTGTAGAGCACGTATTCTGTTTTTTGGCACTGTGAATTTTGTGATGTACTTGGTATTGTAATGTGTTTTGTCTTTTGTAGTAGCTGCTGTGTTTTCCTGTGTGTATTGTAATGGATTTGGGGCTGTATTGTCTGTCTTGTATTTTGCCTTGCGATTCCTTGTCTGTAGGTTGTGTGTAATATGACAGGTGTGGTTTGCACCGTCGGGTAAGGTCTGTAAGGTCTGTTGTGGTCTGTAGGGTATTGTCTGTCTTGTATCGTGGGTATGGTATCGTATGGTATGGTTTGTAACGTCTGCCCCCGCGGAGGAGCCGTTCGCCTTGGCTGCGCCGCCCCGGAGGAGCCATCGTCGCCCCGCCCCGGAGGAGCTCTTCACGGCACATCCCAGCTCTTCTTGGAGGCCTTGATCACGCCGCCGCGGAGCATCCCTGGGCTCAGTGCACGGTGCCCGAGGAGCCGCTCGTCATCGGGGCTCCGCCTTGCGTGTCTTGTGTTGGTTGTCTTTTTCCCTGTGGCATGGTATTTCTTGTATTGTGATGCCTTGTATCTTTGGTGCTGTGTATCTTTGTGACTTGAATTGTGTTGTAGTTTGTTTTGTACGGTGGGATGGTTACCGTCCTGTAGGTGTTTGCGGTCTGTTAGTTATTGTATGTACTGTGTGTGTTTGGATTGATTTATAGGATGTATTCTGTTCTGCATTGTCTGGGATTGTCTACTTTCTTGTATATTGCATTTTGCATCGTGTATTTCCTTTTGCGTGTTGGCATCTGTATATTGCATCTTGTAGTGTGGATCGTATTTTGTATTGTGTTGTGTGTAGTATGTTTCATGGATGGTAGGTGTGTTGTGTAATGTGGGGAATGGCCTATGTGGTATCTTGTGTATTGTTATCATTTTGTATATCTTGTGCTGTATTGTGTTTGACACTGCCTTGCCTGTATTGTCTGCTATGGATTGCGTTGTTCTTTGTAATGCGCTGTAGTTAATATGGTATGGTTTGTCATGTATTGCGTGGCATGTATTTTTGTATCTTTTATTATTGCCATATTTTTGTATCTGTTTTATTGCCATGACTTGTATATATCGTCGGTGTTGGGTTTACTCTCTCCTATAGTACGGATTGCATTTTCTGTCTGGTCTGTATAGTATGGAAAGGCGTCTAATAATAATGTATGGGCTTGTCTGTATCAATGTGTCTGTATTGTATGGAATGTTTTGCACCGTGTGGCTCCCCGGAGGAGCATTTCAGCGTGTGCTGGCAGAGGAAGGCCCTGGTCAGGCCCGCCCCAGAGGAGCTGTGCCCCACGCTGTTTGCGTGTTGATGCAGGCCTTCATCCCGTGGTGCTGGAGGAGCCCTTGCCTGCGTTTCCAGCGCGGTGGATCTCTTTGTTACGCGTTGCGTGTTTCCGTGGAGACCTTTGCCGTGGTGACCCAGAGGAGCTGGTCACACGTGGCAGCGGCGGAGCAGTAGCCCGGGAGGCCCTCAGGAGCTGTGCTGTGCGTGTCAGCGGAGCAGCCCATCATCATGCCGGCCCCAGAGGAGCCGTTCAGCGTCCGAGCGCTGTGGAGGAGCCCTTGCTGATCCTGGCCCCAGAGAGCAGCTGTTCCCCACGCTTGGTGGGTCTCCTTGCAGCCCTTCCGGACGCTGTACCCAGAGGAGCTCTTCATCCTGCCACCGCAGAGGATGCCATTTTCATCATCACTCCCAAGGTGCTCCTCGCTGTGCCTCTGTGCAGGAGGTCCTCATTCCATGGGCCAGCTGGTGCTGGAGCCCTTCCTTCAGTGTGCTGTGCGGCAGGAGCTGTTCCCCAGCCTGCGCCAGAGGTGCCCTTTGCCCTGTGGGCATGCAGGAGCCCTTGCTCATGCTGGGCCAGGGGGCCCTTGATGGCAGCGACCCTGAGGATCCCTTGATTGCTGTGTCTTTGGAGGAGCCCAGCATCATCCCCGCCTTGGAGCAGGCCTTCATGGCGCCAAGCTGGAGGAGCCCTTCCCCGTTACACCTGCCCGTCGGAGCGCTTTGTGTTGCTGCCCGTCTCTCCTTGGAGCTTGACGTGGCGGCCGTGCAGGAGAGCTTCACTGTGCTGTCCCGGAGGAGGCCTTGATCATCCCTACCCTGGAGGAGCCCTTCCCCGTGTTGCAGCGGAGGAGCCTTTTCCTGCGAGGCCCTCAGGAGCTCTTGTGTGCGTGTCAGCGGAGCAGCCCATCATCATCCAAGCCCTGGAGGAGCCCCTTGAGCGTCAGAGCGCTCTGGAGGAGCCCTTGAGCGTGTGGCATTGGAGGAGCTTTGGATGATGGTGGCCCCAGAGGAGCTGTTCCCCACGCTTGGTGGGTCTTGCTGCAGGCCTTCAGCAGGCTGCCCTGGAGGAGCCCTTGACTGCCGTTGTGCCTGGTGATCTCTTGATCACCCCTGTGGGGAAGGAGCCCTTGAGCGTGGTGCCTCGTGAGAGAGTTTTGGGCTTTGGTGAGTCCCGCCAGAGCGGCAGGCAGGCCCCCCTCTGCAGACCGTGTGGTAAGTATTGTCTGGTAAGTGTGCTCTGGGGTTTTCTGTTGTCTGGTGCTGTCCGTCCTTTCTGCTGTACTGCATTGGCTGTGTGGTACTTTGTATTGTATTGTTAGTGGGTATTTTTTATTCTGTGTCTTGTATCGTATGGTGCCTAGGTGCATGTACTGTCGGGTGTATTGTGCTGTAGCATCTGCTTTGGTATTTACGGTACTGTATGAGTTGTACTGTATTATGGTACGGTATGCACCATCTCTATGGTATGGATCATAGTGTTGATGCGTATTAGAATATGTAGTCCTTTGGCTATTGTTTTAACCTGTGTATTGTGTAGTATGGTATTTCCTGTAATCTGTGTATTCTCTTTTGTTATTTTGGTAAGTGTCGCAGGCTGTTCATTGTATCTATTGTACTGTATTATTTGGGTTTGGTATTGATGTTATTGTACGTACGGTATGGTATGTGTTTATGGTCTGGAATGTATCATAGGTTAAATATCCTCTATATCACTGTAGCTATGGTATTGTTTCTATGTATTCTATGTATAGATTTTTGTGTTCTGTATTTGATGTGTTGTGTGGGTTGCATTTCATATACTCTGTGTATTGTATTCTGGTTGATATCCTATTGCACACGGTCTGTATGGAATGGCATTAATTGTATGCTGTGTAGTTTGCATTGTATCATCTGTTTTATTTGTTGTATGGCATTTTATCGTAAGTACTGTACCGCATTGAATGTATTGGAGGTTTTGTATCTTCCCTTGCATTGTATTTTATTTCCTAATGTATTGTGTATGGAAATTTTTCTTGGGAAATGTAATATTTATTGTATTTTGCATTGCTTTTTCTGTATTTTGTGGGGAAACTTATTTTTCTTTGTCATGTATTGTATTTTGGATGGTTTTTGAGCATTATTTTGTGCATTTTTCTGTATCGTCTGTCGTGCTCTTTCTTGTAGAGCACGTATTCTGTTTTTTGGCACTGTGAATTTTGTGATGTACTTGGTATTGTAATGTGTTTTGTCTTTTGTAGTAGCTGCTGTGTTTTCCTGTGTGTATTGTAATGGATTTGGGGCTGTATTGTCTGTCTTGTATTTTGCCTTGCGATTCCTTGTCTGTAGGTTGTGTGTAATATGACAGGTGTGGTTTGCACCGTCGGGTAAGGTCTGTAAGGTCTGTTGTGGTCTGTAGGGTATTGTCTGTCTTGTATCGTGGGTATGGTATCGTATGGTATGGTTTGTAACGTCTGCCCCCGCGGAGGAGCCGTTCGCCTTGGCTGCGCCGCCCCGGAGGAGCCATCGTCGCCCCGCCCCGGAGGAGCTCTTCACGGCACATCCCAGCTCTTCTTGGAGGCCTTGATCACGCCGCCGCGGAGCATCCCTGGGCTCAGTGCACGGTGCCCGAGGAGCCGCTCGTCATCGGGGCTCCGCCTTGCGTGTCTTGTGTTGGTTGTCTTTTTCCCTGTGGCATGGTATTTCTTGTATTGTGATGCCTTGTATCTTTGGTGCTGTGTATCTTTGTGACTTGAATTGTGTTGTAGTTTTTGTACGGTGGGATGGTTACCGTCCTGTAGGTGTTTGCGGTCTGTTAGTTATTGTATGTACTGTGTGTGTTTGGATTGATTTATAGGATGTATTCTGTTCTGCATTGTCTGGGATTGTCTACTTTCTTGTATATTGCATTTTGCATCGTGTATTTCCTTTTGCGTGTTGGCATCTGTATATTGCATCTTGTAGTGTGGATCGTATTTTGTATTGTGTTGTGTGTAGTATGTTTCATGGATGGTAGGTGTGTTGTGTAATGTGGGGAATGGCCTATGTGGTATCTTGTGTATTGTTATCATTTTGTATATCTTGTGCTGTATTGTGTTTGACACTGCCTTGCCTGTATTGTCTGCTATGGATTGCATTGTTCTTTGTAATGCGCTGTAGTTAATATGGTATGGTTTGTCATGTATTGCGTGGCATGTATTTTTGTATCTTTTATTATTGCCATATTTTTGTATCTGTTTTATTGCCATGACTTGTATATATCGTCGGTGTTGGGTTTACTCTCTCCTATAGTACGGATTGCATTTTCTGTCTGGTCTGTATAGTATGGAAAGGCGTCTAATAATAATGTATGGGCTTGTCTGTATCAATGTGTCTGTATTGTATGGAATGTTTTGCACCGTGTGGCTCCCCGGAGGAGCATTTCAGCGTGTGCTGGCAGAGGAAGGCCCTGGTCAGGCCTGCCCCAGAGGAGCTGTGCCCCACGCTGTTTGCGTGTTGATGCAGGCCTTCATCCCGTGGTGCTGGAGGAGCCCTTGCCTGCGTTTCCAGCGCGGTGGATCTCTTTGTTACGCGTTGCGTGTTTCCCTGGAGACCTTTGCCGTGGTGACCCAGAGGAGCTGGTCACACGTGGCAGCGGCGGAGCAGTAGCCCGGGAGGCCCTCAGGAGCTGTGCTGTGCGTGTCAGCGGAGCAGCCCATCATCATGCCGGCCCCAGAGGAGCCGTTCAGCGTCCGAGCGCTGTGGAGGAGCCCTTGCTGATCCTGGCCCCAGAGAGCAGCTGTTCCCCACGCTTGGTGGGTCTCCTTGCAGCCCTTCCGGACGCTGTACCCAGAGGAGCTCTTCATCCTGCCACCGCAGAGGATGCCATTTTCATCATCACTCCCGAGGTGCTCCTCGCTGTGCCTCTGTGCAGGAGGTCCTCATTCCATGGGCCAGCTGGTGCTGGAGCCCTTCCTTCAGTGTGCTGTGCGGCAGGAGCTGTTCCCCAGCCTGCGCCAGAGGTGCCCTTTGCCCTGTGGGCATGCAGGAGCCCTTGCTCATGCTGGGCCAGGGGGCCCTTGATGGCAGCGACCCTGAGGATCCCTTGATTGCTGTGTCTTTGGAGGAGCCCAGCATCATCCCCGCCTTGGAGCAGGCCTTCATGGCGCCAAGCTGGAGGAGCCCTTCCCCGTTACACCTGCCCGTCGGAGCGCTTTGTGTTGCTGCCCGTCTCTCCTTGGAGCTTGACGTGGCGGCCGTGCAGGAGAGCTTCACTGTGCTGTCCCGGAGGAGGCCTTGATCATCCCTACCCTGGAGGAGCCCTTCCCCGTGTTGCAGCGGAGGAGCCTTTTCCTGCGAGGCCCTCAGGAGCTCTTGTGTGCGTGTCAGCGGAGCAGCCCATCATCATCCAAGCCCTGGAGGAGCCCCTTGAGCGTCAGAGCGCTC
Organism: Athene noctua; assembly: GCF_965140245.1. Classification (NCBI taxonomy): domain Eukaryota; kingdom Metazoa; phylum Chordata; class Aves; order Strigiformes; family Strigidae; genus Athene; species Athene noctua. Next base: position 140,203,401 of record NC_134037.1, on the reverse strand, counting down.
TGGAGGAGCCCTTGAGCGTGTGGCATTGGAGGAGCTTTGGATGATGGTGGCCCCAGAGGAGCTGTTCCCCACGCTTGGTGGGTCTTGCTGCAGGCCTTCAGCAGGCTGCCCTGGAGGAGCCCTTGACTGCCGTTGTGCCTGGTGATCTCTTGATCACCCCTGTGGGGAAGGAGCCCTTGAGCGTGGTGCCTCGTGAGAGAGTTTTGGGCTTTGGTGAGTCCCGCCAGAGCGGCAGGCAGGCCCCCCTCTGCAGACCGTGTGGTAAGTATTGTCTGGTAAGTGTGCTCTGGGGTTTTCTGTTGTCTGGTGCTGTCCGTCCTTTCTGCTGTACTGCATTGGCTGTGTGGTACTTTGTATTGTATTGTTAGTGGGTATTTTTTATTCTGTGTCTTGTATCGTATGGTGCCTAGGTGCATGTACTGTCGGGTGTATTGTGCTGTAGCATCTGCTTTGGTATTTACGGTACTGTATGAGTTGTACTGTATTATGGTACGGTATGCACCATCTGTATGGTATGGATCATAGTGTTGATGCGTATTAGAATATGTAGTCCTTTGGCTATTGTTTTAACCTGTGTATTGTGTAGTATGGTACTTCCTGTAATCTGTGTATTCTCTTTTGTTATTTTGGTAAGTGTCGCAGGCTGTTCATTGTATCTATTGTACTGTATTATTTGGGTTTGGTATTGATGTTATTGTACGTACGGTATGGTATGTGTTTATGGTCTGGAATGTATCATAGGTTAAATATCCTCTATATCACTGTAGCTATGGTATTGTTTCTATGTATTCTATGTATAGATTTTTGTGTTCTGTATTTGATGTGTTGTGTGGGTTGCATTTCATATACTCTGTGTATTGTATTCTGGTTGATATCCTATTGCACACGGTCTGTATGGAATGGCATTAATTGTATGCTGTGTAGTTTGCATTGTATCATCTGTTTTATTTGTTGTATGGCATTTTATCGTAAGTACTGTACCGCATTGAATGTATTGGAGGTTTTGTATCTTCCCTTGCATTGTATTTTATTTCCTAATGTATTGTGTATGGAAATTTTTCTTGGGAAATGTAATATTTATTGTATTTTGCATTGCTTTTTCTGTATTTTGTGGGGAAACTTATTTTTCTTTGTCATGTATTGTATTTTGGATGGTTTTTGAGCATTATTTTGTGCATTTTTCTGTATCGTCTGTCGTGCTCTTTCTTGTAGAGCACGTATTCTGTTTTTTGGCACTGTGAATTTTGTGATGTACTTGGTATTGTAATGTGTTTTGTCTTTTGTAGTAGCTGCTGTGTTTTCCTGTGTGTATTGTAATGGATTTGGGGCTGTATTGTCTGTCTTGTGTTTTGCCTTGCGATTCCTTGTCTGTAGGTTGTGTGTAATATGACAGGTGTGGTTTGCACCGTCGGGTAAGGTCTGTAAGGTCTGTTGTGGTCTGTAGGGTATTGTCTGTCTTGTATCGTGGGTATGGTATCGTATGGTATGGTTTGTAACGTCTGCCCCCGCGGAGGAGCCGTTCGCCTTGGCTGCGCCGCCCCGGAGGAGCCATCGTCGCCCCGCCCCGGAGGAGCTCTTCACGGCACATCCCAGCTCTTCTTGGAGGCCTTGATCACGCCGCCGCGGAGCATCCCTGGGCTCAGTGCACGGTGCCCGAGGAGCCGCTCGTCATCGGGGCTCCGCCTTGCGTGTCTTGTGTTGGTTGTCTTTTTCCCTGTGGCATGGTATTTCTTGTATTGTGATGCCTTGTATCTTTGGTGCTGTGTATCTTTGTGACTTGAATTGTGTTGTAGTTTGTTTTGTACGGTGGGATGGTTACCGTCCTGTAGGTGTTTGCGGTCTGTTAGTTATTGTATGTACTGTGTGTGTTTGGATTGATTTATAGGATGTATTCTGTTCTGCATTGTCTGGGATTGTCTACTTTCTTGTATATTGCATTTTGCATCGTGTATTTCCTTTTGCGTGTTGGCATCTGTATATTGCATCTTGTAGTGTGGATCGTATTTTGTATTGTGTTGTGTGTAGTATGTTTCATGGATGGTAGGTGTGTTGTGTAATGTGGGGAATGGCCTATGTGGTATCTTGTGTATTGTTATCATTTTGTATATCTTGTGCTGTATTGTGTTTGACACTGCCTTGCCTGTATTGTCTGCTATGGATTGCGTTGTTCTTTGTAATGCGCTGTAGTTAATATGGTATGGTTTGTCATGTATTGCGTGGCATGTATTTTTGTATCTTTTATTATTGCCATATTTTTGTATCTGTTTTATTGCCATGACTTGTATATATCGTCGGTGTTGGGTTTACTCTCTCCTATAGTACGGATTGCATTTTCTGTCTGGTCTGTATAGTATGGAAAGGTGTCTAATAATAATGTATGGGCTTGTCTGTATCAATGTGTCTGTATTGTATGGAATGTTTTGCACCGTGTGGCTCCCCGGAGGAGCATTTCAGCGTGTGCTGGCAGAGGAAGGCCCTGGTCAGGCCCGCCCCAGAGGAGCTGTGCCCCACGCTGTTTGCGTGTTGATGCAGGCCTTCATCCCGTGGTGCTGGAGGAGCCCTTGCCTGCGTTTCCAGCGCGGTGGATCTCTTTGTTACGCGTTGCGTGTTTCCCTGGCGACCTTTGCCGTGGTGACCCAGAGGAGCTGGTCACACGTGGCAGCGGCGGAGCAGTAGCCCGGGAGGCCCTCAGGAGCTGTGCTGTGCGTGTCAGCGGAGCAGCCCATCATCATGCCGGCCCCAGAGGAGCCGTTCAGCGTCCGAGCGCTGTGGAGGAGCCCTTGCTGATCCTGGCCCCAGAGAGCAGCTGTTCCCCACGCTTGGTGGGTCTCCTTGCAGCCCTTCCGGACGCTGTACCCAGAGGAGCTCTTCATCCTGCCACCGCAGAGGATGCCATTTTCATCATCACTCCCGAGGTGCTCCTCGCTGTGCCTCTGTGCAGGAGGTCCTCATTCCATGGGCCAGCTGGTGCTGGAGCCCTTCCTTCAGTGTGCTGTGCGGCAGGAGCTGTTCCCCAGCCTGCGCCAGAGGTGCCCTTTGCCCTGTGGGCATGCAGGAGCCCTTGCTCATGCTGGGCCAGGGGGCCCTTGATGGCAGCGACCCTGAGGATCCCTTGATTGCTGTGTCTTTGGAGGAGCCCAGCATCATCCCCGCCTTGGAGCAGGCCTTCATGGCGCCAAGCTGGAGGAGCCCTTCCCCGTTACACCTGCCCGTCGGAGCGCTTTGTGTTGCTGCCCGTCTCTCCTTGGAGCTTGACGTGGCGGCCGTGCAGGAGAGCTTCACTGTGCTGTCCCGGAGGAGGCCTTGATCATCCCTACCCTGGAGGAGCCCTTCCCCGTGTTGCAGCGGAGGAGCCTTTTCCTGCGAGGCCCTCAGGAGCTCTTGTGTGCGTGTCAGCGGAGCAGCCCATCATCATCCAAGCCCTGGAGGAGCCCCTTGAGCGTCAGAGCGCTCTGGAGGAGCCCTTGAGCGTGTGGCATTGGAGGAGCTTTGGATGATGGTGGCCCCAGAGGAGCTGTTCCCCACGCTTGGTGGGTCTTGCTGCAGGCCTTCAGCAGGCTGCCCTGGAGGAGCCCTTGACTGCCGTTGTGCCTGGTGATCTCTTGATCACCCCTGTGGGGAAGGAGCCCTTGAGCGTGGTGCCTCGTGAGAGAGTTTTGGGCTTTGGTGAGTCCCGCCAGAGCGGCAGGCAGGCCCCCCTCTGCAGACCGTGTGGTAAGTATTGTCTGGTAAGTGTGCTCTGGGGTTTTCTGTTGTCTGGTGCTGTCCGTCCTTTCTGCTGTACTGCATTGGCTGTGTGGTACTTTGTATTGTATTGTTAGTGGGTATTTTTTATTCTGTGTCTTGTATCGTATGGTGCCTAGGTGCATGTACTGTCGGGTGTATTGTGCTGTAGCATCTGCTTTGGTATTTACGGTACTGTATGAGTTGTACTGTATTATGGTACGGTATGCACCATCTGTATGGTATGGATCATAGTGTTGATGCGTATTAGAATATGTAGTCCTTTGGCTATTGTTTTAACCTGTGTATTGTGTAGTATGGTATTTCCTGTAATCTGTGTATTCTCTTTTGTTATTTTGGTAAGTGTCGCAGGCTGTTCATTGTATCTATTGTACTGTATTATTTGGGTTTGGTATTGATGTTATTGTACGTACGGTATGGTATGTGTTTATGGTCTGGAATGTATCATAGGTTAAATATCCTCTATATCACTGTAGCTATGGTATTGTTTCTATGTATTCTATGTATAGATTTTTGTGTTCTGTATTTGATGTGTTGTGTGGGTTGCATTTCATATACTCTGTGTATTGTATTCTGGTTGATATCCTATTGCACACGGTCTGTATGGAATGGCATTAATTGTATGCTGTGTAGTTTGCATTGTATCATCTGTTTTATTTGTTGTATGGCATTTTATCGTAAGTACTGTACCGCATTGAATGTATTGGAGGTTTTGTATCTTCCCTTGCATTGTATTTTATTTCCTAATGTATTGTGTATGGAAATTTTTCTTGGGAAATGTAATATTTATTGTATTTTGCATTGCTTTTTCTGTATTTTGTGGGGAAACTTATTTTTCTTTGTCATGTATTGTATTTTGGATGGTTTTTGAGCATTATTTTGTGCATTTTTCTGTATCGTCTGTCGTGCTCTTTCTTGTAGAGCACGTATTCTGTTTTTTGGCACTGTGAATTTTGTGATGTACTTGGTATTGTAATGTGTTTTGTCTTTTGTAGTAGCTGCTGTGTTTTCCTGTGTGTATTGTAATGGATTTGGGGCTGTATTGTCTGTCTTGTGTTTTGCCTTGCGATTCCTTGTCTGTAGGTTGTGTGTAATATGACAGGTGTGGTTTGCACCGTCGGGTAAGGTCTGTAAGGTCTGTTGTGGTCTGTAGGGTATTGTCTGTCTTGTATCGTGGGTATGGTATCGTATGGTATGGTTTGTAACGTCTGCCCCCGCGGAGGAGCCGTTCGCCTTGGCTGCGCCGCCCCGGAGGAGCCATCGTCGCCCCGCCCCGGAGGAGCTCTTCACGGCACATCCCAGCTCTTCTTGGAGGCCTTGATCACGCCGCCGCGGAGCATCCCTGGGCTCAGTGCACGGTGCCCGAGGAGCCGCTCGTCATCGGGGCTCCGCCTTGCGTGTCTTGTGTTGGTTGTCTTTTTCCCTGTGGCATGGTATTTCTTGTATTGTGATGCCTTGTATCTTTGGTGCTGTGTATCTTTGTGACTTGAATTGTGTTGTAGTTTGTTTTGTACGGTGGGATGGTTACCGTCCTGTAGGTGTTTGCGGTCTGTTAGTTATTGTATGTACTGTGTGTGTTTGGATTGATTTATAGGATGTATTCTGTTCTGCATTGTCTGGGATTGTCTACTTTCTTGTATATTGCATTTTGCATCGTGTATTTCCTTTTGCGTGTTGGCATCTGTATATTGCATCTTGTAGTGTGGATCGTATTTTGTATTGTGTTGTGTGTAGTATGTTTCATGGATGGTAGGTGTGTTGTGTAATGTGGGGAATGGCCTATGTGGTATCTTGTGTATTGTTATCATTTTGTATATCTTGTGCTGTATTGTGTTTGACACTGCCTTGCCTGTATTGTCTGCTATGGATTGCGTTGTTCTTTGTAATGCGCTGTAGTTAATATGGTATGGTTTGTCATGTATTGCGTGGCATGTATTTTTGTATCTTTTATTATTGCCATATTTTTGTATCTGTTTTATTGCCATGACTTGTATATATCGTCGGTGTTGGGTTTACTCTCTCCTATAGTACGGATTGCATTTTCTGTCTGGTCTGTATAGTATGGAAAGGTGTCTAATAATAATGTATGGGCTTGTCTGTATCAATGTGTCTGTATTGTATGGAATGTTTTGCACCGTGTGGCTCCCCGGAGGAGCATTTCAGCGTGTGCTGGCAGAGGAAGGCCCTGGTCAGGCCCGCCCCAGAGGAGCTGTGCCCCACGCTGTTTGCGTGTTGATGCAGGCCTTCATCCCGTGGTGCTGGAGGAGCCCTTGCCTGCGTTTCCAGCGCGGTGGATCTCTTTGTTACGCGTTGCGTGTTTCCCTGGCGACCTTTGCCGTGGTGACCCAGAGGAGCTGGTCACACGTGGCAGCGGCGGAGCAGTAGCCCGGGAGGCCCTCAGGAGCTGTGCTGTGCGTGTCAGCGGAGCAGCCCATCATCATGCCGGCCCCAGAGGAGCCGTTCAGCGTCCGAGCGCTGTGGAGGAGCCCTTGCTGATCCTGGCCCCAGAGAGCAGCTGTTCCCCACGCTTGGTGGGTCTCCTTGCAGCCCTTCCGGACGCTGTACCCAGAGGAGCTCTTCATCCTGCCACCGCAGAGGATGCCATTTTCATCATCACTCCCGAGGTGCTCCTCGCTGTGCCTCTGTGCAGGAGGTCCTCATTCCATGGGCCAGCTGGTGCTGGAGCCCTTCCTTCAGTGTGCTGTGCGGCAGGAGCTGTTCCCCAGCCTGCGCCAGAGGTGCCCTTTGCCCTGTGGGCATGCAGGAGCCCTTGCTCATGCTGGGCCAGGGGGCCCTTGATGGCAGCGACCCTGAGGATCCCTTGATTGCTGTGTCTTTGGAGGAGCCCAGCATCATCCCCGCCTTGGAGCAGGCCTTCATGGCGCCAAGCTGGAGGAGCCCTTCCCCGTTACACCTGCCCGTCGGAGCGCTTTGTGTTGCTGCCCGTCTCTCCTTGGAGCTTGACGTGGCGGCCGTGCAGGAGAGCTTCACTGTGCTGTCCCGGAGGAGGCCTTGATCATCCCTACCCTGGAGGAGCCCTTCCCCGTGTTGCAGCGGAGGAGCCTTTTCCTGCGAGGCCCTCAGGAGCTCTTGTGTGCGTGTCAGCGGAGCAGCCCATCATCATCCAAGCCCTGGAGGAGCCCCTTGAGCGTCAGAGCGCTCTGGAGGAGCCCTTGAGCGTGTGGCATTGGAGGAGCTTTGGATGATGGTGGCCCCAGAGGAGCTGTTCCCCACGCTTGGTGGGTCTTGCTGCAGGCCTTCAGCAGGCTGCCCTGGAGGAGCCCTTGACTGCCGTTGTGCCTGGTGATCTCTTGATCACCCCTGTGGGGAAGGAGCCCTTGAGCGTGGTGCCTCGTGAGAGAGTTTTGGGCTTTGGTGAGTCCCGCCAGAGCGGCAGGCAGGCCCCCCTCTGCAGACCGTGTGGTAAGTATTGTCTGGTAAGTGTGCTCTGGGGTTTTCTGTTGTCTGGTGCTGTCCGTCCTTTCTGCTGTACTGCATTGGCTGTGTGGTACTTTGTATTGTATTGTTAGTGGGTATTTTTTATTCTGTGTCTTGTATCGTATGGTGCCTAGGTGCATGTACTGTCGGGTGTATTGTGCTGTAGCATCTGCTTTGGTATTTACGGTACTGTATGAGTTGTACTGTATTATGGTACGGTATGCACCATCTGTATGGTATGGATCATAGTGTTGATGCGTATTAGAATATGTAGTCCTTTGGCTATTGTTTTAACCTGTGTATTGTGTAGTATGGTACTTCCTGTAATCTGTGTATTCTCTTTTGTTATTTTGGTAAGTGTCGCAGGCTGTTCATTGTATCTATTGTACTGTATTATTTGGGTTTGGTATTGATGTTATTGTACATACGGTATGGTATGTGTTTATGGTCTGGAATGTATCATAGGTTAAATATCCTCTATATCACTGTAGCTATGGTATTGTTTCTATGTATTCTATGTATAGATTTTTG